>NC_058134.1:237288915-237319878 GCF_016433145.1 Gracilinanus agilis
AGAGATTCACCAATAGAATACTTTATGATTGTGATGAGGAGAAAGATGGAGAGGAGAAAGAGAAAGAGACAGAGGGGACAGGAAAGGGAGGGAGACAGAGAAGGCAGAGATAGATGAGGAAGTAGGAAGGGAGGGGGAGGAAGGAGACAGAGAAAGCAGGGGGAGGAGAAGAGGGAGAGAGAAGAGTAGAGAGAGATTGTGGGGGAAAACAGGAAGAAAAAGGAGAGAAAGGGAGAAGAGGAAAGGAGAAAGAGAGAAGAAGAGAGAGGAAAGAACAGAGACAAAGAGGGAAGGAGGAAGAAAGAGAAAAGAAAAAAGAGAAATGAAGAGAAGGGGAAAAAAATCAAATGTGGGGGCAGCTAGGTGGCTCAGTGGATTGAAAGCTCAGTCTGGAAAAGGGAAGTCTTGGATTTAGATCTGGCCTCAGACACCTCCCAGCTGTGTGGCTGTGTGCCCATGGATAAGTCACTGAACCCCCATTGCCCATACCTTACCGCTGTTCTGCCGTGGAATGAATACATATTAATACATAGTAATATTTATAATTATGTATATTAATATAGAAAATTTTTGCCACAAAACAAAATAGAGTGGATAAAGAGCTGGCCTCAGAGGCCAACTGGTATAATACAAAGGACAGTGGGTCTAGAGTTTGAACATCTGGGTTCAAATCCCACTCCTGTAATATTCAACTTGTAGAAATTTAAGCAGGTTTCTTAACACTCTAGATCTCAGTTTCCTCAGCTAAATGAAGAAGGTGGATTAAATGACTTCTAAGTTCCCTTCCAGATCTAAAATGGCAATCTTTTTTTTTTTTTAAATCCTTACCTTCCATCTTAGAATCAATACTGTGTATCGGTTCCAAGGCAGAAGGGCTAGGCAATGGGGGTCAGGTGACTTGCCCAGGGTCACCCAGCTAGGAAGTGTCTGAGGCCAGACTTGAACCAGGACCTCCCATCTCTAGGCCTGGCTCTCAGTCCACTGAGCCATCTCACTACTCCTCTAAAATGATCATCTTGCAGTAGGCTGTTGTCTCTTCCCACCTGGACTGTTGTAACAGACTCCTGGATGGTCTTCCTTTCTCAAGACTCTCGCTCTCCTGACCACCCTCCTTTCAGCTGCCAAACTGATCTTCCTAAAGGAAACATCTAACCATGTCACTCTCCTCTCCAATAAACTCCAGTAACTCCCTCTCACCTATAGAATCACATACAAAATCTTGTTGGGCTTGTAAAGTCTCTCACCACTGGGCTCCCTCCTCCTTTTATAGTCTTCTCCCACCTTCCTCCCTTTCACTCATACGATCGAATGACTCTGACCTCCTTATTGTTTCCCCCACATGATGCTCCTGCAATTTTCCCTTGTCTCCTGTGCCTAGAATGCTCTCGCTCCTCATCTCTACTTCCTGGCTTCTCTGGCTTCCCTGAAGTCTCAGTTAAAATCCCATTTTCTGCAAGAACCTTTTCTCCATCTCCCTTAATTCTAGAGCAGTGATTCCCAAAGTGGGCGCCACTGCCCTCTGGTGGGTGCTGCAGCAATCCAGGGAGGCGGTGATGGCCACGATTGCAGTTATCTTTCCTATTAATTGCTATTAAAATTTAAAAAAAATTAATTTCCAAGGGGCTAAGTAATATTTTTTCTGGAAAGGGGGCAATAGGCCAAAAAAGTTTGGGAACCACTGCTCTAGAGCCTTCCCTTTGAGATTACCTTCAGTTAATCCTGACTCTATTTTATTGGTACACAATTCTTCCTCCATTATTAGACAGTGAGAGTCTTGACAGGTTTTACTCATTTTTTTGTCTTCAATACTTTCTGCGGAGCCTTCTCCTTTCACACCGCAACTCCAATCTTCTTAGAATGAATTCCACATGGAGCACTAAAATTATTTCATGATACTTACATTTCATTATATTGAATATCCCCCTCAACACACATGCACCAAATAATCAAGACAAGAGCTGGTGCTTGGAAATCACTGGGTTCTGTGGAATTTGGATTTTTCAAAAAAATTTTTACTCTGATTGGAGAAGGAAATGGAGAAGCACTCCAATACCTGTACCAAGAAAACCCCATGTGGGGCCACAGAGCATTGGACCCAACTGAACAGCAATAATTGACTCACACATCTTGGTCACAAGTGCTGGTTCCTTTGAGGATCATGGAGATGTTGGACGCTCGTGTAAAGTTGACTCCGGTGACAATCACGTCCCTTTTCCCCAGGGTCGATACTTTTGGTGGCGTTATGGAGTGGATGGAGAAGACCTACAGGAAATCCAAGACCAACAAATGCAAGATTAATGATAAAAAGTAATATGACTGTCCTTTGAAGAAATCATCAGGACCCTGCAATAGTTGGAGAACGAACGCAGACGCTCTTGAACAAAATCAATGAATTCAGGAGGAAAGCGGCTGAAGATTCATCTGCCTCTCAACTCAGAAAAGCATCAGGTCAAACCAATTAGGTTTTTTTTTGGCTCAAAAGAGACAAGACAGAGTCGAAGACTTTAACTTTAAAATAATCTCAAAAATGCTTTCTACCTGGATGTCTTTGGAGGTTCACAAAATAAACATGGCAACGGCCAGAAGCCAAAGGAAGCCAGCTGCCATAGGCTTCACAACATACGTAATTATCATAATTCTAAATGATCATGCCTTATGCTTGTAGAGAACTGGAGAGTTTCCAACATGCTTGTACATATGCCAGCGTGATGTGATGGGAAAAGAACCTTCATTCTGGAGTCAAAGGCTCCAGCTTCCAATCCAAGCTCAGAGACTTTCTACAAGCATGTCCTTGGCCCATTGGTCAGTCACTCATTGAATTTATTAAACACTTACTATGTGCCAGGTACTGTGCTAACTGCTGGAGATACAAAAAACAAAACAAAACAAGCAAAAAGTAAAACAGTCCCTGCCTTCAAGGAACTTGCAGGCTAATGGGGAGACAAAGTCAAAACACAAAAGGAAAGCTGAAAAGGGGAGAACATAAGTCTGGAGAATAAGATGGAAGTTCAGGGAAGAATTCAGCTAACTTTTCTGGGCCGCAGTTTACTCAATTATAAAATGAAGTGGTTGGACCAAATTCCCTCTGTGGTCCCTTCGAACCTAAAGAGAGAGAGTGAAGTTGATGACTTTGTGCAACTCTGCCTCACTTCAATCTAATTCATGCACAAGTCAAGATATCACTCCATGATTTTGTTGATCCTTTTTGGAAAATGAAGAACAAGAGCAGCAAGCTAGTTCAGTGGGTAGGGCACTAGGGCTGGAGTTGTGAGGACCTGGGTTCAAAATCTGGCCTTAGCTTCTTCCTAACTGTGTGACCCTGGGCAAGTCACTTAACTCCAGTTGCCTGGCTTTTGTCTTAGAGTTGTTGCTTAGAAAGTAAGGGTTAAAAAGAGGTGGGGGGAAGAGAAGAGGAAAAAAAAGAAAAATGATCACCACCATAATTCTTATTTGAACCTTGCATCCAATTAGTCTATTAAGCAAGAAAAAAGGCATGATCTTCAACAGGTTACAAATGAGGAAAGCAAGGCCTAGGAAGCTCGAGGGACTCACTCTCAACCCTGGAAGTTTCTTTGATTCTTGTGGCCTTCTCGTCCTGGAACATACCTCACACCTCCTTCTTCCCCTAGAGGATTCATCCCACAACCACCATTTGTAGGAACAACCCAAACCCGTCATGTCCATGTTCATTACTCACAGGGCTCTGTTTTATAGCTCTTTAGACTTGGGCACTGTGCTCCTTCCTCTTTCCCCCCAACCAAGATGGAAGGTCCTAGGTTCAAATCTGGTCTCAGACACTTCCCAGCTGTGTGACCCTGGGCAAGTCACTTGACCCCCATTGCCTACTCCTTACCACTCTTTTGCCTTGGAGCCAATACACAGTATTGACACCAAGATGGAAGGTAAGGGTTTTTTTTTTTTTTTAAATCTTTTACCTTCTTAGAATCAAAACTGTGTATTGGTTCTAAGGCAGAAGAGCAGTAAGTGCTAGACAGTTGGAATTCAGTGACTTGCCCAGGGTCACAGATCTGGGAAGTGTCTGAGGCCACATTTGAACCCAGGGCAGCTTCTTGCGTCTAGGCCTGGCTCTCTATCTTCTGAGACACCTAGCTGCCTCTCACCATACCTTTTTATAGGTGGTCTTCTCCCCTTAGAAGGCAAGCTCCTTGAGGATAGTAGAGGATGTCTTTCTTTTTGCCTATATGTTATCCCTAGTGCTTAACACAGTGCCTGGCAGCTAATCAACACTTAGTAAATACTTGTTCAAAATGGCAGAACTAGGACTCAAACTTAGCTCTTTGGACAGCTAGACCATTGGTTCTACTACATTAAAATGCCTCCAAATTAAGAAAGAGAATTAAAGAAAGGTTTAATTGATCAAAGGTCAATTAATTTATAAGAAACAACAACAATGAAGGAGAGAATCAGAAAACTGGAGGAGCCATAAGTCAAGGATCAGCTACCTAATGTCAAGTGGAGGAATATCGACTTTGGTGTTGATGCCCAGACTCATAAGATCATAGATCTAGAACTATAGGACTTACCACCACATTGAGGGGCAGTTAGATGGCTCAGGGAATGGAGAGTCAGACTGGTGACAAGAGGTCCAGGATTCCAATCTGGCCTCAGACACTTGACCCCCACTGCCTGGCCCTTTAACTGCTCTTCTGCCTTAGAATATCAATACTTAGTATTAAGTCCAAGGGAAAGATTTTAAAAAATAATAATAAATCAATCAAGTAGTGGGTTTCCCCTGCACTGAAGGTCCTTAGTCACAGGTTATCTGATAACTTGTCCTTTACTTTGTAGAGGAAATTTGATTTTCCCCAAGTATTAGGTGCTCCAACTCGGAAATCTTTTTTTTTTTAATTAAGTCTATTTATTGAATTAATTAATGGAGAATATGTGTCCATGGTTACATGAATCCTGCTCTTTCCCTCCCCTCCTCCCACCCCCATCCTGTAGCTAAAGAGCACTTCCACTGGGTTTTTCATGTGTCATTGATCAAGACCTATTTCCATATTATTGATATTTGCACGAGGGTGATCGTTTAGAGTCTACATCCCCAATCATATCCCCATCGAACCCTGTGATCAAGCTCCAACTTGGAAATCCTAAGACATCTGCCAGGCTTCCACTCCAGCTCATTTTCTCAGCCCAGAGTAAAGTACACAGAGAACAACTGATCAGTATTCCTCCCACTCCCAGAAAAAAGTGTCCTTTGTCTACCTGAAGAGACTAATCAGAGAATCCTTCAACCTTTTCTTCTTTTGATTATCAGTAATCCCTTTAACTTTTCTCCTTTATTTTCCATCCCTCTAATACTTTGGCTGTTCTTGGGTTACTAAGATTAGAGCCATAGAGAGCCCCACCTGCCTCTCATTTTATAGATGGGGAAACTGAGGCAGTGAGGTATCTTCAGTGGATAGAGTGCTGGGATCCGAGACTATTTCTATCTAAATACTCTCCCCAAAGGGAAATAATGACATAAAAATCATCAGCTTATATTTACATCATGCTTTAGTTTAACAAAGTAAGATAAGTATGGGTTAAAAGAGGTCTAGAACACTAGACTTGGGGCAACCATGTGCCCAGGCCTGGGTCTGGAGGCAGGAAGACTCTTCTTCCTGAGTTCTAATCTGGCTTCAGACACTTCCCAGCTGTGTGACTCTGGGTGAGTCATTTTACTCTGTTTATCTCAGTTTTCTCACCTGTAAAAGGAGCTTGGATTCCAGGGCAAACCACTCTAATATCTTTGCCAAGAAAACCCCAAATGGGCTCAGAAAGAGTCAGGCATGATTGAAACGACTAAACAACAACAAACTGAGGTCCAGAAGTCAAGTAACTTACACAAGATTACCTAGATAGTAACAGAGCTGGAATACTTAGCCAAATCTTCCATACTCCAAATTCAGGGTTTCCCCTACATCATGTTAGACCTTTTCCAGGTTTTTCACATCTTATCATGTATCATATTATATCATACTACACACACGTATGTACGTGTTAAGGATAGCTAGGTGGCTCAATGGACAGAGCCAGGCATAGAGACTAGAGGTCCTGGATTCAAATCTTGCCTCACACACTTCCTAGCTGTGTGACCCTGGGCAAGTCACTTAACCCTCACCACCTAGCCCTTACTGCTCTTCTGCCTTGGAACAAATACTGAGTATCAATTTGAAGTCAGAAGGGAAGAGTTAAAAAAAAAACAACAAAAAAAAAAACCCGCCCTACCTTAGCCCTTCCAAACTGAACACAATAGTCCAACAAAGACCTTACCAATGCTGCACAGAGCAGAAATCTTATTTTTTATGTCTCCTACGTCAAAATCAGGTCACTAAAGGTATTTATTGAAGCTTCTGCTGTGTCTATATTATTCTACTGCTATGAAGCTACAAATCTCCATTGACTTCCAGGCTTCATTGGATCATGGATTTGGAACTTAGAAGTTATGTGGTCCAAGCTTCTCAATTTTGCAAGTGGGGAAACTGAGGCTTAGGAGCTAAAATAACTTGCCTCAAGCCCCCAAAGTAGAATGTCATTTGAATATAGCTCTTCTGACTCAAAATCCACTGGTCTCCCAATTGCACCAGGCTACCCATTTTCTTGGGGAAAGACACGCACTATATCATGTTGACTTTTTCTAATGTGGTACTGAATTTGCTGATTCATAATTGTAGTGGTTCAGTCAATCAGTCATGTCTGACTCTTCATGACTCCATTTGGGGTTTTCTTTTCTTTTTTTTCTTTAATAAACCCTGAGCTTCTGTCTTAGAATCAATACTCAATATTGGCTCCAAGGCAGAAGAGCAATAAGAGCTGGAAATGGGGGTTAAGTGACTTGCCCAGGGTCACACAGGTAGGAAGTATCTGAGGCCACAATTGAACACAGGACCTCCTATCTCTGGGCTTAGCTCTCAATCTACTGAGCCACGGATCTATCTCCTATTTGGGGTTTCTTTCAAAGATACTGGGGTGGTTTGTCATTTCCTCTCCAGTTCATTTTGCAGATGAGGAAACTGAGGCAAACAGGGTATAGCGATTTGCCCAGGGTCACCCAGCTAGGAATTTAGGAAGACAAATCTTCTTGACTCCAAGCCTGGCACTCTACCCATTGCACCACCTAGCACCCTCACGACTCACAATTAAGTTGGGGTCTCCTATGGTCCCCAAGTCTTAATCTCTTGGTCCTGATCAGTCCCTTCTTATCCTGTACTTATTTGTATTACCAATTTTGACCCTAGATTTTGACCCTACAGCCTACATAAAGACACAGCTTGCCTACCCCAGTAACGCTCACCTTCAGCGCATAACAAGTGAAGGCTGAATTATTTTAGTGATAAGTGCTTGCTGAAGACACTTCTCGAGCACCTACTGTGTCTGCCTCTTTGGTTATTGTGTTTTCCCTAGACGGGATCGTCCAGTTGCTTCAGAAGACTATTTTTTTTTTAAGGGACTTTATTGTTTAGAGCTTGCCCTCGCCTTCTCGGGGAGGAAGTGAATCCAGGCCTACCTATCTCATGCAGGCAGATGCTTTCCCCCTCTATCTTGTGAAAAGGTCTTAGATTAGCTTCTTAAGACCTTTCCCTAATCATAATAACTGTGTTAAAGAGCTACCAAATGTTGAAAATACAGAAGCAATGGGAAAAAACCAAGATAGGTCAGATCTAATTTCTAACAATTGTTAGAAACGTGACCGGCTTACACTTTAGCTGGAGGAGAAGAAAAAAAGAAGAAAATCTCTCCACAAACAGGAAGTTGAAGAAACCAGACAAACCAATTTTTTTTGGCTCTTAAAAGAAGAACCTGACCCAACAGCCCAGTTCTGAAAAGGAGCAGGTTTTTTTTTTTTTTTTATTATTATTATGTCTTCAAAATTCACAACCCAACAGGAGGAGATGTAGGGAGGGATAAAAGCCATCCGTGTAAAAGAGGATGAAGAGAATTGAAGAAAAGTGATCACACTAGCTCCAGAGAGAACCTCTCTTTCAATGTGTCAGGGAGGTTTTCCCTCATCTTGTTGCTCAGGAATTTCCATATATCAAAATGCTCCTTTGTGTGACAGTTACAGCTAGTCACTAGCCAGAAGCTAACCGTAAAGTCGACCGTTTCCTTGGCAATTTTATTTTAATGGTGCGAGAAAATTATTTTTAAATGGTGGTGCCAGGGAAAGTGCCTTTCGCAAGCCATGGCGGACCCCTTGCTCTTTGCAGAGCTTAAGCTACATGGTTACACAACTTAAATAAGGAAGTGCCTTGAAAAAGTGGGTTAATTAGATGAGTTATCGAATCATGAATAACAGTGCTGGTTTTTTCCCTTCAAGAAAACGAGACATAAAAGTACAAGAAAATAACACCACCACCAACAAACAGCATTTTCAAACCAAGTCTATTTCTAGCAAGAACAGCACCTTTTGTGAAGTCTGACATTAATACAATGCAAAACAACAACACTGCTAAGGGAACTTGTTGCTAATATCTCAACGGGACAATGGGGACGAGGGCAATCAGCATCTCTGGTTTATTAAGACCAAATTGGACCGACTTACTCGGATTTAGGGGAAAACAAAATCTCAACTCCCCCCACCCCCAAAAAAATCACTTTGAAAAGCTTGGACATCCGTCATCATTTAATAGAATGTCTCGCAGATTGTTACTTGTGAAATGAGTTCAAACTGGGCTAGCTAAAAAGTCACATGGATCTGAAACCAGCTGGAAATGGCAAACCAGAGGACATTAGGAGGATTAAAGGTGGCACAACTAATTAAAGAGAGGTGTCCTGAGGGGACCTGAAGGGTTAGTGTGAGGTTTTAGAATTATTTAACATCTTTGCTAATAACCGGGAAGCAACACAGTCGTGAAAATCACAAGCGAAGGGATGTGTGGCAATCGCTAGGAGAGATGGCGGGTCGAAGGTAAAACTGGTTTTGAAAAGAGCAAGAAAATGTGGTTATTGAGCAGTAAAAAATCGTTATGCTTGAGAAAATGGTGGAACAAAATCACCCTAAAGGCAGGGTATTCTACAAGCGCGAGAGGCTGAAGATAGCCAAATGGGCAAGTAATGAACAAATGAGAAATAATCACTAGATCATAGACTAAGAGCAATAAAAGCCCCTAGAGTTCACTAGGGGGTCCAACCTCTTCTTTTACAGATGAGGAAACTGAGGCACAGAGGTTGAGTAGTTTATTCATTCAGAATCACATGGTTAGGAAGTGTTTGAGGGATTCTTTTTCTCTAAAACTCTTACCTTTCATCTTAGAATCACTATTGTGTATTGGTTCCAAGGCAGAAAAATGGTAACAGCTAGGCAATAAGGATTAAGTGACTTGCCCAGGGTCACCCAGCTAGGAAGTGTCTGAGGCAAGATTTGAATCCGGGGCCTCCCGTCTCTAGCCCTGGCTCTCAATCTACTAAGGCACCTGGCTTCCCCCTCAAAGCAATGTCTTCTTGACATGTTGGGGTAGGGCATACTGGATTTGGAGTCAGTTCAGGCTCTGTGCTAGCAACTGAGGAGACAAAACATGGTAAAATGTTCTTGAGGAGCTCCCAGCTAATAGAGGAGACAATGTGCAAATAAACAAGAGGCAAGATAAACTGGAAATAATCAACAGATTAGCTCATATCTGGCCTCAAACACTTTCCAGCTATGTGACTTAACCATGCTCAGTCTCAGTTTCCTCATCTGCAAAATGGAGATAATAATAGCATCCTTCTCACAAGGATGTTGAGAAAATTAAGTGAGATGATATACATAGAGTCCTCTGCAAGTCTTTGTTATTGTTTAGTCACTTGGATATCTCTATAGGTGTCTATATGCCTCTACACATCCATACACCATCAAGGTGTTGTTTTTCAGTCATGTCTAACTCTTCATGACTCCATTTGGGGTTTTCTTGGCAAAGATCCAGGATTGCTCTGCCATTTCCTTCTCCAACTTATTTGACAGATGAGGAAACTGGGGCAAACAGGCTTCAGTGAGTTGTCCAGGGTCACACGGTCAGATTTGAACAAAGGAAGATGAGTCTTCCTACCTCCAGACCCGGCACTGTACTGCCTAATTGGCCCAAGTCTAGCGTTCTAGACCTTTTAGCCAACACTTCATCTTACAGTGCTAGCTGAAAGCAGGAGGTAAATATGAGCTATTGGTATTTATTTCATTCTTATCCTTTTTTGGATAGAATTTAGTTAGAAATAATCCTGGAGCAAGCCATCGTCTTATTGTTAGCCATTTATATTTAATGCTCTCTGGACTCTAGAACAGTTGAATAAAATAACTGCATTTTAGAGCCGAATAAATCACCAGGCTTTAAGTCTGCCCTCTTCGGGCTCTCTAAAAGATGCTCTGGAGGTGGGATCTTCAGGAATGGGGAACTGATGCTTAGGAGAGGTGAAGTGTGCAAAGTGGAAGACACCACTTCAAGGCAGTGAGCTCGGGAATAAAGAGTGGCTGGTTGTGTCACATGGACAAGTACAAAAAGTCAGAAGGAAAAGATCACAGAGGTTGGGCTACATCAACCCTCTCATTTCACAGATGAGGAAAGTGAGGCCCAAAGTCAGATGAGGAAACTGAGGCCCAAAGTCGGCAAGTGACTTGGCCAAAGTCATGCACATATTAAGTGGTAGAGATGAGAAATGAACTCTAGTTTTCATGATTCCTGGACCATCATGCCATAAGTAAGCTTGGTTGTAGTTGTGCTCATTTCAAAATGTCAGCAGGACACAAAGATGGCTTCAGAGACGGGTCTGGAAATGTATCAGAATTCTAGATTTGCAAAGTCTCCACAAAAAGGCAAATGTATTTTAGAGTAGAGAGCGGAGATAGAAAAGATGACCATAAGAGGATCTTAGAGGAACACCCACATTAAGTGATATGGAAAAGGTTAGGAACTTCCTCACATAGAACTACAAGGAGGAGAAGCCAAGGGCACTTCTGAAGTCAAGGGAAGAGAGAGTCAGGAGTGACAAAGTCTGCCAAGAGTAGCAGGAATGTCTAAGAGAATGGTCACCGGGGGAAAAAAAGCCAATGGACTTTACAATGACAGGGTAATTAGTGGACAGGCCATCTAGCGCAGGGTGTGGAAGACCTGAGTTCCAATCTTACCTCAGGCATTTACCAGCAGTGTGACCCTGGGCAAATCCCTTAATCTGGTTTGCCTCAGTTTCCCCATCTGTCAAATGAGCTGGAGAAGGAAATGGCAAACCACTTCAGTATCTTTGCCAAGAAAACCCTAAAAGGAGTCACAGAGAGTTGGACACAACTGTAATGACTGAACAACCACTACCAGAACAGAGCTAGGTTACCAGAGGTCAAAAACACAGTGGATGGCGGAAAGGTGGAGACACCCAATAATTTTATTATTCTCTTCTTTTGCAGCAGAGGAGCGGGAGACTCACAGTACAGAAGTACAACAAAAGTATCAGACTGTGTGATCCTGAGCAAGTCACTTGACCCCCATTGCCCACCCTTACCACTTCCACCTATGAGCCAATACACGGAAGTTAAGGGTTTAAAAAAAAACATATAGTATCAGATTCAGTCACTGTATCAAATATGTTTGCTTTTTTGTTTCTTCTTAGTCATGAGGGTTCAATCTCGAAGGGGAAAAAATAGCCACAATATAAATATAACAATAACAAGTTTAGGAGGTAGCTAGGCGGCTCACTGAATAGAGATCCAGCCCTGGAGATGGGGAGATCCTGGGTTCAAATCTGACCTCAGATACTTCTTGGCTCTGGGGCAAGTCACTTAACCCCCATTGCTAAGCTTTTACCACTCTTTAACTTGGAACCAATACACAGTGTTGATTCTAAAATGAAAGATAAAGATTTGGGAAAAAGAATAAGTTGGAGGAGTTTTTTGGACTGGGGAATCCCCTTATATACCGTGGACATTCGGTAACTGTTAGAAGTAAGATTATGAGTATCTTCTCACAGATATCTGAAACTTATGGTCAGAACAGGAAGTGGAAAGCAGTAATCAGTTTTTGGGGGTAAAGTCATCAGACCATGGGAAGTGAAAAATAAAGAAAGGTTATGCTGGCTAGAAACGGGGGACCACATGTATCACCAGACTAGCCACGGAGCGCCTGTGATTTTTTTTTTTTTTACACTCATCTCCTTAGAATCTTACACTGAGTATTGGTTCTAACCAAGAAGACTGCTAAGGGCTAGAAAATGGGGGATAAGTGACTTGCTCAGGGTCTCATAGCTAAGAAGTGGCTGAGGTCACATTTGAACCCAGAACTTCCCATCTTTAGGCTTTGCTCTCAATACTCTGAACCACCAAACTGCCCCTTTGTGATTCTTAACATCATTCAATAAGCTGGCCATTGTAAGACACTGGGGATACAAAAAGAAAAAAGCCACAATGGTCTCTGTCCTCAGGAAGCGTGGAGTCTATGAGGCAGAACAATACAGAGCCAAAGAAGTAACCAATCAATCAGCAAGACTTTATTAAATGCTCGGGATATCTGTGGAGGTCACTGTGCTGAGCCTTAGGGATTAAAACAAAATTTGGCATCACCAGGACCTGGCCTCCGTGAGGATATATTCTCTGATGGGAAACACCATGTACATATATAAGTAAATAGAGGGCATGGATGAAGAGCCCACCAGTCACACTAACTGCATTTGAACAAAAAGAGTTATCTCTTCTGGATGAAAATAATGCTATCGGAGTAGCAAGCTGACAAAGTGCACAGAACACCAAGCCTGGAATTTAGAGGAACTGGATTCAGATTTGGTCTTAGATTTTTCTTTTAAACTAGGTGACCTTGGGCAAGTCACTTAATCTCATTGGACCAGTTCTTGCCTTTCTGTCTTAGGGTCTTTATTAAGAAAGAAAGTAATAAATAGCATTAATAGTAGTTAGTACAATGATCCATGTATAACCCAGTGGAATTACTTATCAGCTCAGGGAGGGAAGAGGAGAGGGAAAGAACATGAATCATGGAACCATGGGAAAAATATTCTTAATTAATTTTTAAAAAAATAGTAGTTAGCCAATGGAATTGCGTGTTAGCTATGGGAAGGGGGTGGGAGGAGGAGAGAGAAAGAACATGAATCATGCAACCATGGAAAAATTTTCTTAATTAATCAATTAAAAAAGTAAATAAAATTAAAAAATAGTAGTTAGTAGGAGTAATAAAATAGTAATTAAAAAAGCCACACAAGGCAGAGACTAATAGGGTTTTGTCAAGTAATAAATAAATAAAAAAGAAAGAAAGAATGCTGTTGATTTGTCACCAAGAGATGACACACTTTGAAGCTCTTATCCCGCAGGAATAGGAAGGGGCTGCCCTATAACCATTGCTATCCTGGCCTTCTAGCAACAGATCTCAGGCTTTGGGGACTGGGCTTCACAAGGGGGTAAAGATGTCCTCTGTGGTCATGGTATGCCGTATAAAGTTAACCAGTGAACAGAATAACTGAACCTATGCTGTAAACTTTAATGCCAAATACCAAAGCGTGAACTAATTCATCACCTAAAAACATTCAAGCACAAAGCCCAAGCCTCCAAGAGTCTTCTATCATATGCCTACTACCTGCATGACTTTGGGCAAGTCAATTAAAGCCATCCTGAAACTGGGATAAAACGAGGGGGTCGGACCCGAAGGTCCATTCCAGCTCGAATGGTCTATGACCTTGGACAATAGTAGGAGCCAGCATTTAAGGTCTTCAAAGTATGTGTTCATCCATATATATGTACATACATATAAAATATTTACATACAATTATGTAAAATCATGTCTATGCATGTCAGTATATTTTTATAGGTTACATCAATCTTGAATATGTTATTTTAAAGTATATTTAAACACATATTTATATATAATATGTCTACTCTCTGATGCCCAAGAAGCCAGAGCTGATCAGTTCTAGGAAGACCTACGATATCCTCTAGAAATTACACCCCCCAAAAGTTGTCACATTCATCATAAGAAAATTGGAATGCTAAAACAGGAAATCAAAAGATAATTGGGAGAACAGCTAAGTGGCTCAATAGAAAGGGAGCCAGGCCAGCAGATGGGAGGTCCTGGTTCAAATCTGGCCTCAGACATTTCCTAACTGTATGACCCTGGGAAAATCATTTAATCCTTATTGTCTAACCCTTATCACTCTTCTGCTTGGGAACCAATACATAGTATTGACTCTAAGATGGAACATAAGGGTTAAAAAAAAAAAAATCATAGCGATTATATACTTTGTAGCCCAAAGTGGATGAGCTCTATATTGTTAGTTAAAACAAGATCTGGAGCTGACTGTGGCTCGGATCATGAGCTTTTTATTGCAAAATTCTGACTTAAATTGAAAAAAGGAGAGAAAACCATCAGGCCATATAAGTATGATCAAAATAACATCCCTTATGAAGTGGAAGTGATGGATAGGTTTAAGAGATTAGATCTGGTAGATAAGAGTGCCTGAAGAACTATGGCCAGAGGTTTTCAATATTGTACAGGAGACGGCAACAAAAAAAACATTCCAAAGAAAAAAGAAGAGCAAGAAAGCAAAACGGCTGTCTGATGAGGCTTTACAAATAGATGACAAAATGAAAGTAAAAGAGAAAGGGAAGATATATCCAACTGAATGTGAATTCCAGAGAATAGCGAGGAAAGATAAGGTTTTCTTAAATGAGCAACACAAAGAAATAAAATAGGAGAAGAGGGAAGACAAGAGAACTCTAAGAAAAATAGAGATATCAAGGGAATGTTTCATGCAAAAATGGGCATGATAAATGATAAAAATGGTAGGGAATTATCAGAAGCAGAAGAGATTAAGAAAAGGTGGCAAGAATAGTCAAACGAACTAAACAAGAAAGATTTTAACAGCACCAATAACCACAATGGTGTGATCACTAATCTTGAGTCAGACTTCCTGGAGAATGAAGTCAAGTAGGCCTTCAGAAGCAATGCTAACAATAAGGTTAGTGGAGATGACAGAATTCAAGCTGTGCCAGTCCTAAAAGATAATGCTTTTAAAGTGCTGCACTCAATATGCCAGCAAATTTGGAAAATTCAGCAGTGGCAGTTGGATTGGGAAAAGATAAGTCTACACCACACACATGAAGAAGGGTAATGCCAAAAACTGTTCAATTTACCAAATAGATGTTCTCATTTTACATGCCAGCAAGGTTATGCTTAAGATTCTGCATGCTTCAGCAATATATGAACTGAGAACTACCAGAAAATCTCACTGGTTTTTGAACAGGCAGAGGAACCAGAGACCAAATTGCCAACATTCACACAATTATGGAAAAAAGCAAGGAAAGCATCTATTCCTGATTCATTAAGTACACTAGAACCTTTTGATTGTTTGGATCACAACAAAATGTGGCAAGTCCTCAAAGAGATCAGAATGCCAGATTACCTTACTATTCTACTGAGAAATCTGTATTCAGGAAGGAAAGCTATGGAAGATCTGGACAGCATATTAAAAAGCAGAGACATCACACCTTGCCAAGAAAGATCCATATAATCTATGGTTTTTCCAGTAGCAAAGCATGGCTGTGAGAGTTGGACTATAAGGAAAGCGGAGCAATGCAGACACTTTTAAATTGTGATGCTGGAGAAGATTTTGAGAGGTCGTAGAACAGTGAGGAGATCAAAGCACTTGATACTACAAGAAACTCATCCAGACTATTCATTGGAAGGCCAAATACTGAAGCTGAAGCTTAAATGCTGTGGCCACATGATGAAAAGCCAGGACTCATTAGAAAGGACCCTGACGTTGGGAAAGATTGAAAGCAAAAGAACAAAGGGGGTGCAGAAGATAAGATGGACAGATAGCAAGCAATGTTCATGCAAGCAACAAATATGAACTTGGATAGACTTTGAGGGATAATGGAGGATAAACGGGCTTTCATGCTAACATCAATGGGATCACCAAGAGTTGGACATGATTGAAAGACTGAACAGTAACAACATCTTCTTGACTTTAGGCTCAACACTCTATGTATTGACCCAATTCACTTAACCCTACTTGACTCAATTTTCTCAACTGTAAAAAAGAAAAGGTTCGTTTAAATGTCCTCTGAGGTAATTTCTAGCTATTTACTAATGACCCTGAAACACCTACTCATATTATATGACAAGCACTGGGATAACTAGGCATCTGGGCATTGGGCTAGGAAGTCAATGAGTACTCAAAGATGAAAAAATACCAGAATTTTGGCCCTTAAGGATTTTACAATCAACAGTATCTACATAGCATCTGAGCACATTAATTAGGTTTTTAATAAATCCTTTTCAATTGAATTGAAAGAATTGGGCTTAAAAAATAAAACAAAACACCTTACCTTGTGTCTTAAAATCAATACTGGGTATCTGTTCCAAGGCAGAAGAGTGGTAAGGGCTAGACAATTGGGGTTAAGAGACTTGTCCAGGGTCACACAGCTAGGAAGTGTCTGGGGCCAGATTGAAGCCGGTACCTTGCTCTCTATTCCCTGAACCACCTAGGTGCTCCCAGCTGTGGGCATTTTCTCTTGACTATCCCCCATGTCTCAGTGTTCTCTATTCTCAGCTCTGCCTACTGACTTCCATGGCTTTCTTTTAAGTCCCAACTAAAATCTCAACTTTTACAAGAAACCCTCCCCAACTCCTCTTAATTCCCGTACCTTTCCTCTGTTCATTATTTTCCATTTATCTTGTATATAGTTCATTTGTATATATTTCTTTACGTCTTCTCTTTCTTTAATAGATTGAGCAAAGTCGTCTTTTACCACTTTTTGAATCTTGAGAGCTTAGCATAGAGCTTGGAGCACAGTAGAAGCTTAATGAATGTCTGTTGAATGGATGAATTGGCCTCTTTGGGAACTTCTACACACTGCTTCTAATTCTGCTCTCTGGGGTCAGGTAGAATAATCCCCATCCACCTTCCTGTGCTAGCACTTGATAGGTACTTGAGACAGCTATGGAGTCCCCTCCGCCCTGACTCTTCTCCAAGCTGGACATCTCCAGTTCATTCAGTCAGTCCTCATGTAACATGGACTCATGGCCCTTCACCATCCTGATTGCTCTTCTCCACATTCTCAGCTTCTCTGTGCCCTCTTGAAACTGTGGAGCTCATTAAGTTCACATCCCACTTCTTACACATACTGCCTGTGTGCCCTAGGACAAATCAATTCATTCCTCTGGGCCTCAGTTTACTTGTCTGTAAAAATGAGGGAGCTAGACCAGATGGCCTCAGAGGCAACTCGATTATCTATTATCGATGCATAAGCAAGTACCTCAGGGGCAGCTAGGTGGCTCAGTGGATTGAGAGCCAGGTTTAAATCTGGCTTCAGACACTTCCTCACTGTGTGGCCCTGGGCAAGTCAACCTCTTCTGCCTTGGAAGCAATACATACTAATAATTCTAAGATGAAAGATAAAGGTTTAAAAACAATAAAGTTGAAATAAATAAGTAAAATGGAAGGTAAGGATTAAAAAAAAGCTAACATTTATATAGTGCTTTAGGATTTACAAAGCACTTTACAAACCTGATTTCATTTGATTCTCACAACTCTGGGAGGGAAGGGTTATTATTATCCATATTTCACAAATAAGGAAACTGAAGCCATCAGAGGTTACGTCACTTGCCCGAGGTTGCACAGAGTGAATCAAGTCTATGAATCTGGATCTGAACTCAGGTCTTCCTGACTCCAGGGGCAGCATTCTATTCACCTGGATAAATATGTACCGATAAGACACAGCCCTTCTGGCTCGCCTCTTAACCCTTCCACACAAAGCTGGATAATCCCCAAAGAGTGGAACTCCAACTCATCCCAGCTTTGTATGTTCTGTTTCAGGAGGCTCAGAAGGTTCTATGGGGATCAGATCCAATAACGTAGGGTGGAACTATGGTTCAAAAGATTGCCTTGGGCCATGAAGCCAGCTGTCGGGAAACCAAGGAAGAACTGAGTTTTCATTTGTTGTTGTTGTTGTTTAGAAAAGAAAACCCTATGGCCCTTTTGTGTAGAAGGCTCTGTCTCCCAAGGGATCCATCAGCTCTCAGAGAAGCCTTCGGAGGGAGGGAGGATGGAGCTCAGGTTTCTCACAGAAGGAGACCGGCAGGTGCTCTAACTGGGTCTTCAGGAGCACTTAGGGATGAAATGGAGCTCCTCTTAGGGGTAATGCAATCACAAGGAAGAGCAGCCCATCCCTTTGCTGACAGAGGAAGAAAGGCTACTTCTGCAAGGCAAAGAGTTTCAAGGCTTAGCTCAGGGGCCGAAATGGCAAAAGTACCAAACAGGGAGGGGGCAGGGAAGAAGTTGAGGGTCACAGAAGATCCCATCCTAAATACGAATCAACAATACAAAGCCACTGAAGAGAAAGCGTCCCTGCTAGGACCTGTTTCCCCAAGAAGACAGGCAGAACAAAATGACCAAGATGGAAACATGTTTTACATTATTGCACGTGTGAAATTTATAGCAGATGGCTGGTGGTCTCAGGGACGAGCAAGTGGAGGGAAGGAATTTTGCTAAAAATTTAAAAGAAAGGGGGCATTTAGGTGGCTCATTGGCTTGAGATCCAGACCTAGAGATGGAAGGTGCTGGGTTCATATCTAGCCTCAGTTACTTCCCAGCTGGGTGACCCTGGGCAAGTCACTTAGCCCACACTGCCTAGCCCTTCCCATTCTTCTGCCTTGGAACCAATACTTAGTATTGAGTATAAGATGGAAGGTGAGAGTTTTTTAAAAATACAAAAGACAATGTAGGTTAAAAATGGTCCTTACATGGAATTAAGAGAAAAAATAAAAATAAGTAAATATAAGAAGACAAGCAGAATGGCCCAGGGAATAGGAAGAGAGATGGATTTAGAGGACTTGGGTCAGAATTCTGGCTCCTCTATTCATTACTTCTGTAACCCTGGGCAGATTAATTACCTTCTCTTAGCCTCAGTTTTGTCATCAATAAAATGAAAGATTTGGACTAGTCAGTGTCTCCCATCCCTTGGAGCACTAGATCTATATTCCTTCTTTTTTTTTTCCCTTTTAAAATCCTTACTGTCTTAGCAACAACTTTAATACAGAAGAGCAAGAGCCAGGCAATGGGGGTTAAGTGACTTGCCCAGGGTCACACAGGTAGGAAGTATCTGAGGCCAGATTTGAACCCCAAACCCCTCACATCTCCAGGCCTGGCACCATCCATCAAATCACCTAGCTGCCCTAGAGACCTATGTTCCTTTAAAGATCTAACATTTTGGAAAATTCAAAGAGTGCTGGTATTTGCGTCCTAAACTTTTTGGTTCTCATGATTCAATCATTGGTTTTGTTCTGGATGTTTTTGGTCCAGGCCTGTGACCCCATTAATTCGGAAAATTCTCAACCAAGGCAGATGGGAACTGCTGCTAATTGACAGGCTTCAAGAGGTGACTAGGGCAATGAGGTACAAACTAGCCAGAGGTAAAAACATCATTGGCTAATAAACTCAGAAACCATCTAGTGCAGTGATGGGCAAACTTTTTAAAGAGGGGCCAAAGGAAAGGAAATGCTCATCTGTCAGTCTGTTTCTAAGGCAACTCTTTTGAAGTTTCATTGTATTGTATCCTACTTGTTGTATTCTTCAGATTAGGAATAATGTCACAGGGCTGGATAGAACATTTCAGGGGGGCCACATCTGGCCCGCTGGCTGTAGTTTGCCCATCACTGGTTTAAACAATCAGACAGATTTAAAACTAGCTGGATGAACTCAAAGAATATAATTGTTTGGAGCAACTAGATAGCTCAGTGGATTGAGAGTCAGGCTCCAGAGATGGGAGATCCTTGGTTCAAATATGGCCTCAGATATTCCTTGTATTGTATCCTACTCATTGTATTCATCGGATTAGGAATAATGTTGTGCTGCCTGATAGAACATTTCAGGGGACCACATCTGGCCCACGGGCTGTAGTTTGCCCATCACTGATCTAGTGAAACCCCTTCATTTTACAGACTGGGAAACTAAAGCTCAAATAAGTGACTTGCCCAAGGTCACACAGCTCTAAAGTAAAAGAGGAAGGATTTGAATCCAGGTCCTCTGACTCCAGAGTCCTTGTCTTTTTCCCTGTACCATGATACTACATCTTCTTTTTCTTTTTTAATAACCATCAGGAACATGCATTTTGTTCATTTGTAATTCACCCTTAAATAGTTACAAGGTCACATGTCCTCCCCACTTATGATAAGGTCAAAAAATTCAAAACCAGGAAAATGTTATCTGTGAGCGAGGGCCCTGATTAAGCTTTGTTGCTGACACTGATGAGAGTTTCTTAGAAATTCACTGTGCTTGCTAACAAGTGGCCTTTTTAGATAGAAGGATGATGTTCCTCTTGGCTAGGGTCTTCTGAAACACTACAAATAACAAAGGAAGTCAATGAATTTCAAGGTCTTAATAATCCTAGCAGGTTGCTGGTGGGGAGAGAGAGAGGGAGAGAAAATGGAAAGGGCATGAAGAACTAGGAAGGGAACGGGAGAGAAAAGAGAGTCACAAACACAATTTGTGGCACATTTATTATTTCAGAGCTTCTATTATCGAGTCCACTGGCTTTATTTAAATAAAGAAAAAAGGGAGGCAGCGAGGTGCCTCAATGGATTGAGAGCCAGGTCTAGAGATGGGAGATCCTGGGTTCAACTATGGCCTCAGATACTTTCTAGCTGTGTAGCCCTGCACAAGACACTTAACCATGATTGCCTAGCCCTTGCTGCTCTTCTGCCTTGAAACTGCTATACAGCATTGATTCAAAGATGGATGGGAGGAAGGGAGAAGGAGGAAGAGAAATTGGGGAGGGATGGAGGAAGGGGGGAGGGAGAGAGACAGAGAGAGAGAAAAGGGGAGAGAAAGAGAGAAAAGGGGAGAGAAAGGGAAAGAAAGAGAGAGAGAAAAGGGAAGAGAAAGAGAGAGAAAAGGGGAAAGAGAGAGAGAGAGAGAGAGAGACAGACAGACAGATAGACAGACAGACACTGAGTGAACATTTCATTTCAGGATTATCATTCTCACCAATCATGGAAAGCAAAATGAACCCTTTGAAAAGGTGATATCTGCCACTTGAGATAACTAGAGACCCAATCCTAAAATTCTACTTGCCACATTTCCTTAGGGGAGTTTCCCCAAAGACGGCCACAAGGTCAGCTTTTCAAAGCTGACTACCAAAAGAACAATACCATTTTTCACAATTAAGGAGTTCTAATTTCTTTCACGGATTTTGGAGTCTTTGATATATTGAGCCAATTAATTTTTTTAAAACTAGTTAAAAACCCATGGAGGATGAAAAGAATTTTGTTAGGATAGGAAACTTGGAATAACCCCAATGGTTCTGGTTTCTGATACATACATACATACATATATATAAATTTTTAGTTTGCCCATGACCAACTTCTAGAGGGTCGGCATTTGCCAACATGCTCTGACCTGTGAGTCCTGGTTTATTTTGGCATTCTTCTTGGCCTCGAATCTTCCTCCTCTTGAAGGAGGTGATTTTCGGGATACTTGACAGACATTCTGGAAAAAAAGTCAAAGCATTCCCTAAATATCAAGATAGACTAAAGCCAGAGTAGGTCTGAGAGAAGTAACTAGGAATCACCAACCCACATATGTGCCGAGCTCCTATGAAGTGTTGACTGACTGATGTGCGAGAATACAAGTGTGTAGGCAGAGCCAAAGAATCAGAATAGGGTCTGGACTTGGGATTTTCTTGGTACGGGGCAGCCCCCCCTCTCAATATAGGCTAGCATCTTCTCTATAGTTTTATAGATTTAGAGACTCTAGACTGGAAAGAGTTAAGTAACATTCTCTCAGAGGTAGAACTTTGAACCCAGATCATCCTCTCTTAGAATCTGGCTCTCTATGGTTTACAGCCTGCTGTGAATGGAAGATATAGTACCAATGATTACATATACATATACTGTAAATTAATTATGGAGTAGAACCTGAGTTGTGCCTGGAATTGTAACCCTGCTTTTCAAATAATTGTATTTTGCAAACATTATATTTGTGCTCTTATACAATTATTGTATTGCAGTTATAATAACTGAATGAACATGTTACGTCATTAAAATCAATTCTATTCATACAATCATTACAATTATAACTGAAATACAATTTTGTTCTAATGTGTGTGAGCACACACATTTATACATGAATATTGTATCATGAATTGTATATATCCATGCATATTCTCATATATAGTACACACATAAAATATGGCATGCACATTATATATGAATATTATATCATATATTATATATCTTATATATCCATATATTCTCATAGACTATATGGCATACACATATAATATGGTACACATATAGTATATATGAATATTGTATCATGTATTATCCACATATCCATGTATGTTCTTATATAGCATACATATATAATATGGTACACACATATTATATATGAATCATATATATCTGCATACATCCATGCATATTCTCATATTATATGGCATGCACATATAATATGGTACACTCATATATGAATATTGCATTATGTATTATATACAGATATCTATACATTTTCTCACATATGGTATACGCATAATATATATTATATAGCACATACAATTTATGACTTGTATCATTTATTATATACATATACCCATGAATACTATTATGTATTATATGGTACATATGTATATAGTATCATATATTATATAAATGTATATTCTCATATATTATTTGGCATACATAAAAGATATATTATATGGTATACACATTATATGTGAATACTGTAGCAAGTGTTATACATATATGTTCATGTATATTCTCACATATAGTATAAATTGTGCATGCATGTGTGTATCACATTTGGTATAAGTGTGAATATGTAAGACATGTATATATATACAAATACATACATATATATGTATACATATACATTTATATATATATGAATTTAAATTTTACTTTTATGGAAACGTTTTGTTTCGGGATCACCTTCATTTCTTTCATAACTCTTTCCCCTCCCTATCCAGCAAACCCTCATTATAACAAAGTTCAAAATAGCAAGAGCAAACCCCACCACCGTGCTGCCTGAGGGTGCCACCTCTGCAAACATGGCAGGGAGATGCGTTTTCTCAGCCCTCCCCTGAGGCCAATCCCGGCCATCCTGAGCACTTTCGTGTCCCGATTTTCACTCTCGCAGGTGGTCTTTCGGTTCACGTTTAGGAACGTGGATTTCCCAAAGAAGCTCGGCCAGGCTCTCAGATGCAACAAACAAGTCACCTGATTCTTCCTGTAATCCGCGATGTCACAGGCTGCGAAGGGATGGATGCATTTTTTCTCATTTTCACACCAAGCACAGGTCGCACCGACACAGGCTGAGCATCTGGCAACATGGAGAAGGGGATTGATGTTTAAACTTCCCGAGTTTCATTTCTCCAGGATGAATAGCATGAACCTCAAGAAAAATGTTTCTACTAGGGCTTTAATGAATACGAAGCGGGGAAAAGACTTTAATGATGGTGAAAGAACATTAAATTTAAGAGCCTTCTACCTGACAAGACTTCTCCACAATGGTTCAATAGAAAAGGCACTGGGGCACCTTGGAAAGAGGACCTGGATTCAAATCCCATTTTTGACACCCTCTGGGGAGATTGGGCTCATTGCCTTCTGAAGGCTCTTCTACCTTCAGATTTATCGATTTATCTATTGTCCAATGGAGAAGCAAGTGGTGGTTTGACATGCCAATTGTGTCCGAGGTCTACAGAACCCATTTGTGCATTCAAAGAGCTCCTGATCTAATAGAGTCATAGGGCTTGGGTTCAAATTCCCATTCTGCTACTTGTTACTCATGTGACATTGAGCAAGTCACTGGTACTCAATTCTTCATCTCTGAAGTGAGAGGATTGGGGATAAAGAAAGGCATAGTGGACACAGGCTTGGAATCAGCAAGACTTATCTTCATGAGTTCAAATCTAGCCTGGAACACTTATTAACTGTGTAACCTTGGGCAAGTCACTTAACTTTGTTTGAACCCCCCCAAAATAAATGAATGAAATAAAGTGAGAGGATTGTACTTAATGACTTCTAAGGCTGCCTTAACTCCAAAGTTGTGATTCAGTGATCCATGGCTGCTACCAGACACATCTCCTCGCAGCTTCTTCCCTGCACCCCCAGGTCCTCCCCCAGAATAGAATTTGCTTGATGGCAAAGATATTAACATTTCTTTTGTTTTGCAACACAGCAGTTATGGTTTGAAAATTTGTTTTCCCATGACAGTAAGGGAATGGAGATGATGGTTAGTTAGTAAGCTATTCTCACTAAGAAAGCACAATTACTAATCCTATACTTTGCCATGCAGGGGTTTTGGAAGGGTTAATTAAAAAAAGATTTCTGGGAATTACTGGTTTAATAATAATAATAATAATAACAAAAACCCTGTTGGTTAAAACACTTTACAAACATGATCTAATTTGATCCTTAGAGTCCTATGAGTGGAGGGCAGCTGTTTAGGGAATAGAGCACCAGGATTGGAAATGGGAGTTCCTGGGTTCAAATCTATCCTCAAACTCTTCCTCGCTATGTGACCCTGGACAAGTCACTTAACCAATTATCTAACTTTAGACCTTCTGTCTAAGAAAGTTTTACTAAGACAGAAAGTAAGGGTCAAAAAAAAATCTATGAGAAAGGTACTGTATTTATTATTCAAGGTTCAGATTCATTCTTCACATATCTGGAAAGTCATAGAGGCAAGACTGGATTGGATCCCAGAGCCTGCTGATGCCAAGCCTAACATACTCTAAGACAGGGACTGCGGTAATAGTGGGTCAAAGGTAGACAGTAGAAAGGAAGGAGAGGCAATGTAGTATAATGGATAGAATGCTAGACTTGGAATAACAAAAATCTGAGCTGGAGGGCAGCCAGGTGGCTCAGTGGATAGAGTCAGGCCAGAAGATGGGATGTCCTTTGTTCAAATCTGGCATCTGGCATTTCCTGGCTATGTCACCCTGGGCAAGTCATTTACTTCCAAATGCCTAGCTCTTATTGATCTTCTGCCTTGGAACCAAATTCAATGTCTATGCTGAGATAGAAGGTAAGGTTTAAAAATTTTTTAAAGATCCTTTTGCTCTGGTAGTCCCAGCTTCCCTACAGAGAGGAGGTGGGTCTATAGATTTCATTATCTGTCTGTTCTCAGGCACTAAGATTGCTTATTCTCCCTTTGGGGTTCTTCC
The DNA here is from genome assembly GCF_016433145.1 of Gracilinanus agilis. Taxonomy (NCBI): domain Eukaryota; kingdom Metazoa; phylum Chordata; class Mammalia; order Didelphimorphia; family Didelphidae; genus Gracilinanus; species Gracilinanus agilis. The sequence continues at coordinate 237,314,045 of NC_058134.1, forward strand.
CCTTTACAAGACTCATCAGTGTTACTCCTACTGTTCTGTTGATTCTGCTTATTTCAGCCTGCATCAGTTCAAATAAATCTTGCTATTTTTCTCTCAATTGCCACTTGTCATTTTTTATGACCTGAGCACATTCTAATACAATATATTCACATGTATAATTTGTTCAGAATTCCCCAATCGATGGGTAATCACTTTATTTCCAGTTGTTTGCTACCACAAAAAGGACTGTTGTGATTACTCTGGAAGAGATGGGATTTTCCTGGTTTTTAAATTTGAGGAACATGTCTAGTAATGGAATTGCTGGCTAAAAAGTTTGGTAATGTTGTTTAATCACAGAACCACAAAATTTCAGAAGGGATCTTACTGAAGAGCTAACTCACACCTAAAAAAAGTTATCCCACTTCACACCCAAGGGGTCATCCAGCTTCTGCCTGAGTATCTCTGATGAGAGAAAACTTGATATTCTTTGTCTTTTCTTCTTTAAACCCCTTACCTTCTCTCTTAGAACTGTTACTAAGTATGGGTTCTAAGGCAAAAGAGTGGTAACAGCTAGACAATTGTGGTTAAATGACCTGCCCAGAATCACACAGCTAGTTAGTGTCTGAAGCCACATTTGAACCAGGGACCTCCTATCTCCAGGCTTGGCTTTGTATCCACTAAGCCACCTCAATGCCCTTAAACTCATTATTTTTCTGCCATCATTCTGAATAGCCTTCCAGAACATCGAGGTCTATTCACAGCTCTACCAACAATGTATCAGTGTGCTTTCTAGCATTGCTTCTATGATTCCTTACTCATTCATTCATTCATTCATTCATTCATTCATTCATTCATTTGTTTGTTTGCTTGTTTATTTATTTTTTATTTGTTTGTTTGTTTTTAGGCCCTTAACTTCTGTGTTTTGGCTTATAGGTTGAAGAGTGGTAAGGGTGGGCAATGGGGGTCAAGTGATTTGCCCAGGGTCACACAACTGGGAAGTGTCTGAGGCCAGATTTGAACTAGGACCTCCCGTCTCTAGGCCTGACTCTCAATCCACTGAGCTACCCAGCTGCCCCCTCTTTACATATTTAAACAAATGGTATTTCTGAGACCTCTGTCCATTTTTAAATGCTTCTACCTGATTAAAGTACTGGTATATTTTATTTTCTATATATTTCCCACTAGGTTCACTCATCTCATGAGAGTCAGCTTTAGTCTAATATTCTTTTATTATTACCTTGGTATTATTTATTAATTATAAATATGATTATATTTATAAATGTAACAAATATAATTATAAATTATAAATATAATTAGTTTTACTGTCATTATAAACTATGATTTATTATTCTTATTATTACTTGGCTTTTCCAGAGCACTGACACTGATCCTCACCCTTATGCAGCCATCTCCCAGCTTGGAATGCCACAAGTAAAGTTCTCAGGCTAGGCCACAGAAGCCCACTTGGCCCACAAAGCAAATAGACTATGGTGTTGAGAGCACTACAGTGTCCCTTTGTTTGTCAGGGAAAATGGATTCTGAGTTCCAGCTGGAAAAGCATGAAGCTAGGACATGTATCCCAATAGCTCCTGCTATCCTTAGCCCTAGAAAAGAGATTTTGCTCTGCTCATCCCCTCACTACTGCTTCTGCTATTAAAACAAGTGAGGCCACAGAAGGAGTCCCCAATCTTCCTCTTCGAACAAGAACTTCCTCCTTTTGCCTTCCCCTCTGGAGAAGTGATCTACTTCTCTTTTCTCCATAGCAGTAGCAAGAAACAGAATACAATAGAATGTAAACTCCTTGAGGGCAAGTTCTCTTTCACATTTATATTTATATTCTCAATGCCTAGTACAATATCTGGCTTAGGGTGAGAGAGGTTGAGAAAAGAATGAATGAGGGCAGATAGGCAGTTCAGTGGATAGAGAGCCAGACCTGGAGTTGAGAGGACCTGGGTTCAAATTTGACCTCAGACATTTTCGAACTGTGTGACCTTGGGCCAGTCATTTAACCCCGTTGGCTTCTATTTCCTCATCTATAAAATGTACTGAAGAAGGAAATAGCAAGCCATTCCAGTATTTTTGCCAAGAAAACCTGAAATGGGATCGTGAAGAGTCAGACACGTTGACTGAAACAACTGAACAACAATACTATTCTACAAGAAAGATAAAAAACTCAAACTACAGAATAAGATGTATATCTCTAGATGTTTCCAAAATGGTGGTTTGTTTTGCTTGACCATGCTTATTGGTTATAAGGGTTTTGTTTTTCCTTTTTTTCAGCTGGCAAGGGAGGGGTGACAGAGGTGGGAGATAGAAGGAGGGTAGGAACAGAGTTGCCAAAGAAAAGACAAAGGTCAATGAAGCCATTTAAAAAAACACACAGGACAAAAAAATTCAAAAGGAAACATAGATAAGCTGGATAGTTTTGAAAGTAAGAACTCATTATGTCCTTTTTTTTTTTTTTTAAGAAAGTCTCAGAAAGGATCATAACTCTAGAATGAGAGGACTCAGAAGCCATCTCTAGCCCAACCCTCTCATTTTATAGATGAGGAAACTGAGGTTCAGAGAGGTTAAGGGATATAATTGTCCAGATCACAAAGCTAATAAGTTTCAGTGGCTAGATTGGAACTCAGTTCTTTCTGACTTCAAATCCAGCATTCCCTCGCCTCCCCAGAAGGAAAGAATGGCTGGACCTGTGTTTCACAGGTTCAATGAGCTCCTAGTGAGAAAACTTCCTCTCTTGGTACAGTTCAGTACCCTTCTTCAACTTAAGAGTGTTAAGGATTTGCCTGGGATTTGGAGAAGTGACTTCTCCAGAGTCATACAGCTTGTAGATGTCACAGGCAGGACTTGAATCCAGTCTTTGTGACTCTGAGGCCAGCTCTCTCTCTACCCTACCTCATATACAGTAAGTAAGTGCTTGAATACTGGTTTCATTGAACTGGAGAGATTTCATTAGTCTGGAAGAACATTTAATTTTAAAAAAGAATACTTACTCTCTTAAAGATGAACAGTTGGTGAACTTGAATTTTTCTGTTAAATTCCAGGAGTCAGACGTGAAGGATACACTGATAGCTAAGAGATCTGGAGAAAGGAGTAAATGGTAAATTCAGACAATTTTAAACCTTAAAGAAAAAATCATTTTTTGCCTTCCTACATGTCAGGATGTGGGCTTTCCAGATGTTGCGCTCTCCCCCGCCCTTCCCCGAGAAGAAGTGCACATCAGGCATCACCATACACATTTGAACTCAGCGTGCCTTCCAAACCCACTGTGGATAGACAGTCCCTCAGAAGAAGTCATTTTTAAACCCACTTCTATCTCTTGGCTCCTACTGGGATCACTCTATCAGCTTGGAACTGGTGTTGGCAGAGTCTGACCCAGAACAAGAATAGCCCTGAACTAAAGACATTTTGGGGATCTTTTCTTAGCAGCTCCCTCTCTACGGCCACCCTTCACCTACTCCTCCTTTGTCTTGGGTGTACCAATTCATACAGACATTGGCTCCCACGTTAGAATCTGAGCTCTTGGCTCAGGAGGGCAAGGCGGCTGATTTTGCTTTTTATTTGAAGCCTCAGCGTTCAGCACAGTGTCTGGCACACAGTAAATGTCTAATAAATGCTTTTTGATTGACTGATCTTTAGGGGAACGGCTAAATGTAAATGTTGGCCAGATTTCCCCACACGGATTTGGCCATGGAAGCCATCTGTGGCTTGAAGGGTATGGATGAGCCCCCAAACCCTGAGCCAGGGGCCCAGGGGGCACAACTTATGCCCAGAATAAAAGAGTAGAGAGATCAGGGGAATTTTGGAAGAAAAAGAGGAACTAAAACCAAATGCGATGCCCCATCTCTAAACCCAGCACATACGTGTTTTTTGTGCATAATCAATTTCATATTCAATATTTTGGCAGTGGGGAGGAAGGGGGGAAATATCGGCAGCCGTGAACTTTTCCCAGAGAACCTCTCCGGCATCACGTAGAACACCAGGGGCCTCCGCACAGCTGCAGTTTGGGAAATGCTGACCTAATGTAGAGTCTGAATTGTTGACATGTGAGTGCAAAACAGGCATTAATAGGTTCAAATCCATCAAGTTCCTTGAGTCAGCTGTCATCAAGCTACTGATGAATGTTTTTCCATTTTCCTCTGAAACCCCGCTGATAAGAAGGAAGCCCCCAAAGAAGCAATTTAAGGAAGATTAAATTGATGATAAATCAAAACCAACCAATTTTTTTCTGAAATTAAGGCGAATACAGTCCTTCGTCTTTCCTGCATCCTTTCATAACTGCCTGGAAAGAATTCGGGACACCTAAGGACGGTACCAGTGATTCCATTGGCACAGAGGGCTCCCTGGTAGGGAATCTCTTCACCAAGGCAGGTAGGAACCTTCTCAACAACCTACGCCTTACACGGTCGATTAGAGCACTGAAAAGTTACCCACAGTCACACAGCCAGTATGTGTCAGAGGCAAGATTGAAGGCCCCCCAATTTTCCTGGCTTTGAGGCCAGACCTCTGGAATTTCCTTCTCCTCATCTTCGATTCCTGACTTCCTTCAAGTCCCCAGCTAAAATCCCAACTTCTAGAAGAAGCCTGTCCCCATCCCTCTTAATCAGAGAGCCTTTCCTCTGTTGATAATCTCCAATTTATCTCATCTATAGTTTGTTTGCACAAAATTGCTTGCCTGTCCCCATTAGATGTTGAGCTTCTAGAGGGCAGGGACTGTCCTTCCTTTTCCTCCTTACCTTCCTTTGCCTCCCCTGAGCTTAGCCAAGTGCCTGACACACACATTAGGTACTTAATAAATGCTTTATGACCGATCGGCTCTCTGCCCATTGTGCCATGCTCTCACTCATATTCTGCAAGATATTATATCATTTGGTTCAAACACTCACATGTTCACAATGCCAAAGAAGATGAAAAAAGGTCATGAATTCGAGGAATTTGATTCACTGCTTAAGAAATACGCCAGAACTATGATGGGGAACACTATCCACCTCTGGAGAAAGAACTGTTGGGAGTTGGACGGATGTGGATCAAAGCACAGTATCTTTCACATGAGTGTATTTAAGGTTTTATTTGGGGGTTTGGGTTTTGTGTGAGCTTGCTCTTACAACAATGACCAGGAGAGAAGTGGGTTTTGCAAGATAAGACATGTATGGTCCAGATCAAATTGCTTACCATCTCCGAGTGATGGGGAGGGAGATAGTTTGGATCTTATAGTTTGAGAACATGTGTTGAAAATTATTGTTGCATGTAATTGGGAAAATAAAATATCTTTGAATTAAAAAAAAAAGAAATAATCCAGACATGCTGGCTGCATGGATACAACACCAAAAACAAACAAACAAAAAAAGGTAATTCTTCCCCTCAAGGAACTTATTTTCTACTGTGGTGATACAAGATGTATATGAGGAAACAAATACAAAGCATATATCAAGTCACACATAATTTTTGGACAGAGGGAGTAGCAACTGGTAGAAATATATTAGGTCCCACTTTGTTTACCACCGTCCAACAGGTCATGAAGAATTTCAAAGTAAATTATAGGGGGCATCTACATGGCTCAATTGATAGAGCAGCAGGTGTGCAGTTGAGAGGACCTGGGTTCAAATGTGACCTCAGACACTTCCCAACTGTGGGACATTGGGCAAGTCACTTAACCCCCTTTGCCCAACCTTTGCTGCTCTTCTGTCTTGGAATTAATAGTAAAACAGAAGGTAAGGGTTTAAAAAAGGAGGAAGAGGAGGACGAGGAAGAAGAGGAAGAGGAGGAAGAGGAGGAGAAGGAGGAGGAGGAGGAGGATGAGAGAAGGAGGAGGAGGAAGAGGAGAAGGAGGAGGAGAAGCAGGAGGAGGAAGA
>NC_058134.1:237334867-237345098 GCF_016433145.1 Gracilinanus agilis
GGAGGGGAGAACAGAGGAGGGGAGGGGAGGGGAGGAGAGCACCGAATTTGGAGCTGTTAGATCTAGGTTTGAATTTTGGCTTTGCTATGTACTACTTGTAACTTGTTACTTGTATAACCTTGAGCAAATCACATAACCCCTCTGGACTTCAGTTCATTCATCTGTAAAATGAAAGTCATAGATCTACAGCTGGAAGAGACCTTTGAGGTCGTCTAGTCCAACCCTGTTGTTGGGAATTAATCCTAGAGCACCCTGAGGTAGAACAAGATAGATGAGACATTTCTTGAGCTTTTCCTATGTGCCAGGCCCTATGTCAAGAGCTGGGAATAAAAACAAAACAGAAAAATATATAAACAAATACAAAGAAATAGAGAGGCAGTCCTTGCCCTCAAGGAGTTTACAGTCTAATGGGGGAAGTCAGTTCATGCTCTAAATCTTATTAACAAAAACCACAAAAATCCTAGCAGGTGAGTATTAAAAGTGTGAATGTTCTCATTATTCAGAGGAGAAAACTTTTGCTCAGGGGATGTTTTTTTTTTTCTTTTTTTTTCTGTATCAAGAACTTTTATTGACAATTTAGCATCTCCAGCTATACTGCGCACCCGCTGCCATTCCCAGAGGAAGAGCTATAGCTTCAGGGACATGACTAAGAATTTTAGTCACGTTCCATCATGGAGGCTCCACACCCTCTGGGGGCAGACAGCTCATCATGGAAGTCTTGCTTGAGTCTCAATTTATCCAACTGGGCCTTTGGTTCCTCTACCACCTGCCCTGGCTCAGGCAACTTCAGCTTTCTTGAGGGGCTCTTTTTAATCCCAATCCAGAGCTCTACTCAGCCACCGCTGGGGCACAGCTGCATCACCTCGTAGCTGCTCTTTCGGGGTTTGGCGGGTATCAGCAGTAGGAGCAACCCTGGGTCATAAACACATTTAAGTGCCTAGCCTATGGACCTACCTCTCTCTACTTTGCACGTACCTAGAAGTTTAGATGTTACCCTCCTGACCCATTAGAATGGAAGCTTCTTGAGGGCAGGGGCTCTTTTGGCCTTCCTTTTCATCCCCAATGATGAATTCATTGTCTGGCACATGGTAAATGCTTAAAAAATGCTTATTAATTGACTGACTTGAGCAGTCATTCAACCAGAGCTTTCTGATTAGATGGCATGGGCCCTTTTCGGCTTTAGACTTGTTTCGCTAGAAGCATTCCCTCCTGATTTCTGCCTGGTTCTCTGCAAGGGGATTCATTTTCACCAAGGCCAGAACAATACATTTGAACCCAGGACCAGAGAGAGTAGCTCAGAATATTTGAGTTGAATGTTGACTTCTCAGAATATGGCCAACTGTAAGAGGAACTAATCGTGCAGTGGATCAAGTGCTGGTCCTGGAGTCAGGGCGATTCATCTCCCTGAGTTCAAATCTGGTTTCAGACACTTACTTGTGGGACTCAGTTTCCTCAACTGTAAAATGGGCTGGAGGAGAAAATGGCAAACCACTCCAGTGTCTTTGCCAAGAAAAGCCCCAAATGGGGTCACAAAGAGTCCGACATGACTCAACAACAACCCCAAGAGTTTCTTTTTGTGCTGGGAGTTAAGGTTTTTAGGTTCTCTGAAAAACCAAACGAGCTCTTCACTCCCACCTTGCAAAAAGAGGGAACTGTAACTGGACCATGTTACCCAGGCCCCCTGACAGAAGTGATGGGCTCTAAAATTATTCTCTCCAGTTCTGAAATCTCCAACCTAGAGGGTCACTTGCTATCTCACTGCCCCCAGGCAGGCTTTTTTTAAACCCACCCTAAATATTTTGTTAGTATAGATGCTGTAGAAGAAATTCTATTCCAGCTCACCGTGACACCAAGACTGTCTAAGCAGATGGTCCACCACTAACACTATCTTATTACTTCTCAAATACTGCAGATGAGAAACTCATCATGACAGTGTGCTACCCACACTTATTCAAATTTCTTGAGTATTTTATTGCACCCACATTTTAGCAAGTAAAATTAGCTATTAATAGCTTAATACTTTGCCGCGCCCTTCTCAAATTTTCCTAGAGCTCTTCATCTTGATCTCATTTTGGCCTCATAATAAATTGTTTTGCTGGTCCCAACTTCCAATTTTCATTGCGAAGGCAAACACTGTTATGGGTCATCAGTTGATACCTACAAGGGGGAAAGGACTGAGCATTTATTAATCACTTTCTATATGTGAAGCCCTGTCTAAGCACTTTACAAATATCATCTCATTTGATCCTCAAAAGAACTCTGTGAGTTAGGCACTATTATTATTCCCATTTTACCCTCTAAGTAGACAGAAGTTGAGGCCAGATCGGTACTCAGGTTTTCCTAGCTCCAGGCCTAATGATGCTCTAGCTACTATGCCAATTCTCTGCCAGGGGTGATCTTTCTTTTTCAATTTATTTTATTTTATTTTTAAGTGTTTATTTAATTAATTACTTTAGAATATTTTTCCATGGTTACACAAATCATGTTCTTTTCCTCCCCTCCTCCCACCCCCCTCCTGTAGCCAACGAGCAATTTCATTGGGCAGCGGTGATCTTAATGATGAGTCCACTCCCTTCACTGTAGAGATGAGGAAACTGAGCCTAGACTTGGGTCATGGGGCTCACAGAATTACAGTCAAAAGAGACCTTAGAAGCCTTTCATCCAGATATCTCATTTTATAGGTGAGGAAACTAGAGATCTGAGACCTCCTCGGGTTCAAATAATAATAATAGTAATAATGATGGTGGTGGTGGTAATGATGGTAATTGATGACAATGGTGGTGGTGATGGCGATCATCATCAGCATCACCACCATTATTGCCAAGCTCTTACCACTTTTCTGTTTTGGAACCAATACACAATATTCTAAGAAAGAAAGTAACAGTGAGAGTAAACTTGAATTCAGGTCTTCCTAACTCCAGAGGGAATTCTCTTCCCATTGTGCCATGTTGCCTTTCAAATATAAGCATCATTATCCCTATTTTGCCAATGGGAAAAGTGAATTCCCAAGGGGCCACTGGACTCGCCCAAAGTCATCTAGCAAATAGTAGCACCAGAGCTAGAACTGAGACCATCCACCTAAGAATTGATAAACACTCTCTCTGTTAGCCCATAACTGCCCTTCGTCATGCTCATGCTACACGGTGTTGGCACAAAGCAACCTCAACCTGAATGTGATCTTCCGACGAGCGTAGGAGGAGAAGCAAGAGAGACGGGTGTCATGAAAGCCTTGAGGGAAGAGCTTATCAGAGAAAAGAGGGGGATTGACAGTGGCAAAGGCTACAGGGAGGTCAAGACAGAAGAGGGCTGAGAAAAGGTCAAGGATGTCCCAGGTCATACTGGCCGGATCCCAAACGAATTGAAAGAGCCTAGCCCGCCCCAAAGTAGGCAAGTTTGAATGGAGATTTAAGTAACAGGAAGCTAATTATATTGCTTCAATATTTTACAGAGCTATAATTATATAGGTGGGGAAGCCCTCCATCAACGCAGATTGTGACTTCTATTACTCAATAGGCAGTTGGGTTGTTTTTTTTTTTTTTTTAACCCTTATACCTTCTGTCTTAGAATGGATACCCATTCTAAGGCAGAAGAAGGGACAATTAGGAAAATAAGCCTGGACAATTAGGGTTATGTGACTTGCCCAAGGTCACACAGCTAGGAAATTTATAAGGCCAGATTTGAACCCACGTCCTCCTGCTTCCAAATCTGGCTTTCTATCCAGTGAGCCACCTAGTTTCCCCTCATAGTTTTCAAAAGTCCCCATAGTCAACCTAGTGGTGGTCTCTGAACTTAGCTCTACTGGTCCTCAGACAACAGACATAAAATTTACTGGGAGCTCCCTGCCCCTGCAGGTGAGGGAACTAGAGATCTGAGACCTCCTCAGGGTCAAATAATAATAATGGAAACAATGATGGTGATGGTGGTGGTGATGGCGATACTGATGATGATGGTAATGGCGATCATCATCAACACCACCACCATCATTGCCAAGCTCTTACCACTTTCTGCTTTGGAACCAATACACAGTATTCTAAGACAGAAGGTAACAGTGAGGGTAAATTTGAATTCAGGTCTTCTGAATTTTCAGTTCCACAGAGGTGATGCCCTGAGGGTACAGAATAAAATATACATCTTTGGCACATGGCCAACGTAGAAATTTGTTGTGCTTGCCATGCATATTGGTTCCCAGCCATTTGTTTTGCTCCCCCCCCCCAAAAAAAAAATCAGGGAGGTAGAGAGAAGGACTAGAAAATAGATTTTTGCTTGCTGAAAAAAAAATAATTATCTTTTAATTGAAAAATCCAGAATCACTTCCACAATATGCCACAATGTGACATCAGAGCAGGACTTTAGTGACGTTTATAATTACTGCTAATACCAAGCAACACCACTGACGAGTGTTCTTTAGAGTTGGCAAAGATCTCTCAATAACATGATCAAGCATGGCAGAAGGCAAAAAAAAAATCATTCCTATTTTATTAAAAAGGACATTAGAGGGCAGCTGGGTAGCTCAGTGGCTTGAGAGTCAGGCCTAGAGACAGGAGGTCCTAGGTTCAAATCCGGCCTCAGACACTTCCCAGCTGTGTGACCCTGGGCAAGTCACTTGACCCCCATTGTCCACCCTTACCACTCTTCCACCTAGGAGCCAATACACAGAAGTTAAGGGTTTAAAAAAAAAAAAAAAAAAAAAAAGGACATTAGAGGGGCAGCTAGGGGGGCTCAGTGGCTTGAGAGCCAGGCCTAGAGTCAGAAGGACCTGAGTTCAAATTTGGTTTCAGATGCTTCAGATGTGTGAACCTGGGTAAGTCACTAGCCCTTGCTTTTCTGTTGTAGAATTGTTACTAAAACAGAAAGTAAGGGTTTAAAGAAGAAAGATATTATAGTTCAGAGAGACCAAGTGATATGCCCGGTGTCACGCAGCCAGTGACAAATTGATTCTGAATTCGAGAGTCTTTCTATGTTGCATTGCCACAAAAAGTACTTAGCTCAGAAATGAGTAGCATCATTGCTTTTTAAACCCAAATCAGAGGATACTTTTATTTATTGGTTAAAAGCTCATTGTGCAATCAATAAGGATATTAAAGCAGTTAATTTGTTTTAGAACTCATTATTTAACTCAAAGGTGACCTTTAATGAAAATTTATTGTTTTCGTTAAGTGCTGAAACAGGTCCATTTGGCCAATTACAAGCAGACTAGTTCGGCAGATATAATGGAAAGAATGCTGGATTTGGAGTCAAAGGTTTCGGGTTTGAATCCTACATTTACTACCTATTTACTCTCTAAATTTACTATCTAAATGGAGGCTCACCCAAGCAAATACACACGCGTGCACACACACACACATACACATTTACACACACATTTATAGTCCATAAATTTCGATACACATGCACACACGCATAAAACCTGAAAGCTGCTTTTGGATATTCCAGATTTAGCAATATACAAATTAAATCACGTGTTTCCCCAAGGTCTCTGGTGCCAAAGAAATCCTACTATTCTATGTTTTCTCTTCAGCAAGTCACTTAATCTCTTAGAGGCTCAGCTTCCTCTAATGCAATATGGACATAATAGCTTTCCACCTCCTTAGAGAAAGCCCGGCACAGAATAGAGACAAGGGACTTGAGTTTGAATCTCACGTTTTTTCATTGGCTGCCTCTGTAACCTTGGCAAAGCCATTCCTTGGGTCTCAGCCTACTGATCTCTCAAATGAGAGACTGGACCAGGGGTTTTCTGAAGGTCCTTCAGAGCTCTGAATGAATGACTCTATGACCCTTCAGGAGCTAGGTATGTATTCAAGCTAGGTGTACATCAACTTGTAAGGTGACTGTGTTCTGGTGGAAAGAATGCTGGACCTGATCAAGAAGATCTGAGTTCAAATCTGGCCTGTAGCTGTGTGTGAGCCCGGGCAAATCACTTAACCGTGATTGCCTCAATGTCCTCATCTGAAAAATGGGAATAATAATAGCACCAACCTCTGAGAGTCATTGTGAGGATCAAATGAGATAACATTTGTAAAGCACTTAGTATAGTGCCTGACACATAGTAAGTGCTATATAAATGCTATAAATTATAATACTAATTTTATATTCATTTATATACTTTAATATATTAAATTATTCCCTTCCCTTTGCAGTATGCATGCATACATCTATGCAGATATATAAATATTCACACTTAGATATGGTTCTCCATTCCCTATCCCTGTCCCTATAATCAATGGAACCTCAGATCCAGTCCAGTAACTATACAGACAAATGCACACACATACACATAATTGAAAATATCTAGACAAATTCAGGAGAAAAATCTAAAGGGGGGGGCAGGAAGGCACAATAAAAAGGGAATTCAGCTAGGAGCCAGACCACCTGGGTTCTCATCTCGGCTCTCCCCTAACGAGCTGGATTGGATTAGAATATATCCAAGTCCATCCACCCCACCCCACCCCAGCTCTAAAATTATATGATTCTAAGGAAATGTATACATTAGAAAAATGGAATACTATACTGGGGCACAGAGGTCTCTGACAGACCCTTATTAAAGGCTTGTTTTCACAGTTTCAAGCATAGCACAGGTCCAATTGTGTCCCCTGAAAGATAACAACATAAATGCTATAATAAAGATGGCTGTTCCAAGAAGGACTAGTCCTAACCCCCAATATGAGGGTTAGAAAGTACGCCACAGTGTGCACCCAAATACAAGCAGATGCACACACTCAGATGGGCATATTATGGCTAAAAACAGGAGGCAGCAAACGCCTCCTGGAGAATCATGAGGAAATGCATGAATCAGAACTTTTTGTTTATACTTGAGTTATAGAGGATAATTACTTCTGAGCTCAAGAAAGACTGTTCCTTCATTATGAGTACCAACACGTCCATGGTTCAGGGACCCACGATTATGCTGGTCTGAGTGTTTCCTCCAGGAGAACAGAATACAATCCCATACAGATTCAGGGATGGCCCAAGAAAGCTGCTGTGGCCATAAAACTCATTAGCCTGTTGTCAATCTGGTGATGAGGATTTCTGAACTTAGCTAGGAGGGGGAAGCAGGAGATCTATGGTCTCGTCTTAACTCTTGGTTCCTTGGCTGTTGTCCTTTGTACTGAAAGAGAATCAAAATGACGTCCCTGTTGATATCTTTTGACTGGCACATAAATTGGATTTAAATGAGGCAGATGCACAAAATCATCAGTCTCACTCTCTCTTCCAGAGTCACTCCAGTCCAGTGACAGGACAAAAGTCAACATGACTAGTGATGGCCTGAGACGCAACGCACGACCTTGGCTTCTTCTGACGTCTAGCCAAGCTCTAAGTGTTCCCCAGCACCAGCATCCACCACCTTCGTGACCGCTGGATCAAACTGTATTCATCTGCTTATTTTGCCAGCAGAAGTCTTCATCTGCCTGTGGCAAGACACCTCTCTCACTCACTGATGGGTTTGAAGCACAGCTTTATCATAGTCTCTGCACGTGTTACAGTTTTTTGGAGTTACAGGTGAGAGCTGGGTGGCTGATGGACACTAAAGGAAGAAAGTAACCCAGGCATGGGGTCAGCAAGCCCTCACAGCAGGGGTGCCAGTCTTCTCTGAACACCCCAATCACCTCTCTTTACTCTAACTGTAGGATCTTGGACAAGTAAGTTCAATTCTGTCCTTTTGTTTCCTTCTTATAAAATAAAGGAATTAGATTAGATCATATTTAGGTCCCCTCTATCTCAGAAAGTCAAGAAGACCTGTATTTCAGTTCCACCTGACATGTACTGGCAATGTGACACTGGATTAATCAATTAACCTGCCCATGTTTTGGGGAACTCTATGTTTCTACATTTCAGACAAAGTGCCAACCGACAATGGTAGAGTGATTCGTTTCTCAAGAATTTCCTATAGCAATGAAATGACAGGTCCAATCCCTACATCAGCATCCCGATTCTCTTTCTAATCTTTTTTTTCTATGGGAGCTTGTTATCTATATTCTTCAAGAAGTTATTAAATTATGATTGGCATCCTCCACTAAGATCTTCTTCTGATGTCTCATTTTGGTGTTTTATCCTACATTATCCTCTTTCACCTGGACTCTATCCATTCCCTGTACCAATGAAATACAGGTGCCATTCATACTCCTATCTCTCCCATAATGGAAGCCCAAATCCTATTCTATATCAATGAAATCTCAGGTCCAGTCCATATTCCTATTCCAAGATCACTAAAATTCCAGATTCAGTCCCTACCTCTGTCTTTACCCTACTTCAGAAATTATGTGATTCTATGAAAAAAGAATCCTCCAACTACAGATATCCAGTCAAATCCTGTGCCTATCCTCCAAGCCAGTGTGGTAGGACTCTGGACCTCTGATCAGCACTTTTCAGAGTGCCTGGCACTGAGCAGACACCTAATAAATGCTTGCTGATTGACTGACCTACTAGAATTGGCATTCTATTGGCAGAGCCTTCAAAAACCCAGGCTGGTCAACTGGAGCAATGATGAATCATCTAAGAGGATCAGAGGATAGAGACCATAAAATTCTAGCCCCAGAGGTGGAAGGGAGGAAGCTTGGGGGCCGTCTGGAAGGACCTGCAGCCCAGTGGTGGGATGTGTCTGGCCCATGGCCACACGGGGATGGAACAGCAGAGCTTGCATTTCCAGGCCTGGACTGGGACTCCTAATTTGGCTCCTGCAGCACTGTGAACTTGGGTGTGAAACTGAAACCCAGCTGTCACTTACTAATGAGCAATAATGCATTTGTAGGAAGTTCAATTCAATCCAACTGGGTTCCATAAGCATTTATTAAGCACCTACCATATATCCCGTATGGTACAAAGTGGAAAACAATTAGCTCTGGCAAAACGTAAATGAATCTCTAATGAATGAATTTCCTAGTCTACATCCCCAGCCTTTTACCTGGGGTCTAATATCATGGCTCCATTCTCAGGACTGTTGAGAGAAAAGCACTTTGAATATGTGAAGTGTTCTATTGATGGGTGTCACTATTGTTATTGTTAATTATATACACAACACCCATAGTTTCACATTAGCTGCATACCAGAAAAATACAGGGGAGAAGACAGGTAGGTGACTCAGTGGATTGAGGTCTTGAGATGAAAAGTCCTAGGTTCAAATCTGGCCTCAGACACTTCCTAGCTGTGTGACCCTGGGCAAGTCACTTAACCCCCACTGTCTAGCCCTTAACCATTCTTCTGCCATGGAACCAATACACAGCATTGATCTAAGTCTAAGACATGAAGTAAGGGTTTCAAAAAAAGAATACAAGGGTTTCACTGCCTGTGTTTTCTTCTTGAGATCCAAAGACTTGTTTGTATGAAGCAAAGCAGTTTGAGACCTATTGCTGGCCACAAGCTAGTGATAAGATATAAGATATGGACCACAGAAGCACAACTGAAGGCAACAAGATAGACCCCAAAGAGATTTTTGCTTCCTTCTGTCTTACCACATGCTATCTAATAGATTCCTTTAAAAATAGTAATGTGATTAAATCTGGACAGAGTGATTACATCTTGTCTTCGATACCAGCCATCAATTAAGTTAGAATAGCATGAAAATAATGTTTGGGGGCTCAAACTCACTTAGCTTTTCTTAAAGCACAAATTAGATAGATTACATTCCAGGCCTGGGATCACCTTCCGCCATTCAGACAGTTGGTATTCTTTCCTCATTTGGAAAGGAGACAGAAAGGCAACGTCCCTAAGTAGTCACAGAGAAGAATCAAAATAAGAATAAAGAAAAGAAACAAAATGTCGGGGAACAAGGACGATAACCAGTGGCCGCTAAGGATAGGTTTTGCAGCCCTTGGAAAATGCCTCTCTCTCTTCTTACCAAGACACACAGCATTCATCATCTGCATCCTACGAGTGGATTTGCTCTCCCTGCAAACCAGGCTCTCTGCAAAATTTGTTGCAACTTCCATCAACCCTGGACACTAGTGCCTAACTGGAAGTGATTATTTCAGGAAATCCCTAATTTAATGAATCATTTACAGTCCAAAAGTTTCTCTGAAAGCCAGGCATTAGAACTTGGAGGACATGTTCCTACAGAAACAAAGTAATAAATAATCATTAAATTCCTAAGCTACTTTTATCCCAATAATGCATTTCTTTCTTTCTTTCTTTTCTTTTCTCCTTCCTTCCTTCCTTCCTTCCTTCCTTCCTTCCTTCCTTCCTTCCTTCCTTCCTTCCTTCCTTCCTTTCTTTCTTTCTTTCTTTCTTTCTTTCTTTC
>NC_058134.1:237350084-237396176 GCF_016433145.1 Gracilinanus agilis
TCCTTCCTTCCTTCCTTCCTTCCTTCCTTCCTTCCTTCCTTCCTTCCTTCCTTTCTTCCTTCCTTCCTTCCTTCCTTTCTTTCCCTTACCTTCCATCCTACAATCAATACTGTGTACTGGTTCCAAGGCAGAAGAACAGTAAGGGCTAGGCAATGGAGGTTAAGTGACTTGCCCAGGGTCACACAGCTAGGAAGTATCGTAGGACCTCCTGTAATCCATTGAGCTGCTCAGCTGCCTCCAATCCTTCTCTCTTTAGAATCCAGAAGCTGATGAAAATACTCAAACAGAGATATACCCTCACTGATCTGGACCTTTCCTCCAGAGAGGCAAACTTTGACCCATTGACACTTGCCCATCTTGGGTGCTCTGAGTAATGGGACTATTATACACACATTATATATGTCATAAATATACAAACAGGCACATAGAATACATGAACATGTGCATGTATACACCTATATGGTATATGTTGCATTTATGTTGTTATGTGTATCTCATACATGTATGCTGTGATACACACACACACACACACATACACGCACACACACAAAATACAGCCCAGGCTGCAGACAACTTACATTTACATATACATATATGTATGTACCTATATAGAAAATGAAAATGATTTTGAAAAGCAGTGTTGTAAATGTATGCTACTTAAGGTATATAATGGGCTATCCTGGGAACCCAACCACTCTTTAAGACATTATTTCTATGACGAAGCACCTTTTTTTATTGATTTTAAATTTGTTTATTACAGAAAAATTCCCAGGTTATCTCCCTCCCTTCCCGACATGAGAGAAGGCATCATTTGACAAAAAGATCTATGGATATATAAAACTATGTCTCGCTCATTTCTATTTATATGCCATTCCCCAATTGATAAATGAAAAGGTGCCTTCTGAGGCAAACAGAACGGGGGAAAGATGGAAGCACCAAAAATATTTCTCTCTCACTACACCAATCGACAAGAATTGAATTAATGTACACTATGTGCTAGACCCCGTATTAGTTTCTAGATACAGACAAAAATGGAACAATCCCTGCCTTTAAGAAGTGTACACACACACACACACACACACACACACACACACACACACGGAATAACCAAGATCGGGGAGAGTGGGGGGCACTAGAAACTGGAGAGATCTGGAAGGACTTCAGGCAGAATGTGGTACTCTAGTTGACACTAAGGTGGTGCCAGTGGCCACTGAGAACTGAAGGACATTTCTCCTCCTCTGGGGTTCTGGGGCAATGGGGAGCCCACCCCAATCACGGAGTAACAAAGCGTCTGCCCTTCACTAGAAAATATATAAGACACGGCATGCCAGTGTAAATAATCCAACATGGAGCTTCAAACACTAATGCTCACGACTTACATGGAGCAGAACAATGATGAGGGACAACACTGGACTTCCCCAAGAGACTGAAGGAAGGTGTTTAGAAATAGGACTCTCTCAAGTTGGGCAGGAAGACATTTCAAACAAGCATCTCCTCTCTGGGATAATACCCGATGAGACAAGCAACAGGATGTTTTCCAAAGTTCCAGACAATTAAACGCTCTGGTCTCTCTGAAGTAAAGACACCCACCACACCGAATTCAAGGCACCAAGTCAGCATTTCCAGAGAATAACTAGATTGTTTTTCCCAGAACTGGCCTATGAACATCCTCTTGGATAAGTAACATGCTTTCAGAAAGAAGGTAGCCGGCCAGGATCACGACTACAGACTGTAACTGTGGAGTGGACTGTTCAGCGGCTGGATTCATATCAGTTGTGGAATGATCTAATCAGCTGAACAAATCAGCTACTTTATGAGAGGGTGCCCCCAAAGCCTTAGCATAAAGGTATTAAGACACACAACTACACTAAGACTTTAGGGACACCCTGTATGGCTAGAAGCACAGAGCTAGAGCTAGCCATCTAATCCCATGTTCTAATTTTACAGATGGGGAAACTGAAGTTCACAAGGTGAAGTGATTTGCCCAAGATCACACATACATCTGAAGCTAGAAGGAAACTCAGGAGACATCAAGTGCAAACACTTCATTTTACAGAAAAGGAAACTGAGGCCCAAAGAGATTTTTTTTTTTTACTTGCCTTTCCCAAGGTTGCACAGGTAGTGTTGGAGGCAGGATTTAAACATACGCTAGCTATCCCAATAATTGCAAACCTTCGTATCATGCCTACTGTGTGCCAGGTACTGTACTAAGCACTTACAAATATTATCTCATTTGATTCTTATAATAACCCTGCAGGGTAGAGGCTATTATGATCCCCACTTTGCAATTGAGGAAATGAGGCAGATAGATAGAGGTTAAATGATACTCTCAAAGTCATATAGTCTTTGAGGTCAGATTGGAACTCAGATCTTCTGATCTCCAGAGCAAGAGCTCCATCATAAAAATAATCCCTCTGACTACAGAGTTATCAATAACATACTACCTCCAAAGGTTATTTCATTCTTTTGGTCTTCTTTATGACTGATCCAATAGGATGTAAGCTCTTTTGGGGCAGTGACTATTTCTGTTATTTACCTTTGTGGTCCTAGCACCCAACATAGTGCCTGGCATGTAGTAGTCAATTAATAAAAGAAAGTGAATTAAGCTGGCATGTTTAAATCAATACTGATTTACCAAAAGGTCATCTAATTGCTCTTGAGCTCTATTTAAGAATTCTTAAACTCAAAAATTCACTTCATTTTTCAATATTTAAATTATAGATTTAGAAGCAGAGCAGAGTTTCATTGTTGAGTTGTTCTGCAGTTGGGTCTGACGCTTCATGATCTGGCGTTTTCTTGGCAAAGATATTGGAGTAGTTTGCCATTTTCTGCTCCAGCTCATTTAATAGATAAGGAAACTGAGGCACACAGCATTAAATGATTTGCCTGGAGTCACACAGCTAGTAGTAAATGTCTGAGTACAGATTTTACAGATGGGGAAACAGAGGCAAACAGCATTAAATGATTTGCCCAGAGTCACACAGCTAGTATCTAAGGTTGGATTTGAACTTCCATAGTTGAGTGTTCCTGACTCCAGGTCCAGCACTCTGTCCACTGAGCCACCTAACTGCCCAAGAATAGATCTTCAAGGTTATCTAATCTGATCCCCTCATTTTACAAGTCATTAAACTGAGAGCCAGGGATATGAAGTGCCTAGTGGTGCACAGGCAGAGAAGACTGGGGCTAGGATTTGAACTCCTTTCCCTTTAAGTTAAAATCCAGTGACCTCTCCACTTCAATACTCTGATGGTCCTGCATTAAGCTCATTTTGGGTGAAAAATGGATTGCCTACTATTTCTGGGAAAGTCTCTAAAAAGTTCCAAGCCACCTGTCACCATTTTATTAATATACTCTAAAGCAAGCTTTTACTAAAGTGAGAAAGGCATATAAAAAGGGTGATAAGTATGGGCTTTAGTATAGGTAAAGTGATGTATGGAAGTGAGAATTGCTGAAAATAAATGAGTACTGTACAGAAACTGGAGATCAACGAACTATAAAGCAAGAGAAAGATGGTATAATGCAAAGGGTGCTGAATCTAGTCAGGTGACATTGTAGTTTGGAATTCCAGCTCTACCACTTTAAATCTAGTTAACTTAAGAGTCAGCTAGGTGGCTCAGTGGATAAAGAGCCAGGCCTGGATGTGGGACATCCTGGATTCAAATCTGGCCTCAGATACTTCCTAGCTGTGAGACTCTGGGCAAGTCACTTAATCCCCATTGCCCAGCCCTTACCACTCTTCTGCCTTAGAACCTGATTGTTAAGACAGAAGGTAAGGGTTTATACCTCTTTATATGTCATCAAACGGTCACCTAATTTGTTTTTTTAGCTCTATTTAACTCAAGATTACCTTTTTTTTAACTCACTTAATTCTTTGATATTTAAATTATAGATTTATAAGTAGAGAGGATGTTCTAATTTTATTATATTATTTTATTATCTTATTTTATTATATTATTACATCACACATATTTAGTTAACTCTGGACAAGTTGTTTAACTTCTGTGTTCCTCAGTTTCATCATGTGTAAAATGAAAAGAGTGGACTAGTTCTAGATCTATTAGTCTGCGTATGATCTTGGACAAGTTACTTAAACTCTTTGGGCCTCAGTTTCTTCACCTGTAAAATGAAGGGATTGGACTAGACCTCTAACTTCCCTTCCAATTCTATGAGCCCACAAAATCTACAATGCATTTCCATATTTTCAAGTACTTTTAGGCAGGTCATCCCCAAGAGAAATGGGTTTCCTGAGAGACACTCAATAGCAGACTTCTGACGCTTTTCTTCAAGGTGCCAGAAGCGGGGTTGTACTTTAAGCAGTGTACTTCTTGGTTAATCTTAGCTTCTCCCTCCCTTCTCCCTTATTTACACGAGAGCATTTTGTTGCCCTTTTCATCCTTAGGGGTGCTGGTGCTCAGTTTATAATCTGGACACCAATTTGGATTAATGTTTATATTCTTCAAATCTTTTACATTTTTGCTCTCTGTCTAGATGCTATTTTGGGGCTGGGGTCTCTTGAATTATTAATCTTTTTGCTGCCAACATAGAGAGGAGGGAAGCCACTCTCCAGAGGAAAGCTGAAGTTCATAAGGGTTAGAAAACTGGATGTAACAAACCAGAAACGTGTACAGTAGCTCGCGATGACCAAGGACTCCATCAGATAAGAACCTCTGGGCTCTACTTACTCAAGCTTGAAATGGAAACTCCAGTCTCAGAAAAGAAACTGCTATTTCCTGCTTCAATTTCATCAGCCTCCTCTAATCTAATTGCTCAAGTAGAGAGTGGATGGTCCCTGAAGGAATCTGATAAGTGAATAGCAGGTAAGTAGGGGCAGTGGCAGGGTTACAGTGACCAGGCAGAAGGAAACTACGTTGGCAGTAGTATCAGAAAACTTCATCATCAAAAAAGAAAGCCAAACTCACACAAGAAAAAGCAACAAAAGTAGCATCTTTCTCAGAGACCAGAGCTTTCCTACAGGGGGGCTGTCAAGTAAATGCTGGGGAGTGGAACATCCCAAGGTCATTTGTAGAGATATGTGAAGCAGATGTTTTACGTCTTAAGTGATATCTAAGGACCAAAACAAGGCAAAAAACAGTGATTTCTTCCAGAACTTCAAAGCTGTTAATGAGGCCAGTCCTTCAGAAGGACAGATGTCCTTCTCTATTCAGTATATGAAATAAAAATTCACAGTGATTGATCGGCCATCAAATTGAAGGAGTCTGCAGACAGAAAAGGGGAATGCTAACATTTAGACGAGTCAAAAAAAGAACCAAACAAACCCCAAACCCTTTCTGGGAAAACTCAGAAAAATCAAATCTCAAACTTTTATCTTTTTCTAAACCCTTATCTTCTAT
Organism: Gracilinanus agilis; assembly: GCF_016433145.1. Taxonomy (NCBI): domain Eukaryota; kingdom Metazoa; phylum Chordata; class Mammalia; order Didelphimorphia; family Didelphidae; genus Gracilinanus; species Gracilinanus agilis. Next base: position 237,355,436 of record NC_058134.1, read on the forward strand.
TTTATCATTCACCAAAATAGGTTCCAAGGCAGAATAGTGGTAAGGGCTAGGCAACTGGGGTTAAGTGACTCATCCAGGGTCACACAGCTAAGATGTATCTGAGGCCACATCTGAACCCAGGTCCTCTTTTCTCCTGGCCTGGCTCTCTATCCACTGAGCTACCTAGCTGCTCCCAAACTTTCTAACACTATCCTAATACCATGAAGCTTTAGAAGGAACTTCAATATTGGTGGAAGGGAACAGTGGAAAGAATATTGAACACACGGCATCACGGGAGCTGGTTATACATCCACATCCTTCTACATGCTCCCTAGATAAGTCATTTAGTATCCTTGGGCCTCAGTTTACTGAACTGTAAAATGAAGGTTCTGGGACTAGATGGTCTCTAGAGTCCCTTAAAACCCTTGATCTGCTTTCCTAGGTTTCCAATATAAGAGAGGACTCTAAAAACTCACATTTTATTAAACGTCAAAACAATACTTAGATCTTCCCGGAGCCTAAGGCAGTGGGAAACATAGGCAAGGCAAAACATGGCTACTTGAGAGATGGCATGGTAAAGACTTGCATTTAAATCTCACTTAGAAGCTGTGTGAGTCTAAATAAATATCTTAAGCTCTCTGGTCCTCAGGTAATTCCCTAAGACTTATCTACTAAGTCATGAATGGGTTTCCTTTTGAGACCTTCTACTTTGGGGTCAGCTAAGTGATACAGTGGATAGAGCACGGGGCTTGGAATTGGGAAGACTTATCTTCCTGAATTTGAATCTGGCCACAGATACTTCCTAGCTGTGTGACCCTGCATGAGTCATTTAATCCTGTTGGACTCAGTTTCCTCATCTGTAAAATGTGTTGGAGAGGGAAATGGCAAAACACATCAGTATCTCTAGCAAGAAATCCCCAAATAGGATCATGAAGAATTGGACACAAGAGAACAACTACATTAGTGGAAAGCTTTCCCATACCAGGAGATATCTATACTGATGAGATCACAGGGACATGTGCACATAATTGATAAAGACAATAAGCTGGATAATTTGGGTCCAAAATACTAGCACGTTTTGTTCAGGAGAAAGAAGCGTAGGGCTCCGGCCGGCTAGAACATTCACCTACATGGGCCAAATTCACCAGGCAACTGATCAATACACCTCTCTGCTTTTCTGCTCTTTCCTGCTCATCTGACAGCTGAAGAAATTGGGAGCAATCACTTCAGAGAAGAGAAGGCTCTGGGGGTCATCCTAAAGCTGTAAAATAGAACGAGGATTCCACTAGTTCTGTTTGGCCCCAGGCAGCAGAGCTAGGAAAGATGGGTGGAAATGGGAAGGAGTTGTATTTCTGGGAAGATTCTCTTCCTATAGGACAGAAGCTCCTAAAGGGATTATTGCGTGTTCTTTCTAACCCCAGCAGCTAGAATGGTGGCTGACAAGTAGCAGACAATTAATAAAATGCTTATTGGTTGATCAGTTGAACAGACAGGGGAAACATCTTTCCGAATTCTCAAAGAGGGGACCGAGGAGGTTCCCAGGCAGGCTGGAGCTCAGTAGGGAATGCGGTATGGAAGATTCTTTTTCAGCTGTGGATTGGCCTAGGTGGCCATTCTGGCCCTGGAAGCCTGTGGTTTGACTTTAGAGCCAGAAAGACATTGCCTTAATCTATATCTCCACGAGCCCAAAACACCAGTAAAACTAATTCTGATCATAGAAACGTCTGTTTATCTTTGTAATGGGATCCAACCAATAAGTTACCTGGATGGCCGTACTAGCTAGGTGGGCATGGAGAAGAACTCACTGGGGTCCAGCAATGACCCCTGGGAGAAACGGTAACTCCTGCTCCCCTCTAATTCTTTTTTTCCCCAACAGACAACCTTGAAGCGGTTATACTTGTAGGGGGAGGGAGAGGCTGAAGCGATAGAGATACTACCTTGGGACAACTGCCAAGGCCCTTCCTTCCAAAGAAAAAGAAAACATCTTGGTACAGGAAGAATCTGTCTTGGTCTTTACTGCGTCTGCCTGCAGAGTGTGAGAGTGAGAGTGTGAGAGACAGACAGACAGAGTGAGACAGAGACAAAGACAGAGAGACACAGGGAGTGTGAGTGTGAGTGTGTGTGTGTGTGTGTGAGCGTTTATGGGGATGGGTCATGACATCCCCACTACATATTCTCAGGGAGGGGGTAGAGATGGAATTCTGGGGAGGTATGGTTGGCTGGGCCATTTCGGGTGGATGAGATGATTTGTTTGACAGTTTCTGATTCATTGTGGCAAGAATTCTTAATCTGGAATTCATAGACCTCCAAAGAGTCTACGGATAGATTACAGAGGATTCTATACTTTGGATGGGGGTGGGGGGATGCCATGTTTATTTTCACTAACCTTTAACTGAAAGTTTGCATTTCCTTGATTTTTTATTTAGAGCTTATCATTTATTATAAGAATATACAATAAATATATTATTGTTATTATAATCATATATAATAATAATAATAAATAATTATTTCTTATTTAGAGCTGACAGCTAGGTGGCTCAGTGGATTGAGAGTCAGGTCTAGAGACAAGGTTCAAATCTGACCTCAGACACTTCCTAGCTGTGTGACCCTGGGCAAGTCACTTAACCCCCTTATGGCTTTTCTGCCTCAGAACCCACACAAAGCATTGATTCTAAGATGGAAGCTAAGGGTTTTTAACAAATGAATATTAAATACTACTAAGAGAAGGGGTCCAGAGGCTTCACAAGCTTGCCAAAGGTGGTCTAAGGATACAAAGAAGTTACACATCCTTAGCTAAAGGGGGGGAGAAGAGCAACAGACCCAAAGTCCGAATAAACTTGGGTTCCACATCCACCTCTGTCTCTTACTAGCTGAGTGACATGGCCAAGTCTCTAAACCTCTAAAAATCAAAATGTCCCCTTCTTCCAGATCCATAATACCGCCCGACCAAGAATGTGGCAAAGATCAAATGAAATTATGTACGTAAAATGCTTTGCAAAACTTGAGCACTACATAAATGGGAGCCATTATTATTGGCAAGAGACAACATGGAAGCCAAGATTGGGCCAGACGGGAAGATCTAGGCTCAAGTCTGATCCACACTGGCTAAATAGCACTGGGCAATTAGGTTCTAATTGCATCGTCCCAGACCACTCTCTGAGACTAGAAATTGCTGAGCGATTGTAAATCTGCATTGCCGGAGTTCATCTTAACCAGATTTCTTTTTCCTACATGAAACTTTCTTCTCTTCTAGAATAGCTCAAAGTCCACCTCATTTCCATATTATACACATATTATCAAGCCTGATTATCATTCTTAAGCAAGGAAGCCACACAAAGGAAATCAGAAGCCCATTTCCCTCCACTACACCCCCTGCAAAATTTGTACTTATTTCTTGTTGCTGTTCAGATGTGGTTGGCTCTTCATGACCCTATTTGGGGTTTTCTTAGCAAAGATCCTGGACTATTCTGTCATTTCCTTCTCCAGTTCATTTTACAGATGAGGATACTTAGACAAAGTTAAATGACTTGCCCAGGATCACCCAGCTAGTAAGTATCTGAGGCTAGATTTGAATTTAGGAACATGAGTCTTCCTGACATCAGGCCCAGCACTCTATCTACTGTACCATCTAACTGCCCCCCAAATTTATTATTTCCAAGGATTGTAGATCTAGAGATGGGAGATTCATTCCATCTCCAAGTCATCTGGTCCAACCCCTTTGTTTTACAGATGAAGTAACTTGACCCCCATCAAACTGACGCTCACTGAGGCCAAGCCAGGATTGGAACCCAAATACTTCCATCCCAAATCTAGAACACTTACCACCGCACGATTCTGCCTCCCATGGTTTGTGATATATCTAAGGATAGTTTTGGCATCTTGGAAAGGCAACCTTACTTATAGAATCTCCAGACTTGGAACTGGAAAGGATCTTGGAGATCCTCTAGTCTGACCCCATTGGTTTCAAGGAAGGGAACTGAAATCCCAAGAGGTGATGATACTTTCTCTAGATCACACAACACAAAGAGTAGAGGTAAGATCAGAGTTTAGATCTGAACGAATGAACGAACAAATGAATGAATGAATGAATGAATGAATGAATGAATGAATGAATGAAAAACCACTGGGCTTTCATCGTTTTGTTTCTCCAGGGCTAGCACAGGGCCTGGCACATTGCAAGCACTTACTAAAATGTTTAATGAAGGAGGAAGAAAAGTGATTCAGTGGCTCAAAAGCCAGGCCTGGAATTGGGAAGTCCTGGGTTCAAATTTGGCCCCAGACACATCCTACTGTGTGACTCTGGGCAAGTCACTTAAGCCCATTGCATAGCCCTTGCTGCTTTTCTGCCTTGGAAGCAATACACAGCAATGGATTCTAAGATGGAAGGGGAAAGGGCTTAAAAAAATAACAAAATAAATATTTAATGGTTAAGTACCTACAATGCACCAAGAACTGTATTAAGTATTAGGGATAGAAATACCCAAACCAAAGAAGGTTCCTGCCCTCAGGGAGCTTATATTCAAATCAGAAAGACATTAGAATGTTGCCTTCCATTCCCATAAATAAACTAGACACAGATTCTGCCCTCCCCCCAAAACTTAGCATGCCCTCTGGAGCGTGCTACCATTTGGGGGGGAGGGGGTTGCTGTTTTTTCCAAGGATAACGGGTACACCCAAAGGTGGCATTTTTGTTCCACTTGCCAAATGTAAGTAAAACATGGTGGGAAGCATTCTTTATATAAAGGGGCAAACGTCTGCCTAGGTGATGGCTAGGAAAGCCGGGCAGCCAGACCCATTAGGTGCCTTGGAATGAACTTCAAGGTAATCTGTTGCAAGTGGCGTTGGGAGGTAGGGTACAGGACAAATGAGAGGTCACAAAGCCGAGCGCAGACATTTAAGGAATTTTTAAAAGCCGAATCAATACGTGCTTATGGAAGTACACGCTGCCTAAGATAAGGTCATTTAAAAAAAATCTATTCCATTAAAACATATATTTACTAAGAGGGGCACGACTAATGGTGTTTGTTCCAACTCAGAGGACATCCATTTAAAAGGCAACATGGAGAGAAGGACTTCAAATGGATGATGCAAGCTCCTCGCTGCCTCGCTCTACCGGGAACAGTGGCATGGGCCGCTAAGGGCAACCAGGGAATGTTGCTTTGCCACAGCTTTTTTTTTTCACTGCTAAAGTATATGGAGTAGCAGCCAGGTGGCTCAGTGGATAGAGAGCCATCACATCTGGCCTCAGACACTTCCTAGCTGGGTGACTGTGGCAAGTCGCTTACCCCCTATTGCCTAGCTGTTAGCGTTCTTCTGCCTTGGAAATTATATTTTGTATTGGGTCTAAGCCAGAAGGTAAAGGGTTTGGGTTTTTTTTTTTTTTTAAGGAGGAGAAAAAAATAAAAATAAATAAAAGAAGGAGAGCGGGTGGGTGGCTCAGTGGATTCTTCTGCCTTGGAACTAATAGTTCATATTGATTCTAATACAGAAGATAAGGGTTTGAAAAAAATTAATGCATGGAGTTCTTTCAGGACATAGGTCAAATCTCCTCCAGGGCTCCACACACTGTCTTAATGCTTAAAGGACCACCATTTGGAGCCAGAACTAGATTAAGATAAGTAGGGCTTCGCCATTGGGTACTGACAGCCAGAGGGGCACACTCCCTCCCCAGGAGTAAGTTCTTGCTCCCTCGAGTATCTTTCATCTCTTTCTCTCTTAAGCTGGCCCATGTCACTGAATGGGGAAGCCATCCTCAAAGTCTTATCATCATGGCAGCCCACCTCCATGAAGACAAGGGCTAGAGTTTCATGGGGTTAGACCGCCCCTTCCACTGGTGTGATCATTCCCAGAGTCATGGGGGGGGGGGAGGCACCACTCCTCTAAGTTTTTATTTTTTGCACTAAGTGAAAAAATTATTAGTTAGAGCATTGCCTCTACCAATGGATGACATGGTCATAGACTCAGAGCGGGAAGGGAACCTCAGAGGCCACCTAAACAAGTCTTCTTGTTTTACAGTTGAGGAAATTGAGGCTGGGGAGATGCAGTCTGCTCCAGACCACATAAGCTATAGGCAACAAAGGTTGGCTTTGAACCTTGGTTCTCTGACTCCAGAGATAGCGCTATCTCTCAAAGGGTAAGAAAAATGGGGGACCCACATCGGAGGAATCTCCCTCCCAAGAGGAGCTCAACTGAGCACATGTGGCATTGTTCTTGACAGCGTGGATTCCTGGGGCTCAGACGGAGCCATGCAGCAAGCACCTGGGCGGAAGCCGATGAGAGGAGACCCAGGACAACCTGAAAGCATCCGAGCCCTAATCCTGCTTCCCAGGACGACACATCCCCGATGGTCGTTGAAACACTGAGCTGAATGTCTTACTTCACCTCTCCTTATTAATGTCAAGTCTTCTTCTTTATGACTTTCCGATGCCCCCATGTTTGCTTTCTGATTCTCCTTGGACGGCTGTTGACACTGCGGCTTATCTCTACTGCTGCCTGCTGACCCTTGGAGTTTGGGATTATCCTCTGGAGGTTCATAAAATGAAAAGGGAGGCAGCGTGGGCTCTGACAGCAACAACTCCCTGGGATATTTCCTCCCTCCCTCCCTCTCTCCCTTCCTCCCTCTCTCCCTCCCTTCCTTCCTTCCTTTCTTTCTTCCTTCCCTGCACATCAGTCTCAACAACTCAGGCTAGCTATCTGCTTCCAGACCATCGGCAGGCAGAAAGGACACTCTGACCAGAGCCGCTTCTCAAACTCCCCCAAAGAAAACCAAACACCCTCTGTCCACTATCAGGAGGCGAGGGATGATGGCGCCACAAAATCCTGACCTTCGTTAGGCGCCAAATTCGGTGTCTAAGCAATGACCGAGCACAGAACGTAAGAGAAAATGCCAAAGGAAGGCTCTTTCTTGCTGATATTCAGTCAAATATTGACCTGACACATAGTAGTCAGTAAGGATACATGTAAAAAATGAATCATATTTTGGAAACAGAATCCAAGCTAGATGCAGCTAATGTTACAGTGGCTAGAGTGCCAGGTCTGGAGTTGGGAGTTCAAATCCAGCCTCACAACACTTTCTAGTAGTGTAATCCTAGGCATATCACTTATAGTCTATTTACCTCAGTTTCCTCAACTGTAAAATGGGGATAATGGTAGATAAAATGAGATATTTGTAAAATGTTGAGCACAATTGTCTGGCACGTAGCATTTATATAAATGGTAGTTATTATTTACCCGGAGTCAAGGAGATGTGAGTTCAAATGTGGCCTCAGATACTTCTCTAGCTATATGACCCTGGGCAAGTCACTTTACCTTTACCTGCCTCAATTTTCTCACCTGTAAAATGGGGGAAAAAATAGAACCAACATCCCAGGGATGTTTCGAGAATAAAATGAGATATTTTAAAGCACATAGCACAGGACCTGGCACACAGCAGGCACTTTATAAATGCAAGCTAGCATCATCATTATCATTATCATAAACCTTAAAGCCCTAGAGATATGCTTGCTTATATCACTAGTATTATGGAAAAGAGGTTTATATGTTTCACCAGAGCATCAAAGTGGTTCATGAATCCCATAGTAGGGAAAACAATATGGCCATGAATATTGGGGCAACGAGGTAGCACCATGGATAGAACACCAGGCCTGGAATTGAGAGGAGCTGGGTTCTAATCTGAGTTCAGACAGTTCTTAGCTATGTGACCCTGGGCAAGTGACTTAACCCCCATTGCCTAGCCCTTACCTCTTTTAGTTTATACTAAGACGAAAGGTAAGGGTTTAAAAAAAGGAAGGAAAAGAAAATAATGAGGCCATGAATGTCAATACAAAGTAATTTAAATTGGGATATAAATATACAACTGCATTTGTGGAGTATGTGTGTGAGCAAAAGAACTAGAAATATAATAGGTGCCATCAACTGGGGATTGACTAATCAGACCATTGTGTATGGACGTAATGGAAGATTGCTGTATAATAGGAAATACTGAATATGAAAAATATATTGAAACTTGGGAAAATGTGTACAAATGGGTGGAGAGTATAATAACCAGAATGAGGAGAATAACCCACACAATGACTCTGTTAATGTAACAACACAAAAGGGAAGCTAAACTCTGAGTGACTGTAAAAACCAGCTGTGTGGCCCCAGAGAACAGATGATCAAATCTCTTCTCAAATCTCTTCCCTTCTTTGGACAGAGTGTTGAAAAACTGTAAGGGGAGGGACATAGCCAGATGGCACAGTAAATAGAGAGCCAGGTCTGGAGTTGGGAGGACCTGAATTCAAATCTGACCTCAGATACTTCCTAGCTGTGTGACCCTGGGCAAGTCACTTAACCCCGTCTGCCTTGCCCTTCTAGTTTAAGAGTAATTACTAAGACAGAAAGTAAGGGCATAGAGGAAAAGACCTATAAAAGAGCAGTTACAACACATTCATAATCAGGAAGGGCGTCTCTTTAGTTTATTTTGATTGAACTGTTTCTCTTTGATTTGAGGTAGGGTTCCTTCCAGGGTAGGGGATCATTGTTGATCCAGAAGGAATGGTGATGTTAAAAAATGAAATGCTCTTTGGAGGAAAGGATGGATGGAATGAAAACAAAACCCTTAACTCATTCATATTTATTATTATTGTTTGATAGGAGTCCATCATGAATAAAAATATATGCCCAAAGTTCAAAACAAAATAATAATATTCTACCCAGTAGACTCTGAGCTCCTGGAGGGCAGGAACTATCTTTTGCCTCTTTTTGTATCTACTAGTGCCTGGCATATAGTAGGCGCCTAATAAATGTTTAGCTATTGATTGATAAAGCAAAGGTATCAGACATGCGGCCCACAACACTCCCAAAGTCCAGAATAGCTTAAAATGGAATTGGCAAATTTTTAACAAAATAAATTAAACTACCATAAAACAGATATAACATTTTAAAAGTCAATATGCGGTTCACCAGGATCCTTATGGTTTAGTGCCGTGCTCCCGCCCCTCCCCTGCCCATTTTTATTTGAGTTTGACACCCCTGTTCTGAAGGACTCCTTCATTCTTTTTCAATTCGGTGTGCCTAACGAATGGGAAACGGGTTATAATCATATAATCTTTCACCAATTGACCTGGACATGTTGTTTCCATGGGAAAGTCCATTCTGCAATCCAAGCAACGCCCTTATATAGGGGCTTCAAGGAATGCAGTGTGATAATAAGCTAGCAATAGGAGTACTTGGTGTAGTGCCTCACACATAATAGGTACTTAAAATATGGCTGTTGAACTGAATCTTAGCAATCTCCCTCCTGGAATGATGATGAGTTTGAAAGACATCCACAATATGATGGAGGCAACAAGCAAATGCGAGCGCTGGTGGTGAAGCATACTTCCTCTCAGCAGAGGTGGGGGACTACAGGTGCAGAGGGAAGCCTGTGCTGTCAGGAATATGGCATGAGTGTTTGTTTGGCTTAGAGTTCTAGGGACTGGAATGGGGATTGTTTTTTTAAGTATTATTGATGAGAGAGAGGGGGTGGGGGAAGAGAAGAGAAGAGAAGAGAAGAGAAGAGAAGAGAAGAGAAGAGAAGAGAAGAGAAGAGAAAAGAGGAGAGAGACAGAGCCAGAGAGAAAGAAACAGAGAGGCAGAGACAGAGAGAGAGAAACACAGACAGAGGGAAAGACAGAGACAGAAAAATAAATACAAATACAGACACAGAGAGACAGAAAGAGACAGAGAATGCTCTTATCATGTAAATAGGCTCATAAGAAGTTAAATTGGAAGAGGCTGGAGATTCAGGCTCAGAAAGGTCTATCCTAAGTTTGCGGAGGGCAGGGGCTTTTTCATTTTGTCTTGGTATGCCCAGAGTCTACTTCAGACCAAGTGCCTAATAAATAAACACTAGATGGATTCGGAAGTACCCCTCCAATTTGGGTTAAACACACACCCGTGCTCACCCAGTTTCCACCCATACAGACAAATTCTGCTAAAGTTGATGTTCAAGTTTCAGCACTAAAAAAATCAGCCATCTCTATGCTCAATGTTTACCCAATTGCCTTTATCTGTTTATATGGGTATTTGGGATGCCCATTTTTCAAACCTGATCAAAAGCAAGCCTTCTTTCCCATTCTTCTTTCTAAACACATAGGCTAGAACTACAAACCTTCTCTGTTGAGAAAATAAATTATTTTTTCTAAATAAACCTGTGACATTTAAAATAAACACAGTGGGATGGCTCCAAGGTTCTAAGAAAGCACCTCATTTTGGAATACCTAATCTTGACTATGTACTGGGAGCAGGGTCAGATGGAGAAATCTGGAAGCAAAGAATGATCATAAAGGGTGGATGAAGACTATTTAGAGCTGGGGCTCAGGTATTTTCAAACTCTTTTATCTTCCTCAACGAAGCTTCCCCTCTTCTCAACTTCCCTATTGCAGTTGTGGGCGCCATCATCTTCCCCCCTGACCAAGCTCACAATCTTTGTGCCATCCTCAACTCCTCACTTTCAGTAAACCCATAAATCCCATCTATGTTCAACTCTTGTTGTTTCTGCCTTCATAACATCCCTCTAATATGCCGTGCCACCTTCTCTCCTCTGACACTTCTAGCACCCCGACCCAGGTCCTTAGCATCTCATATCCGGACTATCGCACTCATCTGGTAGTTGGTCAAACCTGCCTCATGTCTTTCTCTACTCTAATGCAGCCTTCTCACTCACTGCTAAATTGATTTTCTGAAAGTGTGGGGTCGAGCACATCACACACCTCACTCCCACCCCAACTCAAACTTCGGTTCCTCCCTACTCTCTCCCTAAAGAACCAAATACAAAATCCTCTGTTTCACATTTGCCTGTCAAGATATGATCCCTTCCTATCTTTCCAGCATTCTTACAGTTTAATCCTCTCCATGATTTCCTCCATATTGGCCTACTTGCTATTCTTCACACCAGACATTTTATCTCAGTGGCTTAACATTGGCTGCGCCCCATGTCTAGAATGCCCTCCTCCTCACCCAAGATCAAATCCCACCTTCTGCAGGAAGTCTTTCCAGATTCACTTCCCCATTGCTAGTGCCTTCCTTCTTCGACTACCTTCTGTTTTCTCAATGAAAAGTCATGAAACCTAAGGGCATTTCAGTAGATTGAGAGCCAAGCCTAGAGATGTTAAGTCCTGGGTTCAAGTCTGGCCTCAGATACTTCCTAGCTATGTGACCCCAAGCAAATCCCCTAACCCCCATAACTTAGCCCTTCATCACCCTTCAGCCTAGGAACCAATACACAGTACTGATTCTAAGATGGAAGATAAGGATTTAAAACAAAAGTCACTTAAACCCTATTTCCTCAGATCCTCATTTGTAAAAATGATCTGGAAATGAAAATAGTAAACCACTTCTGTGATTCTGGAAAAGTCATTTAACTTTGCCTCAGTTTCCTCATCTGCAAAATGAGCTGGAGAAGGAAATGGCAAACCACTCCAGTACCTTTGCCAAGGGGGGGGTAGGGGGGGAAATGGAGTCACGAAGAATCAGACAGGACTAAGACGACCGAACAATAAATATCTTGTAGGCACACAGTTATTTCCATGTCTCTTCCTCTTATCAGAATAGAAGCTCCTTGAAAGAAAGGCCTGGCTTTGCCTTTTGAACCCTCAGGGCTTAGCCCAGTGCCTGGCACAGAGTGTGTGTTGATTAAAAACTTAAGGGCTTATTGAAATAGAAAAACTCCTCCTCCCATAACCCCTGCACCCAAATGCACCTAATATAGTTACTCCCTGACTAGGAGGGTTTCAAGTCTCATTCTTAGAGTGTTTCATTTGGATCACAACTGAGCTAAGTAACCCTTTACGTGCCATATGGGGGGAGGAGTTATCCTGGGAACGTTTTGTGATAGTCAAAAGCATCAGCTATTATGCTATAAGATTTGCCCATCTCTAACTCAAACTGTATTAAACCATTTAAAAACAATTAGACTTAAGGAAGGGGGAGGAGGGGCCCCTGCCCTTTGTCTCTGTTTTTATCTAACCCAGTAACAAAAGGGCATGTTAAAAATGATTTGTTCCAACCCTTCTTGTCAGATGATTTAACCTACCTAAAGGTCCTCATTCATTCATATTCCCTCATTCTCATTCGCTCCTTCTCTCCCACTCCACCCCCACCTCTCTCCTCACCCCAACCCCATTACTCTCTCCTATCTTCCCTCTCCCCTTCTCTCCCTCTCCTCCTCTTTCCCTCTCTCTCTCCTCTCTCTCTCCATCTCTCTCTCTCTCCCTCTCTCTTCATATCTCTCTCTCCCCCACCCCAATCTCTGTCTCTGTCACACACACACACACACACACACACACACACACACACACACACACACACACACAAAATCGGGGCTACACTGGACATTTTAAAACTCCTTTTAGGTCTATGGTCAGGGAAGGAAAGCTTCTCCCTGAGGGCGTCATTACCAAATCGTTTCTGCTAGAACAAAAGGCCTCTGACAGGTCTTTCTGGGTTTAAAAAAAAAAAAAAAAAAAAAAAAAAAAAAAAAAGTTCTCTTCTCTCCCCCTGGGCAGAGGCAGGTCGGCAGAGTTCCGAGCTCTTTCCTTCCAGGACCCGGGACCAAACCCCGCAAACTCCAGATGTGAGACCAGCTGAGGCTGACAGCCCCAGCCTCCCCGATCCCCACCCCTAGGATACAAACCCAGGCAAAAGAGGAAAAAAAACGAGCCAGAGGGGAACGGATCCAAAAACTCGGCGCCAAGGTGCTCGGTGGGGCTGGCACAAATGAAATGCGTTTTCATGATCAGTTAATTTTTCAAACTCCGGTCTTGGGCGAGAGACGCGAGCCGAGAAGAAAATGTTCCTACCCAATTACAATTATTCATGAGAAGCTCCCAGGCTGGGCTTCTTTTCTCTGCCAATAGTTCTTGCTAACACAGCCCTGGGAGGAAGAACAGCCCCATGATAAGGGCAATTACTGGGATCCCTGCACCCCAGTTTCAGCTTCATCAGGATTTCTTCCCCTTTGTTCCTCTGACTTCTTGAACTATTTGTTGCCCTCCTCTCTTTACTTCCATCTTTGCCCACCCATCCTTCTCCCTCCACGCTTTCTATTTATCTCTCTCCTCTTCCTCACAGCCCCTGGGTGCTTCCTCTTTAGCCCTGCATTTTGTCGAGGTCCATCTGGCTTTATCGTCTCCCCCTGACTCCACCTTTACAAACTTGAAAGCACCAAACTGACAGGGATTGTGCCAACCCCCCCCACCCCCTTCCTTGTTTGAGCTGTGTCTTTACTCCTTGGTTCTATAGCAAGAGCTGGAGAACTGGGTTGCCATGGCAACGGCGGATCCAACCAGGCCAGTCCCAGCGATGCAAGGAACTGCCATGACAGGGGAAACTAGCTACAAGTCGCCATGGAGCTCGGGTGGGCCCTAAAGACCATCATCACTCAAGACAAAAGCCGCGCAGCTCTTGCCTAGAGACAGAGACAGGATGTCAAACCCATCCTGGGCCTAATCACAAGACAGCACCAGCAGTAGCAACATTACTCCCACAGAGCTAAAGGAATAAATTCAACGCTGATGATTTGTCTAAAATGTTCAAAGGTCTCGGTTCTCTTTCATTCTTTTTGAAGATTCTTTTGCCTCTCTCTTGGGAAGCCCTCATGATGGATCTGGAGGGAGGAGGCAGAAAACGAGGACGGGTTCCCCAAACTCAGGTAGCCCAGGGCAGCCCAAGAGAAACAACATGGCGGAAACGGCACCGGTTATTAAAGATGCCGAGGATTAATGAGGTTCATATGATGACAATTCAACTAGTTACGGGAGTCAGGTGTATTTCTACTTTTTCTTAAATTATTCTGTGTAGATTTATATGTATCGTGTTCTTCATTACAGTAGGAATTGTGCCATTCTTTTTGACACCCTAGCACCCGGAACAGAGTAGATATTTAAGAAATATTCACAGGCTGAAGGGTTTTTGTTTGGGGATTCTGACCAAGGAGGTAGCAATGTGGTGGATATATGCAGAGTAAGTGCTGGACCTGGAATCAGGGAGATCTGAGTTCCAGTCTGGCCTTGAATACTTCCCTAGCTGCATGACCCGTTGTAAGTCACTTAACCGCTATTCTTCCCAGTTTCCTCAACTGTAAAACTGATATTAATAGCACCTATCTCACATGGTTATTGTAAGGATCAAACGAGAGAGTATTTACAAAGTGTTTGGCGTAGGACGTGGAACATGGTGGGTACCTAATAAATGCTTTTGCCCTTCCTAAACTGGGGCTAAGCTCTTCTGATTGCTAGATGAGAGAGTGGATGAATCCCCCCAACAAAATATAAAATCCTTGTTTCCTCTTTCTCTTTGTCATCCCAGAACATAGTAAGTCCTTTACACTTGTTTAAAAAAAAAACAAAAAAATGACTTAGGGAAAATTCTCCTCTACAGCCCTACCAACCAAGCCATCCAGCTTCACATCCCAGCCAAGCCACCCAGCAGCAGAGGAAACTACTGGGCTCAAGCATCTTATTATCTGGACCACAACTCCTTCGCCATCCACTCCTCCTTCTGCGTACTGCCATTAGCCCCACAGAACTAAAGGAATAAATTCAATGTTGATGACTTGTCTAAAATGTCCAAAGGTCTCTATTCTCTTTCATTCTTTTTGAAGACTCCTTTGCCACCCCCCTCCCCTCTCTCTCTCTCCCTCTCTCTCCCTCCCTCCCCCCCTCTCTCTCTCTCTCTCTCTCTCTGGAGAGAGGCAAAAGCGAGGCCAGGTCCCCAGAACTCAGGAAACCAGGAGTGACGCAAGACAACATGGCAAAAATGATGTTGATTATTTCATAAATGACTCTCGCCCACCTTGGACTATATATAGTACAGGGATTCTTGGACTTTTATCCCCAGTTCCTGGGATGTACCATACTATCTACCTGCCAGATTCTTGTTTTCTAAATGAACAATGAGAAAGAAAGCAGGAAATACCTTTGCAGAGAATGGCACCAACCACAGTGGGGATCCATTGCCATTAAACATGCTGTACAGAATTGATGTTTATTACAGTTTGCCACACGGATTCTTCTGATCTAGAAGGGAAGATGACAATAACTCAGACAGAATCATAACCAACATGGCGGTAAAAATTCACCAGCCTGTCTGGTGTGGAATCCAAAAATGGAATATTTATCAATTTAACCTTTCAACGCCTCAGCAATTAGGAGGCACATCAAGATATATCTATATATATCTATAGACACAGATATAGATATAGATATAGATATAGATATAGATATAGATATAGATATAGATATAGATATAGATATAGATATAGATATAGATATATCTATGGGGGCCAACAAGGTGGTTCAGTGGATTAAGAGCCAAGCTTAGAAATGGGAAGACCTGGATTCAAATCTCAGCTACTTCCTGGCTGGGTGACCCTGGGCAAATCCCTTAATGCCAATTGCCTGGCCCTCATGGCTTTTCTGCCATGTACACAGAAGGTCTTTTATATATATAAGACAGAAGGGATATATATACTCCCAGGAGTCTTAACATTAGATTCCCTGGTTTTCACATGGTTGGTAGGACTTTAGAAGTTGAATCAACAGAAATGATGTTGGGGAGACCAAAAAATAAGGGATGTTCGTGGTATTAAACTGAGGCGTAGACCTTCCAAGAACCAGGCACACCAGACAGTCCCCACAGCATTCTCAGATATGGTCCCATCCCTTCATCTCTTTGCTCACACCCCTCTGCTCCAATCCAAGCTGAAGCTGGAAATGGGAACAAGAAGAGCAGATAAAGAGAGGAAGACTTGATGGGTTGGGGGTGCCTGTCCATTCCAAATGTAGGATTCTATGATTTGGTTTTGTCTATCAGGTGGTTATCTTCTCCTGGAACTCCAGACCTTCCTTTAAAAAGTATACCTTAGCAGTGGTGTCAAAATCAAATAGAGGAGGGGACAGCTAGGTGGCTCAGGCCTAGAGATAGGTGGTAATGAACCCAGACATTTCCTAGCTGTATGACCTTAGGCAAGTCAGTTAACTCTAATTGCCTAACCCTTTGCTGTTCTTCTGCCTTAGAATCAATATTGGATTCTAAGAAGGAACTTAAGAGGTTTTTTTTATTTTAAATCAAATAAAAACAGATTCTTCTGGCCCCCTATTGACTTAGAAAATCACAAATTAACATTATCTATGTTGGATCACATTTTTATTTGTTTTATTAAACATTCCCCAATTATATTTTGATTTAGTTCAGTTTGACACTTTGACTTAGATAACAAAAGATGCCCAGGAGATGGCAGGTCATGGAGAGCTGGTTTTTTTCTTACTCCTGAAGTCGGCCACCTGAGATAATAGGGGTGGAATACTTTATCAACTACAAACACATATAAGACCTTAGTGATTATTTAATCCAACCCTTTCATTTTAGAGATGGGGAAACTGAGGCACTGAGAGTTTAAGTGACTTGTCCAGGTAGTAAGTGGCAGCAATGAGATCTGAACTCAGTTCCAATGATTTTAAGTCCCATGTTCTTTCCACCGTTATCAAGCTATCTCCTAAATTCGTGTACACAGAAGAGTGAGACTACTAAAATAACCAAGTGACCTAAAAAGCAAAGTAAAACATGCCACACATTTCATTTAAAAAAAAAAAAAACACAACAAAAAACCCTTGAATTCCAGCACGGTGCACGAGTCTCTGGCCCGACATTAATCTCAACACCAAATTCACATGGCGGCCCCATGGGGTAGATGGCTAAACCCAAGCAGCCATCCATCGAGTAGACAATAATAATAACAATAGTCGACTTTTATAAAGCGCTTGAATATTTTTCAAAGCCCTTGACAAACATAATCTAATTTGATCGCTGCCACCACCGCCACCCTGGGAGGTCGGCTGTACAGGTATTATTAAAAGTGCTAAATCCAGCAAGAATGGCAAATTCAGTTACCCTCCTCGTGCACCCATTTGTGAGCACACCCCCGCCTTTGAAAACTCTGCCTCTGAAAATATAGCCAATAATAAAAATGTCTAAATAGGTAATATTTTCTAGTTACTTACTGACAGTAAGATTTTTAAATTTGATTCCCGTGAATTGGTGCGGGCTTATTCAGAGTCTCCAAGCACTATTTAAACTGTGCAGTTCAAAGGGAATGCTTCGCTGCTGGAAAATGACATCAATTAAACAATTTTATTTAGAAGTCGGGAGCTCGGTGGGTATTTCTACCTACCTCTTTCCCAGATGCTAGGTAGATGTAGGTATTATTCTCTGGGTCAGGAACAAGTTTGTGGAAAACAGGTGTTTCTTCTTTAATTTCATAGATAACTTCAGGGCAATTTGAAGTCAAATTTTCACCAAGAATAACCTATTTTTTTTTTAACAAGAGAAATAAGATTTCTATTAAATTCTTTGAACAGGAAGATGACAAAACCTGTGCTGTAATCCTAAAACGACGTGCCTTTCAATTTCTTGCTATGTGCTACAGTAATACATTGCTTAGGCAGCTCTTTCATTTCTCCGTTTTCAACAATGGCGATAATAATAAGCAGAAGGGTCTTTCGTGCCGTGGCCCGGGAAGAATGCACGTGCACGCGTGTGGATCTCCTTTTTAAAGGCTTTTTAGGGGCCATTTTTCCACGTGAAGGTTCCTTGTACACTATTCTGTATTCAGGCCAACCCTCAGGGTTCTCTATCAGGAGCTATGGATGACAGCTCATTAACACCAGGCTGCAGAAGGACAGTCCTATAGACTGGTCTGGATTTCTTCAACAATTCTATAGCCATTTAACATTTTTAAATCATCAATTTTTTAAAAATATTCCCATATTTTTCAAATGTAAAGGAATGTGAAAGATGTGCATAAGTGCATATATAAAGATATAGCCTATGGATATTTATATACAGAGAGAGAGAGAGAATGTTTCCGCATTTTATTTATTTATTTATTTGTATAATTTTGTGTTTTGTGTAATTTTGTGTTTTGTGTAATTTTGTAAAATGTGTATTTTTTCTGGACTAGACTTACAATTTCACTAGTATAGGCAACTGTGGAAAAACACTTCTCTTGTACCCATGCAGATCAATTAGTCAACAGGAATTTATTAAGCACTTAATACAGTGGGTGGGGATAGAGCACCAGGTTTGGAGATGGGCAGACAATGGGTTCAAATCTGGTCTCAGACATTTCCTAGCTGTATGACCCTGGGCAAGTCATTTAACTCCATTTACCTAATCTCTGTTACTCTTAGAATAGATACTAAAGCTAGGTGGCTCAGTGGATAGAGAGCCAAGTTCAGAGTGGGTAAGACCTGGGTTCAAATCTAGCCTCACAAAATTGGAACACTAATGCACTGCTGGTGGAGTTGTGAATTGATCCAACCATTCTGGAAGGCAATTTGGAATGATGCCCAAAGAGCTCTAAAAGAATGCCTGCCCTTTGACCCAGCCATACCACAACTAGGTTTGTACCCTAAAGAGATAATAAGGAAAAATGTTTATACAAAAATATTCATAGCTGCGCTCTTTGTGGTGGCAAAAAATTGGAAAATGGGGGGGGTGTCCCTCTATTGGGGAATGGATGAACAAATTGTGGTATCTGATGGTGATAGAATACTATTATGCTGTACTGAATGATGATCTGGAGGATTTCTATATGAATGGGAAGAACCTCAATGAACTGATGCAGAGTGAAACAAGCAGAACCAGAAGAACATTATACACAGAAAGTGAAACATTGTGGAACTATGCAATGTAATGGACTTTGCTGCTACAAGACAATCCCGAGGGACTTATGAGAAAGAACGCTATCCACATAAAGAGAAAAAACTGCGGAAGTAGAAACAGAAGAAAAACAAATTACATCATTTATTTATATGGATATATGATTTGGGGTTTTGATTTCAAAAGATCGCTGTATTGCAAAAATGAATAATATGGAAATAGGTATAAGAGATAACATCTGTATAATCCAGAGGAAGTGCTTATTGGATCCGGGAGTGGGGAAGGCAGAGGGGAGGGAAAGAAAATGAAATATGTAAACATGGAAAAATGTTTTTAAAATTAAAAATTAAAAAACAATAACATTAATCTGGCCTTAAACACTTCCTAGCTATGTGACCCTGGGCAAGTCACTAACTCCAATTACCTAATCTCTGTTGTTCTTCTGTCTTAGAATTAATACTAAATCTAGGTGGTTCAGTGAATAGAAAGCCAAGCCTGGAGTGGGTAGGATCTGGATTCAAATCTGACCTCAGCTACTTCCTAGCTGGGTGACCCTGGGCAAGTCATCTAATCCCAATTGCTTAGCCCTTGCCACTCTTCTATCTTAGAGATGTTACTACGATAGAAGGTAAGGTTTTAAAGAGAGAGAGAAAGAGAGAGAGTGAGTGAGAAAGAAAATGAGAGAGAGGGGGGGCAGGCAGGGTGGGGGAAGACTTTCATTATGTCAGGCATTGTGTCTGGAGAAAAACAAAGCTGCTCCTACCCTCATGAAGCTTATCTTCTACCAGAGGAAAGAGCCATCAAAGTAATCTAGGTCTGACTGTGTTAGTTATCATAAGTCCACACACATTTATTAAGTTATTTTCTACATTCTAGGCACTGCTGAGCAGTGAACAAGAGTCAGTCAACTGTTCAATAGATTACGAGAAAGTGACAGAGTGGACCTTGAACCCAGGTCTTCTTGCTGCCTCCCACACTGATTATCCATCAATATATACATATGTGTGTCTATATACACACATACATGTTGGTTCTGACCTCTCTGATGTCACTGGCATGGAGAACTGCTCCACTGACCCAAATCAACTTAGAGTCTTAGAAAGTTGTCTTGGGGCTCTGAGAGGTATGGAGTGACTTGCCCAGGGTCACACAGCCATGGGGAACTTGAACTCAGGTCTTCCTGATTCTAAGATCAATCCTCTTCCTTCTGCTCTGCCACACTCTGCTGCCCATAGACACCTTCCCCGGTAATATTTGGGTATATCAGGAGAATCGCAGAGACCGACTCAGCATTTGCAATCTTTTCCATACTAATTCTCCTAAGTGTGCCTTGTAATTAGTCATGGTGGCTGCATCTGCCGTCGGCCTGTTGTCCTTTGGGAAGCTGCTGCTTTCTCACTGGCTGTTGAACTGTTTGGCTCCCATCAAGAGATTCCTTTGGCTGACTCCTGCTCCCCAGAAGGGTCTGCCTCCTACCATCTTTCTTTCCCACAACCAATGACTAGGTTTCCTTGGTTAGTATTTGAAAAGAACCCAGATGGATGCATTCCTCAAAGCTCTCCATCCTATTACCTGCTCCTGCTTTCAAATCCACTGGCATTTGTTGTTTTGGTCACGTCTGACTCTTCCTGACCCCATTGGGGGGCTTCTTGGAAAAGATACTGGACTGATTGGTTTGCCATTTCCTTCTCCAGCTCATTTCATAGATGAAGAAACTGAGGTAAACAGGGTGAAGTGACTTGCCCAAGGTCATATAGCTATTAAGTGTCTAAGGTCAGATTTGAACTCAGGAAGGCAAGTTTTCCTGACTCCAAACCGGGCACCCTCTGCACTATGGCACCACCTAGCCTCCCAGGACACCATATAAATCTCACTGACTCAAATTAAATATGGTACATCAGCACGACACAAAACAGGAAAAGGGAATATCTAGTGTCTCCTAGAAATCTCTCCCAGAAATCTGTGTGACCTTGGAAGAATTATAGCACCTTTGGGTGCCAGTTTCTTTACCTGTAACTAGATGATAGACCTCTAAGTTGCCTTCAACTTTTTTTTAACCCTTACCTTCCATCTTAGAATTGATATTGTGTATTGGTTCCAAGGCAGAAGAGTGGTAAGGGCTAGGCAATGGGGGTTAGGTGATTTGATCAGGGTCACACAGCTAGGGAGTGGGTAAAGCTAAATTTGAACCCAAGACCTCTTGGCCTGACTCCCAATCCACTGAGCCACCTAGCTGCCCCCATTCCCTTCAACTTCTAAGGGGATCAAGTCACTACATATAGATCTGCATCACCAGAGTGTCCCCACTCCAGTGAAGTCCCACGCCTGACCCCCAAGACCAAACCAAACGGGACCAATTAGCACTTTGGTTCTCAAAGGAAGAGGGAAAGCCCCATGTCTCAGGATATACAAAACTCTTCAACATCAAACCCTGGACACACTCAAGTAAGTGGGCTTTACAGATGAATAGGCAGGCACTGACAGAAGCCTGGACTTGGGGAGAGTCTCCTTTTTTCCATTTCTAATTCATAAGCTTGATTAATCATCTGGGATTCAAATAGCACCATGCAAGAGGAGCTATCATTATGGAAAATAGATGTTTAGGAGAACAGAGTGTCTGCCAGCCCAAAAAAAGGGTTGAGAACAAATTTCTCTCAAGGGCTGCTCAAGCTTGCTGTCACCATGGACAGGGGAAGAAAGGTGGCGGTGGCGGCTGCTTCTGAAATGAGCCTGCCCAGGTAGAACCCACAATCATGTGTCGGAGCGATTCATGGTATCAGAGGCATTGATTTGAAAGAATCCATCCCATTTTCTTTTTCTTCAGATGAGTTTAAAGAGCCTCTGCCATTCTATTGTAGAACTGAATTTTCAGCAAAATTTTTTACAATATTCACTCGGAAAGAACAACATTGGCAGGAAAAGCTGGTGGCACAATAGAGAGCGGGCCTCCGAGCCAAGAAGATCTGCGTTGAGTCCATGCTGGCTGTGTGACTGTCCCAAACAACTCTCTAAGACTATGACTTGTGCACGGAAAGGAAATAGGAATCGCCGAGTCTGAATGTGTTCTTATTTACCCTGGGAAAAGTCCCTCTGGTGTCCTCACCTCTCTAAGGTCCCCACCAGCCCTAGGAGACCTTGCATCTACATGGTCAGCTCATGCTAGTGATGCCCACAGAAGACACTGGAGGAGTTGCTGGGAAGCAGAAGACCAAGAATCCTCCTTGGCCTCTGGATTATTGGCAGAAAATTACCCACAGCTTTCACAGAGTGTATGGTAGGGTGTTGCCAACACCAAGGTCTTGTCACTTAACTTCATGCCCAAGTCACAGAGTGTATGGTAGAGTGCTGCCAACAGCAGGGTCTTGTCACTTTTTTGGAATGAGTTGCACCATCTTCCCTGAAGCTTGTCCTAGTAACTGCAGCCACTGTGTTTAGCCTGGCACATTTTGGAACACATTTTTAGGGTTTTTAATCTTATTTACTTAGTTGAGTTCCATAGGCAGCTCCAGCTTCCCTGAGGGCAAGACAAGAAATGGGCTTCATTTATTGCCTGAGCAATTTAAAGTAGGTCTACTCAGGGCAGCTAGATGGCTCAGTGGATTGAGAGAGAGATAGGAGGTCCTGGGTTCAAATATGGCCTCGGACACTTCCCCAGCAAGACACTTAATCCCCATTGCCTAGCCCTCACTCCTCTTCTTTCTTAGAATTGATATGAAGACATGTAAGGGTACAAAAAAATACAGCAGCAGATGAATAAATATTTGTTGAATGAGAGATTCTATAATCTCCATTTCCAGAGAGCTTAGATTCTCATTGTTTCCAGAATGAATAAATGAATGAATGAATAGGCAAGCACCTGTTAAGCACCTCCAATGTTCTGGGTATACAGAGACAAAGATGAAACATTCCTTGCTGTGAAGGAGCCTATACTCCATTGGGGAAAAGGGAAACAAGAAGTCCATACACGCCATAGTTGATCTACTTCTACATTGTTATTCATTCATTTCAATCGTGGCTGACTCTTCCTGACCCCATTTGGGATTTTCATGGCAGAAGATACTGGAGTGGTTCGCCATTTCCTTCTCCAACTCATTGTACAGGTGAGGAAACTGAAGCAATCAGGGTGAAGTGACTTGCCCAGGGTCATAAAGCTGTTAAATATCGGAGGCTGGATCTGAACTCCAGAAGATGAGTCTTCTGGACTCCAGGTTCAGTACTCTATCCACTCTCCCACCTTATAGAGACCTCGAATTCTACTAGAAAGAAAGGCAGATGGGTGTTTCCCTGGCAATACTCTATTTCTTCTCATGGTCCATTAAGGACTACTGCCTTTTTTTCTCCCAAGAAAGACTCACAAGAGTTTGAATTTTCCCTCAAAAGAACTCCCAGCTCTTCTGCTTGCCAGATTCAAAGTGGAAGAAGAGATGAAGATGGAGACAAAAATGTCTTGGAAAATTCCATCCTCCAGGTGGATTAGTCTAGGTGGGAGTTCAGAAATGAGCATGGCCTGTGCTGTTCTAACAAGGAAAGACTCTCAGACACAGAGAAGTCTGAATTTTGAACCACAGAAAACAGCTTCTGACATATCCTTCTGTGGGCAGGAGATTGGTTTTGATCCCAGGACACTCCACTTCCTCTCTGACAGAACCTCAAAATCTGCTCTAACTTCAAGCCAGGCTGAGCCACCTCCATACACAGAGTGCTGACGCCTGGCTTTTTCATAGATGATAGAGGAAGAGCCAGAAGAGCCCCTATTAGAGGCCTCTCTGGTCCATCCCTTTCTTTTGCAAATGAGGAAACTGTGACCCAAGGGTAAAGGGATCTTAGAAGAATCAAGTCATCATTATGGGCCTCAGTTTCCTCATCTATAAAATAAGGAGGTAGAATCTTATGGCTTTTAAAATCCTGTTTGGTTCTAGATCAGGGGCTCTTAAACTGGGGTCCATAGACCCTAGCAGAGGTCCGTGAATAGATTTCAGGGGGTCCATTAACTTGGGTGGGGAAAAAATTACATCTTTATTTTCAGTAACTGCTAACTGAAAACTTAGCACTTTCTTCAAACAGTTAAACAATCATTATTCTGAAAAGACTCCATCAGGGAACAATTAGGTGGCTCAGTGGATAGAGAGGCAAGCCTAGACCTGGGTTCGAATCTAAACCTGGGGGACCCCAGGCAAGTCACTTAACCCCCAATGCCTAGCCCTTACCACTCTTCTGCCTTAGAACCAACATATAATATTAATTCTGAGATGGAAGGTAAGGCTTAAAAAAAGAAGAAGAAGAAAGAAAGACTTCATCAGATTGTCAAAGGAGTCCATGACACAAAAAGAAGTTAAGAATCCCTTCTCTGGAGCCATGATCCTATGATCTCCCTCAACTCTACACAGAAAGGAAATGAGGTTCAGATTGGCTAATTCATTTGCCCAAGAGAGAATATATTTTATATATGGAAAGGGAGATAGAGAGAAAGAGAAAGAGACAGAGAGACAGAGACAGTGAGAGAGAGAGACAGAGACAGAGACAGAGAGAGACAGAGAGAGACAGAGAGAGAGAGAGAGAGAGTCCAAAAGAATGGCCCAGGGCTCAGGATAACATTGGTTCAAGTCCTACCCTAGAGACTTACTAGCTGTTTGGTGCTGGGTAAGTCACTAAATATCTCTGGGACTCATTTTCCTCATCTGTAAAATAAGTGAGCTAAATGGACTTGATAGCCACTAAGGTTCACTGACATATAGTTTCACTATGAGTCTACGGTCTTATGAACCCCAAAGTATTAAGGAATAGAACTTGAATCTAAATCCAAAAATTCTTGTCAGCAAAACTCAGCTTATGGGAGATCACAGTTTTCTATTTAAATATTTATTTAAATATTCCCATTCCAGGAGCAGCTAGGTGGCTCAGTAGACAGAGAACCATGCCTAGAGTTGGAAGACCAAGGTTCAAATTTGGCCTCGGACACTTCCTAGCTGGGTGACGCAGGACAAGTCACTTAACCTCAGTTGCTTAGCCTACACCATTCTTCTACCTTAGAACCCACACTCAGTATTGATAAGACAGAAAGCAAGGTTTGTTTTTGTTTTTTAAACCCTTACCTTCCATCTTGGAATCAATACTGAGGATGGATTTCAAGGGAGAAGAATGGTAAGGGCTAGGCAACTGGGGTTAAGTGACTTGGCCGGGGCCACAGAGCTAGGAAGTCTCTCAGGTCAGATTTGAATCCAAGACTTCCTATCTCTGGGTTGGGCTCTTAAGCTATCAAGTGTTCCCTGGCAAGGCTTTTAAAAATAAATATTTTCATTCCCACTGCTACATAGTCTCCTCTGGCATGATGTCAACTCTCTCGTGGTGGCTCAGGAATGCTAAGACTGGTGGCATGCAAAGAAACCACCTTTGGTGAATGCCTTAAATGTAACCGAGTGAGGACTCCATGCCACGTGCTATCAGAACAAGGAAACTACCACCAAAGGAATGTCATCAGGATGAAGAAAACGAGAGGGAGGGAGGAAAAATTCCTTCCTTCCTTCCTTCTTTCCTTCTTTCCTTCTTTCCTTCCTCTCTTGCTTCCTTCCTTCCTTCCTTCCCTCCTTCCTTCCTTCCATAATATTTTTGGATGAGGAAGCTGAGAGGGGTGAGAAGCTCTAACATACCACTCCATACCTTTCTGCTCCTTCCTCACTTGTTGGCACTCGGGCCATCTCTTACTACTGATCACGTTCCTTGGTGATACTGCTTAGAGCTTCCACTAGAATGGGTAACTCATCACCATTCTAGAAATGGGAAAGAGCAAGCAGAAGCAAGATAATGATTCCCAAGAACTGTGAGGATACTCGTAGGGTTAGTCAGAAAAATACAGAGAAAAAAGAAAGATTAAAGTAAATCTCACTCTTGATTATCATTGGTTTTTTTCCCCTTTCTTTTAAACATTTAAACCATTTTGAACCTCCAGGGAGAGATGAATTGACTCATAAGGGTCCAGGTTCTGTGAAGACTGGGGAGACATGGAGTCAGCTCAATTTGGGGGTCCCTGAATGATCTCAAGTGAAAGTGAACTGGAGTTATGAGGAAGGGAAGGTGAGTTTTAGAACATTCTGTAAACGCTTTTGTGCCAAGCCCACCTGCGAATTTGGGTCCAATCAATCAGTGAATATTCCTGCCATCTCTCACTCACCCTTTAGTCCCTCCTCCTTAACCCTGGCACCCCTAGACGTCCTCAGGTTCCAATCTTGGCTCCGGAACCAGCATTCTAGGGATCTGAAGAATAGAAACTTAAGGTGGGGGCAAGAATCACTTCTGTATTTGAGAAATATGACTTTTCCAATTTCTCCCAGATTTCTTTCAGTGTTACGAAAGCCAATCAAAGACAGATTTCAGCAGATAAGCAGAATTTGAGGCAGATCTTGGCAGATCTTTCGAGTGCTAAATAGTATTCTGTCTTGATGCAAGGAGAAAACAAGTCTCCCTGAAATTATGTTTAGATTTGCCCTAAAGACTGGATAAATCAAGGCAATCAGTGGGTAAGGGAAGCCGGAGAGGCTTAGCATATAATAACAGTTTGTATTTGTAGACCACCAAACCCACAAACTCAGGTATAGCTAAGAGAGCATTAGCTCCAAAGTCAGAGGACTTGGGTTCAAATCCCACCTCCTATACCCACTCCCTGAGTGATCTTCGGCAAGTCTTTTATCTTCTCTGTCTCCCTCCAATCGATAAACTAAAAACTGAAGCTAGGTCCTGATCAGTGCAAATAATGAATCCCCAACGAATCCCTTTATGTAGTCCTATGGATATGAATTTGTGCTATTTGAAGTTACAATTATTTTGTCACTTAACCCTGTTTAACTCAGTTTCTGCATCTGCAGAATGAGCTGGAGAAGGAAATGGCAAACCACTCCAGTATCTTTGCCCAGAAAACCCCAAATGCAGACACAACTGAACAATGGAAAATATGGTAAATGGTTCTAATCCCACAGAATAGGCAGTAAGAATTCAATCATGCATGTAACCGCTTTGGGGGAATTCATAGTTGTGTGATATTCAGGAGTTGGCTCTTTAGATCCCTTCTTGTTCTTGATTTATTATTTTTTTTAAGACCTTTCTTTCAGTCTTAGTAACAGCTCCAAGACAGAAGAGCAGCAAAAGCCAGGCCACTGGGGTTAAGTGAGTTGCTCAGGGTCACACAGCTTGCAAGTGTCTGAGGTCAGATTTGAACCTCGTTCCTCTCACCTCCACGCCTGGCTTTATCCACTGGGCTACCCAGCTGCCCCCAACGCGTAATGTTTTAATGGGAAATCCTAGGACTTGAGGTATATTCAAATCAAAGGTTGATTGATTCTAGAGTTCACTAATAAGACTTCTCCAAACCCACCTGACTTTTTAATCTGCTCACGGTGAAGGTTAATGGACCCGGACCCAGGAGCAAATTTCCAAACATAGCATCAATTGCCAGCTCTTACTATCCTGCGCTTCTGTCTGTCTGCCCTTTTCAGAAGGCAGCAGGATCAGCTCCAAGGTCCCTCTGCCCCACAGGACGGCGCCTACTGGTTCCAGAAGAAGAATCTGCTGGGCTTCCTCCCGAAGCTCCCAGTGCCCGGCCTGACTCGTGGCCCATGCAAAGGGAATTCCTAAGAGCTGAATACAGTCTGGCCACTCTTTTCTGCTGATCTCAGTGGAGACACTGACAATTGAAAAATTATAGTGTACATTCATGTACAAAAAGGAAGTCAAAGAGGAAATAACAGAAAAAAGGCAGGCCAGACATGCAGCAAGGGAGAGGGAAGCGGAGGATGGGGAGAACCTGAGAAAGGGGCCAAGAGAGAGCTGGGCTCTTCTCTGAGATCTGGTGAACGCCAAGTGTGTGACCTGGAAAGGGGGTGGGAAGCAGGTTTTGGAAACCCTCCCCTTCCGTTGGTTCCGAGGCAGAATGAAGAACGGCTAAGGCATGAAGGTTAAGTGACTTGCCTAGGGTCACACAGCTAAGAAGTATTTGACACCAGATTTGGCTTGGCTTTCAGTCCAATGAGCCAACCAGCTGCCTTCAGATTATGATTAGTTTCAAGAGGATAACAGAGATGTTTACCCCGTATCCCCTGTGACAAACCTCTTATACCTCAGGTTGGGAACCTCCATTCTAGAGCATTGAGTAAACTCCTTAAGGGAAGTTAGATGGCTCAGTGGACAGAGCTCAGACCTGGGGTCAGGAAGACCTGAGGTCAAATGCAGCCTCACAGACTTACTCTGGGCAAGTCTCTTAACTTTCGTCTGCCTCAGTTTCCTCAACTATAAAAGGGGGATAACAGCATGCCTAGGGTTGTTATGAAGATCTAAAGAGATAATAATTGTAAAGCTAGCATAGTACCCAGGACATAGTAATGACTTTATAAATGTTAACTATTATTATGATAACTTCTATTTGCCTCAGTTTCCTTACTTATAATACAGGGATAATAATAGCATCTACCTCCCAAGATTGTTGTGGAAGTCACTGAGATAATAATTATATAGCCTTTAGCACAGTGCCTGGCACATAGTAAGCACTTTATAAATGTTAACTATTATTATTGTAATAACTTATTTGCCTCAGTTTCCTTACCTGTAAAATAGGAATAATAAGAGCACCTACCTCCCAAGGTTTGTTGTGGAAGCCATTGAGATAAAAATTATATAGCCTTTAGCACAGTGCCTGGCACATAGTAAGCACTTTATAAACATCTACTATTATTATGATAATTTGTTTGCCTCAGTTTCCTCACTTGTAAAATAGGGATAATAATAGCTCCTACCTCCCAAGATTGTTGTGGAAGCCACTGAGATAATAATTCGATAGCCTTTAGCACAGTGTTGTATCTGACTTTATATTGCCAGTACATAGGACAGTGCCCTGAACATTGTAAGCACTTCATGGGTTTGGCTAATTGATGGCACCATCTTGGTCTAGATGGCAGCTAAGGTTTCTTCCACGTCTTCCACACATTAAGTGTAATGGCTGTCACACATAGTGTAAGCCAGTAATAAAGGCAGGAACCAGGCAGAGAGAAAACTCTTCCTTGTGTGAAGGGGAAGCCGGACTTCAGTTGTCTTCCCACCCACTTCCAAGTTAAAAAGTCATCTGATATGTCAGCGAAAGCTCCAAAATCTAATGCTTTAAGTGGCCCCAAATTACATCAAAGCTCCATCATCTTTTTAGAGTTCGTATAAAAGGGAAGTTAGAGTTTAGGGTGGAGAAAACAGAAATCTGGTG
The DNA here is from genome assembly GCF_016433145.1 of Gracilinanus agilis. NCBI lineage: Eukaryota > Metazoa > Chordata > Mammalia > Didelphimorphia > Didelphidae > Gracilinanus > Gracilinanus agilis. The sequence continues at coordinate 237,384,333 of NC_058134.1, forward strand.
AAAACACTTTCCAATAACTGATCTAAAGGAAAAGAGGTGGCCATATGGCTGAGGGCAGCCAAGTCTCTTAGGGAATCATTTAGGGAACAATTAGCCATTTTGTGAATAATCCAACATTTTCTTCTTTTTTCTCCCTGAATTGTGAAGCTCTTTTTTACTTTTAGTGATAAAAGAGACCTAAACCAGAGGGGAAGGAGAACAGGAAGGGAAGCTCCTCTGGCCCTTTAAGGGCACAATTCACTTTATATACAAACATTAAGCTGGAGTGGTTTTTCACTTCCTTCTCTAGCTCATTTTACAGATGAGGAAACTGAGGCAAACAGGGGTAAGTGACCCACTCAGGATCACATAGCTAGTGAGTGTCTGGGGCTGAATTTGAACTCATAAAGATGAATCTTCCTGATTCCAAGTCCAGGGCTCTATCCACTGAGCCATCTTGCTGCTGAAAAAACAATTTCTTATGAGCCCTATTCCCTGAAACTTCAGGAAGTCATATCTCCATGCTCAGTCTCCTAAAATCCCCCAGGCAATTAGGTAAAACCCTTTTCTATGAGGCATAATCCTCCTAGAAATGATGGCTGCTTGGGTAACCTAGAGAGGGAAGGGCACTTGGGAGAGGAAGAAGGTGGTTTTCAGTTTGGAATCCTAGGCTTGTCTTAATTAGCTGTGCTTCTAGATTCAGGGGTTCTAAACCTAGGGTCCAGGTGCTTTGTGGTTGGGATTTTCTTTTTCTCCATTTTTTTAAACCCTTACCTTCTGTCTTAGAGACAATGTTGTGTATTGCTTCCAAGGCAGAAGAGTGGTAAGGACTGGGCAATGGGGGTTAAGTAACTTGTACAGCTAGGAAGTGTCTGAGGCCAGATTTGAACCCAGCACCTCCCATCTCTGGGCCTGATTCTCAATCCACTGAGCCACCCAGTTGCCCCTCTCCACATTTTTGATAACCATATTTTGATATAACTAGTTTCCTTTATAATCCTATGTATTTTATTTCTTAAAATAAATTTATTATGTATTTATTTTTAATATTCATTTTTTAAAACCCTTAGCTTCTATCTTAGAAACCATTGAGGGGGAGAGTTAGGTGGTTCCGTGGATAGAGACCCCCCATCTAGAGAGAAGTCCTGAGTTCTAGTCTGGCCTCAGACATCCCTAGCTGTGTGATCCTGGACAAGTCGCTGACTCGCAATTGTTTAGCCCTTATTGTTTTTCTGCCTTTAAATCAATATACCAAGACAGAAGGATTTTTTTTTAAAAAAGGAGTTCATAAGTCCTAGGTTTAGAACTCCTGAAATACACAGTATTGATTCTAAGACAGAAGATAAGGGTTTAAATAAAATTTTTTTAAAAATCCATACTCAATGTCAATTCCAAAGTAGAAGAGCAGCAAGGGCTAGGCAATTGGAGTTAAGTGACTTGCTCAGGGTCACACAGCTAGGAAGTGTCTGAGGCTAGACTAAAACCCAGAACCTCCTGCCTCCAGGCCTGGCACTCTAGCCACCAAACCCCCTACGTAACATTGAAATTTTTAAAAATTCTGAGTTCAGAATTCTCTCTCTCCCTCCAATTTGTCTCCCACCTTTGGAGAAGGCAGGCAATATGATGTCAATTATACACGTGAAGTCATGCAAAGCATATTTCCATGTAATCCTATGTATTCTAAAAGCATTTGGAGGCTTCAGCAGCCTGCCAAAGAGCCCCATGACCCATCGGAAGGCAGGCAGGCAATTGCTGAAGCACTTGCTCGGGGCTAGATGCCAGGGAGACAGGGACAAGCAAAAGCCAAAGCCAAGTCCTGCCCGCAAGGATCTTACGTCCCACAGGGACGACGAGGCAGGAACTGTAGGTCTGGGGATGGGGGTGAAGATTAGCAACAACCAAAACAGATGAAGACTTCCTGTCCTAGAGAGATCTCTATCCCTGCCACGGCCAGTGGCCAGAAGAGGTGGGCATCGCCGACACAAAGAAACCGGGGCAGGAGTGTTCTCGAGGGGGAAGCTGTCCCCAGGCAGACCACTGAAAAGCTCGTGTTCGCCTCAAATACTCACTGCCGGAATCCTCCCGCCTCTGTGCCCCACTAGCCACCTTCATCAATCTTCTAACTCGGTCTCATCCCCTCCATTTGGCTCTCCACTCTGGGCCGCCCCCAATGGGTGCTTCATCTCCTCTGCCCAGCTGTAATATTAGAACTCAGGCAGCTGTATTGCACTTGCTAGGAGAGTAAGGCTCGAGGAGTGTCCACGGTCCAGTTCTCCCCAGGTGCGTGCCTTGGCGAAGCCAAGAAAGACAGAGCACCAGACTCAGCCTTCAGCACTGATAACTCACCCCAAGTAGGAGATTCTCCATGAGAGGACCCAGATGTGGCCTCTCCTATTGTTGTTATTATTCAGCTGGGTCTGCCTCTCTGTGACTCCATTTGGCATTTTCTTGGCAAAGATATTGGAGTGTCTTGTGCAACGAGGGGATAAGAGGAGATGGTCGTGAGGGGGTCAAAGCCTGCATCCCACTTGCCATTTCCTTCTCAGGCTCATTTTACAGATCAGAAAACTGAGGCGGAGAGGGTTAAAGTGACTTGCCTAGGATCACAGAGCTAATAAGGGTCTGAAGCTGGATTTGAACTCGGGTCTTCCTGACTCGAGTGCCTCTGTGAGCCCTGGTGGCAACCAGTAAAGGGGTTTCAAGAGACCTCATCAGCCCACCTCCTTCTGGCATTCTCCTCGGTACCATCACAGGGCTGTGCCTAAGTCCCATCTCTCGCACCCCCAGGAAAACAGCTCTCTCTATAATAATGCTTTACCCTATTTCTAGTGGAGCATTTGTTAACTTCAAATTCAATCTTTAACAAGCTGATATGGTTTGGCTTGAGGAAACTGTCAAAATGTTCTTCATTGGATTGCAACTCGGGAGCCCAGCAGCCTTTATTTCCCAGGATATTTAGACAGCGAGGCAGCTGAGCAGAGCCAGGGCTGAACCCGGAATGAGGAAGATTCCTGACATCTGCCTTACCAGACCCTGAGCAAGGAACACCCTCCCCCAGCCTCCATTTCCTCACTAGAAAATGGGGAGGCTAACTAGCTGCCTCTCAGGTTTGTTGTGAGGACAAAAGAAGGTAATATTTGTAAAGTGCTTTGAAAGCCTAAACGTTCATTATAAATGCTAGTTGTTGCTATAAGTATCACCTAGCCCAGATTTCTCATTTGGGGTCATACATCTGACAACAGGCAGAGAGAGGATTTGAACTCAAGGCAGCAAGGTCCCACGGTGGATAAAGTACTTGACCTGGTGGCAGAAAGACTCATCTTCCTGAGTTATATCTGGCCTTAGACACTTACTAGCTGGGTGACCCTGAGCAAGTCACTGAACCCTGTTTGCCTCAGTTTCTTCATCCATAAAATGAGCTAAAGAAGAAAATGGCAAACCACTCCAGTATCTTTGCCAAGAAAATCTCAAATGGAGGGGCAGCTGGGTGGCTCAGTGTATTAAGAGCCAGACCTAGAGATGGGAGGTCCTACGTGCAAATCTGGCCTCAGATACCTCCTAGCTGTGTGACCCTGGGCAAGTCACTTAACTCCCATTGCCTAACCCTTACCACTCTTCTGCCTTAGGACCAATACACAGTGTTGATTCTAAGATGGAAGGTGGAGGGTTTAAACAAACAAATAAAAATCTCAAATGGGGTCACAAAAAGAATTGAATAACTTGACCTCCAACTCAGCACTCTTTCCTCCAATTCCTATACTTCAAGGATCACCAATTTTATCAGTTTGGGAGACTTCCTCCATCAGTGCTGATTGCAACTCTTCTACAGCTTTGGAGACAATACTGAGAGCTGTAGCAGCCAAAAGAAAAAGCCCATTAATCAATGTCCGATCCGGTTATGAGCCTCTCTGAACTCAGCCAGGCTAGTTTCTTTCAGATGACGCACACGAGCTGTCACCTGGACTGGATTCAAAGCCTTTCTAATTGGGTAGGATCTCCAAGAACTTGTGGTCTGCTTGGATAGCCCGAAGGTAGGTAGGGTCCTGTCTACATCTTGAGGCATCAGAGATGAATGGAGGGAATGGATCTGGGATATAGATTTCAAATTTTGAAATGAAAATTTAAAATTTGAAATGAAATGAGCATGTTGTCAAAAGACCGGATCACAAGAGCTCAATTTTCAAAGGTAATTGCCAAAGAGGCCCAGAGATGGCTTGAAGAGATTTCCTTTGGCCAGTTCAGGGCTCAAAATGGACAACGAATTGCCGTCACCACCTTGGCGTGGAGAGGTTTGGAGGGAATGAAGTTATGATGCTGCTGATGAGAATAGTAATTATTGGAGGTAGCTGGGTGACTCAGTGGATTGAGAGTCAGGCCCAGAGATGGGAGGTCCTGGGTTCAAATCCGGATTCAGACACTTTCTAGCTGTGTGACTCTGGACAAATCACTTAACCCCCATTGCCTAGCCCTTACCGCCCTTCTGCTTTGGAACCAATATATGGTATTGATTCTAAAATGGAAAGTAACGGTTTAAGAAAAAAAGAATACCAATTATCACTGAAGTTTACATCATATTTCTACAAGTTATTTACATGAACCCATTGAGCCTCACAGGAACGCTGGTATTATTGTCCCTATTTGATAAATGTAGAAACAAATTCATAGAGGTTAAGTCACTTTCCACAGTCCCATGGCTATTAAGTACCAATATCAGGATTTGGATTCAAGTCTGTATTATTTTTATTCTTTAAACCCTTACTTTCTGTCCTAGAATCAATACCAAGTATTGGTTCCAAGGCAGAAGAGCAGTAAGGGCTAGGCATTTGGGGTTAAGTGACTTGCCCAGGGTTACACAGCTAGGAAATGTCTGAGGTCACATTCAAACCTGGACCTCTAGTTTAAAAGTCTGGCTCTCTAACTACTGATCTACTTAGCTGCTCCTCAGGTCTTTAGTATTTACAGAAATGATAAATATACAATGCTAAACCCTTCTTTGATGCCTCATCCTGATATGGCGGCACCCTTGGGTTTTTGAAGGCTGTATCATCAGAGTACCAGCCTTGGGAGGTAGGAGAAAAGTCACAAAGAGCTTTGCTTGTGTGAAGATGGGATTAACTCTCCCCTTATCTATCTTTAGCTAATCAAATCAAGAACTTAAAGTACTCCTACTTACCATTAAGTATGAGAGTTCACAAGTCACTTACTAGAGTGACAACTCCAAAGGCCACTGCCCCATCCACCCACCCCCTTGGGCAGTGCTAGGCAAATTAAAAGACTGCCATTGGTTTCTGTGAAGGAGGAGTGACAGGAAGTGATGTGGAAAAAAGGGGTATAAAAAGAAACCAACATGGTCTAGCATTCATTCCCTTCCTGGTGTTTGGAGAGATTGGTTCCAGAGAGATCCCTGCCTTGACTTGGAGAAGACCTTTCCCCTGGATCCTGCATTGGCTTGCTGGGTGAGTGGAACTCTGGCTGAAAACACTACTGGGACTTCTGGCTGAGGATTACTGGGAAATCCATGTAGGGAAGCCCCTGCGGGGCTGAGCCTCACTTCCCCGGAGAAGGGCTGTTAGGCTTGTTAAAATCTGTCTCTTTAGCTACATTTTTCCACTTTTACTCTTTCCACCTCTTTGTAAATAAAGCTGCTACAAGTCATTTTGACTTAAGCTATACTATTTTAAATTCGGTGACCACAATATTACTTTATAACTATCATATTTAGCATAAAACCTAAATTTAAACTTACACTTGTTCCTAAGGATGAGTCTCCTTGTTAGTGGATGCTTTCTTTCAGAGCCTTTCCAGGCTGTAAGAGCCTACCTGAGTGGAAGATTGACCAGGTGCTGATATGTGTTTGGTCATAGTCACTTTTGGAGGCTAATATGGAAGTGTTAAAATTGGCTTTGGGGGAGGGAATAGCCACAACCACACAATTATAGATTAGAGGGTCACGGATTTGAGCAAGAAAGGATCTTGGAACAGTTGGAAAGTATAATAGCTATGGAGTCTGAGGCTTTGGATTTGAATTCTACCTCTGCCTCATATTAGTTGTATTAAATCAGGCAAATCGCTTGACCTCTCTGGGTGTCATTCCTTATCTGCAAAATGAGGGAACTAGATTCAATGGCTTATAAGGTTGCTTCTAGGTCTAAATTTGTGATCTCATGGTGTCCAACCCCTTCAATTTTACAGAAAGAGGAAAGGGAGGCTCAGAGGGGACAGGTAACTTGCCCAAAATCATCTAGCTACTAAGTTGCAGAGACAGGATTTGAATCAACAACTTTTGACTCCTAATCCACTGCCTTTTTACTGCGCCTTTATGTAAGGCACAAATTTTACCACCCCCCTCTCCAACTCCCATTAATGAGTCTTCCTCAAAACAGACTTCAAAAGACAGATGGACAAATATTTGTTGCGAACTTCACAGGACGGTCTCAGGCATACAGAGAGATAAAAAAGCCTAGAGTACCCCTTCCATCGTGACTATGACCATGTAGTCTGGAGAGACGGCCAGGACTTAGAAAGTGCCTCCTAGGCTGACATGAGTCAATGTGTGTTTGCACATTTATTATAGGTGTGTTTGCAAGCCTTAAGATGGAACACTAAGTACTAGCTGTGTACCAGACAGACGCTGTCCTAGGTGCTGAGCACACAAACAAAAAAGAGGAAAGGGTCCCTGCCCCTCAAGCCATTTACATTCTATAGAAGTAGTACATTCATTCCCAAAAATTGATATTCAAAACAGAGATAAATTCATTTAAAAAACTATGACCCTGGGCTAGTCACTTAACCCCATTCATCTAGCCTTTGCCTTTCTGTCTTACAGGTGTTACCAGAACATAAGGTAAGGGTTTAAAAAATCAATTCAACAAACATGGATTAAGTCTCAGCGTTATTTATTATTGATTTGATATTTCTTCTCATTTATTTATTTAATGTTTCTTAGGTGTTAGGAAAATGGAATCAAAAACTCTGTCTGCTCCTTAGGGCCTCTCTTGACCTCCTTAATGGGCTTTCTGTGTCTCAGCTCCCATAATACTTACTGCCTCCTCTTCCCATCAGGCATTTGCTATGGTGTTGGGAATTCTAAGAGGAGATTCGGCAGAAATAGTCTCTGCCCTTAACCAGCTTACAATTGACCACCGGGAAAGAAGCGAGAAGTGAGGGCAGCCAGAGGAGAGTCCCGACCAAAAGTTATGAGTTTAGAGTAAAACCGACAGACTGGAGACACTGAGAGACTTCAGGAGCGCCGGGCTAGGAGGCACATAGCTGGCGTGGATGTACCTAAACAGGCTGCGTATATATACACATATACACATATGTGTCTATAACAGAACATACAATACTCCCCCTTATACATATTGTAGTTTACTTTATATATGTATATATATATACATATATATATACGTATACATAATATGGGAATATGTATACTCTGTAATCTTTATTTTTGTAATATACAACTTTATGTCTATATAAATACATACTACATATGTATATAATATCCAGTGTTTTATATATATAAATATAATATACAATACCTATCTATTACAGATTACTTTATATATATATATACAAAATATAGGTATATGTATAATCTGTAATATATATTTTGTAATATATACATATAAATTTTATAATTGCTGTATAGGTATATATGTATATATAAAAAGATCATTTAATATAAATACATGCATATATAATAACCATATATTAGGTTGCTTTCTATATGTTTATTAATGGTTAATTATAATGTATAAATATATAATGATTAATTAATAATCAATACCTATCTATAAGATTACTTTATATAAATTATGTTATATAAATATCGCATATTTATATAAAGCAATCTGTAACATATATTTGCAATATATAAATTCATATTATTGTATATGTATATATAGATATATAATACATAAATGTATAGATTATATATTATATTGTACAGTTTTATATTTATATACAGAATCATACAATATATAATATGAAACATATTATAGACTACTTTATATATATGTGTATAAATATATATAAAATATAGGGATATGTATAAATTGATCTGTAATGTATATTTTATTATTATATATAATGTGTTGCTGTATATGTATATATATAAATATATGTATATATAGTTTATTTTTCTACATATGCAATACAATATATACTAGCCATATATAATAGATTATATGTGTAGATATAATGTGGGTATGTGTAGATATAAAATAACTATATAAAATCTAAAATAGATAATTTCACGTGTGCATTTTTATACATAGATTATTCATATTTATATTACTATACAATATACAATACCTCCAAAATATATATCACAGATTACTTTATCAACGTATATATGTGTGTATATCCAAATATAAAATATAGGTATATATATAAATTAATCTACAGTATATATTTCTATAATATAGGTAATGTGTTACTTTATATGCTATATGTTAATAGGCACATATAAACAGATTTTTATATGTGCAATCCAATATACGATAGTAATATATAACAGCTTACCTTATATATGTAGATATAATGTTGGTAGATGTCATTACAAAATAATCATATATAAAATCTATAATATGTTACTTTATATATGTGTGTGTGTGTGTATATATAAATATATGGGGGCGGGGAGAGAGAGAGAGTTGGGGGAACCCCATTGTGGATCCTGCCTCCACCTCTACAGATGGGTCAGTCTTCTGTTACTTCTACTCTTAAAGAATTACCTTGGGCACTCACTAAGAGATCAAGAGACTTTGCCCAGGGTCCTACAATTGAAACTGTGAAAGCTGAGATTTAAACCCAGGTCTTCCTGACTCTTAGCAGGGCCCTCTGCCTCCACATCATGTTTGACCCTTTACATTTCCTTTCTGAATATTAAGAATAAGGCAAATCCTTCAGAGCTGGGATGATGCAGGGTTCTGGAGACTCGGAGATCCATAAGCCCTTTTTGGTGTGTTTTAAGAAAAGGGACTGTGCAATCCACCTTCCAGGGGGGGAGAGTGGGCGGAAAAGAGGGATCACCTGATTCTTCTTCTCTTAAAGCCCTATAATCTATCATCCCTATGAGGGAAAGATAATTCAGGTACATTATACATCTCCATTATGCAGGAGATGAAAGAGAAAGGTTAAAAGACTTACAAAATTGTGAGTCAGTGACAGAGTTAGGACTAGTCCCCCATTTACCTCACACAGGGATTGTGTGAGTAATGAAGTGAAAATATCTTAGAACTCCTCAGGGGAAAAGGCCCTGCCTCATTGCATACTTATTGGAGTTGGCATTTGGAGACTTTCTGAACTTCTTCCCCACTATTCTCTCTCAAACCTCTGGGAAACAATCAGCTTATTTTTGGAGAAGCAATGATAATAATTTGATCCCCTCCCCAAAAAAAGCCCCAACAACAACAACAACAACAACAAAAGACACACAACAGTTAAATTAAGGGACAAAAGAATCATAGAGTACCAACCTTGAGTAACTGTCCATCTCCAGTTCCCAAGAAGAGAACTGTCCTGTTCAGCACCACAGTACCATAAACAGATGTCAAATCCGAATGAATTAAAGTTGAAGACTCAATCGGTTGGACCGAATTTGGTTCTGTGTCTTTCCCCTACACACAGAGACATATACAAAACAAAAACAAAGAAAAAAGAGTCAATCTCTAAATGTTATGTTGAGCAAACTTTCAAGATGTGCCTCTTCACGTTCCAGGAGAGCTTGCATTTCTCAGCAGCCCGCCCATTTTCCAGAACGAAATATGAAAATGGTCATTCGAGCCTACTCTTCACCTACAAAATCACCACACAGGCAGATCCTAAAGCAAACCATTTGTTTACTACTATATTAGCATGTATTGATTGCCAACAGTGGGAGAAGGGCCCATCCATTTAACGATTCCAGTTCTGGTAGAGGAAGCCAAGCTCTACTTGACTGCCAGCAGAGAGAGAGGGAGAGCACATCACTGTGTGAAAAGGGAGGGAAGGAACTGAGTCCTCTGCCATTGCCAGCAGCTCTGAACCTCTTCTTCCACGTCCCAGTATTTGAGCTGTGTGTTGGCACTGGCAAAGGTTAGACACTTCTTGACACAGTGAAGGACCATTCCACAAGGTATAAACCAATTTTCTATAGTGTGACAGTAAAGGAAAGTAAAAAGTGGGGGCAGCAAAGTGGCACAGTGGATAGAGAAAGGCCAGGTGTTGGAAGGACTTGGGTTCAAATCTAGCCTCAGATACTTTCTAGCTGTGTGACCTGGGCAAGTCACTTAACCCCCATTGCCTAGCCCTTACCTCTCTTCTGGCTTAGAACAATATGGAAGGTAAGGGTTGTTTTTTTTTTTTTTTAGAAAGGATTATTTAAAAAATAAGAAAAGAAAAGAAAAGGAATGAATATTAATGGAGGTAAGTGAGATTTAGGGGAATATATTTAGAGTAAAGGGAATGTTATGTAGATGTCAAGACAAGGAATAGATTTTGCAGGCAACCAGTTTTTGTGATCCTAGAAATATTATTAATACTAAAACTAATATTCATGTTAAGGTTTTCATTTCAGTGATCCCAGTTTGTGTTTCTACCTGTAATGGGAGCTCCCTGGCAAGGGGCACTATTACTACTGATGCACATAGGTGGCTATTCTGAAGTTTGTAGTATTAAGAGAATCTGAAACTCTGGGAGATTGTGACTTACCCAGGGTCACACAGTTGTTGTGTATCAGAAGTGGAACTTGAACCCAAATTATCTTGACACAAAGAACAACAACAATAACTTAAAAAGTAATAGCAAGATAGCAACCAGTCAAAGGACCATTTCTATATAAACTCCATCAAAGTAAGGTGAGGAGATAATCATAATAATGATAATGATATTCACATTTATATAGCTAAGTCCCAATTAGTGTGAATAATGAATCCTGAAGTGATGGCATTATTCTAATTTGCATTGCATATTTCCATTGGACAGAAACCAACCACCATATTTTACATAATTATAACTTTGAATAGTGTGAATTTGAATTCCACGTGTCCACTTCTGAGAGTCATTGTTCCCTTTAATTGAGAACCTATACTAAGTGCTCTACCCAGATTAATTTATTTGATACACTCAAGGATCCTTAGAGGGAGGTGCTATTATTGTTCCCTTATTACAGAGAAGAGATAGCAGGGTCAGGATTTGAACCCAGAGCTCCAGAAGCTAATGGTGATGGCAGCAAGGTTGAATTTGTAGACAGTAAATTTCAGGAGAATACAGAAAGCATTATTACAAGCTGATGGCATTTGGATATATTCAATAAGAACATGCTGAATATAATATTCAAATGAATTTGCTTGTTACTCTTTGAAGTTAGAAGAGATATATGGTTTTTAAAAAGTCTAATATCTCTCACCAAAGTAATTAAGTAATTCCTGCTTTTGAATATGGGAACCTGAGTTTATAGCACACCTTTCTGGGAGATTTGGGAACAGAAAGATTTGATGAAGACAACAGATAATCCCTGCAGTTGGAACCCTCAATTTATCTCCCAAAATTCAATTTCTAGCTACACTATGGTTCCCAAGATTGATAGGTCAGTCAATGAACTTTAGATCCTTTGACAGCAACTGGCAAAACCCCCTTTTCTGAAGGGTGGGCTGAGGTTGGGGGGGTTAAACCTTACTCACTGTACTTTGTCGTTATAAACACTGTTTATGTCTTTCAATTTATGTCTTATTAAATATTCATTATTTTTAAACCCACTAAGTTTCATTAACATCTAAACTAAATGGATTCATGAACCAAATTGATTTTTTGAAGCCTTTAAAGTGTTGCCTATAATTCTTTGTTGAAGTTAGAGGGGAGAGGGAGGGAGGGAGGGAGGGG
>NC_058134.1:237396571-237437353 GCF_016433145.1 Gracilinanus agilis
AAAGGAAAGGGGAAAGAGAGAAGGGAAAATGACAGAGGCAGGGAAAAAGACAGAGAGATAGGCAGAAAGGAAAGAAGGCATAGAAAAGGAAAGAGGAGAAGAGTATGAAGGAAAGGGCTTCTTAGAGGGGGTAGAGAGAAAGGTGACAAGAGAGGCAGAGAGAAAAGAGTAATTAAAGAGAGGAAGGAGAGAGAAAGCAATAGAGAAAAGAGAGAAAAGGGGTGAGAGATAAGCAGAAATGAAAGGAAAAATGAGAGGGAGGGAGAGAAGGAGGGAGGTAGAGAAGAAGAGGAATGATGAGATAGTGGAGGTTGGATAGGGAGGGGAAGAAGAAAGAGAGGAAAAGGGGGAGATAATATGGGGAAAGAGAAAGGGAGATAAGATAAGAGATGAGATGGGGAGTGAGTAAAAGGGGCAATAAAACGGAAAGAGATAAAGGGGGAAAGAGAAAAGGAGTGGGGAAGGGAAGAAGTCACTGAGCAAAGAGCCTTCTAGTGTGGCATGATTATTTTTTCTAAGTTAAAAAAAATCATAATCTCCAAGATTGGCTCATTTGCATAAAATATGCTATAGTGAACTCAGTTTAAGAATACTTTCAGAAAACACATTAGAGACTTTTTTCCCTTTTAAAAGAGACTTTCTGTGCAATTGGAGAAGATGAAGCGTAGTCCTATTATAACTGAAATGTTTTAAAAAATCTCTGTAGGACTGAGGTAAGGAACAAGAGATTCCTGTTGAGATACGGCAGCCTCATGACTCTGAATAGTAAAAGAAAAGTCTTATGACCTTTGCAATTTAAAAAAAATCACTTTAAAATAGACCAGGATTGGTCTATTTATGATCTTAAAATCATTATGAACTCATGATCCAAAGACCATGGTGTTTTATTTTTTATTAAATATGCGAACACCCCAGAGAGTGAAACATGTAGAATTAGGCATGGTCTCTGCCACCAGAATGGAAAATTTCTAATACCTCTGTCTTCTTAAGGGCCTTTATATTCTTCTACCCAGAGGCATGAGGGGGGAAATGCTAAAGGATGCAGAATGATCAATAGAGGTCTAAGAAATGTGTCATTATAGGAAGATTTTATTGCCATGTGATACGATGCATGTGAAAAATCTCTCCTAATAAGAAAAAAGCCAGAGGCTAAAGGGGAAAGGAGTGGAATCAAAACTACCCCCTCACCCATCCTGATGTCTTCTCACTTTTGTGTATTTCTCAATAATTGTAGGGTCTAAAATAAGCCTGGGATCAATTGCCCTGGTAAGTACTGCGTCCATTAAATCCAAGTTCATCATTAGGTGAGTAACAACAGAATCAGCTCAGAGGATCAGAGTCTTAGAACTAGAAGGTATCTTAGAGGTCACTGAATCCAGTCCTCTTAGTTGACAGATGAGGCAACTGAGGCTTCTAGACATTAAATATCAGGAGCAAGATTTGAGCCCAGGTATTCCTGATAGTGCAATGGATAGAGCACCGGATCTGAAGTCAGGAAGACTCGACTTTTTGCCTTCAAATCTGACTGCAGGCCCGTACTAGCCATGTGACCAAGTCACTTAACCCTATTTGGCTCAGTTTCCTTATCTATAAATGACCTGGAAATGGCAAATCACTCCAGGATCTTTACCAAGAAAACTTCAAGTAGAGTCACAGAACCTGAAAAACTACTGCACAACAAAAAATTCCCGACCAAGCCCAAGAGGCTCTCCACTATACCAATCTGCCCAGAATAGTCTACACCAAGAGTATCGACTTCAAATAGAACCCGGGGCCCACTAAACCAATAGCCAAGGATCCCCATGAGTCACATAATGACTTAGAAAACCACACAGTTATATATTTCTCTTTATGACTAGATCATCACATTATAACCAGATACAAACCACATATTAATCTGATTGGGGCCTCCCCAATCCTTCCTTTGACATATCTACTCTATATCAAAGCTGTGACTTCCAAATTAAAGGACAAGAGTCAGGCAGGAGTAGTTCAAGTCCCTCCGGGCACTACGATGGACAAGAAAAAAAAATGCCACCAGCTCCAGTGCTGCCCTCAAATAGAATCGGGAGCTCCAAGGTGAGTTTGGGAATATTTGTTTTCTACCTCTTGCCACCCCTTCCTTCGGTCCTTCATCTCCAAAAGGTTCCCAAAGGCACCAAAAGGAAATCTCTGGGAGGTCTTCTGTCTCCTGATGAAGCCAATGCTCCCAAGGCCATTGTGTGAAATACAGTTGCAATCCCACTTGTAATATCCATCGGTATGGAGTGTCAGATGACACACACAATTCTCCCACTTTATGCCTCTCCCTGTACGACTTGCCATTTTCACTGTGAAAGTGACTTTTCAGTTAAAGTCTCTTCAAGCCAGAACCTATAAAACATAGATTCAGGCCTCTCCGGTCATGTTGACATTGCCCTGGCAATTCCAACAGGCCCTCTCACTGTTTGAAAAAGAAAATGCTCAGAGAGAAGAGGCCTGATTGAAGAAGAGACTTGATGAGAATTTAGATCATAGGCTCTGGAGGCCTGAGAAATCATCTATCCTAAAGCCCTCCTCCTAGGAGTGTAAAGGATGGGGGGAGGGAGAACTGGCCCTTGAAAGCCCAGGCCTGACCCTTTGGTGAGGCTGCTTCACGGGCCGGACCCAATGACACAAATATGGCTACTCCAAGATCATGCAGCTGACCCTTGTCAATCGACTGAGTCAGGATTCAAACGCGATTTTTTTTTAACCTTTATTTTGTGTTTTAGTATTAGTTCTAAGACAAAAGAGCAGCAAGGGCTAGGCAGTCAGGATTGTCCAGACACATAGAAGTATCCAAGGCCAGATTTGAACCCGACTTCTTCCAGTTCCAGCCCGGGTGCTCTATCCACTATCCTAACACAAATTTTCTAACGTCAGATTCAATGATGTACTCAGCTTTGGAGTCAGAGGGGCTAAGTTCAAATCCCAGCTCTGTTACTTTTTTCCATAGACAAGTCCCTCAAACTCTGTGAGCCTCGGCTTCTTCATCTGTAAAATGACAATGGTTGGACGAGATGACCTGTAAGGTCCCTTCCAAATTTAGATCTAAGGTACTCTCATCATTCCAGCAAACCCCATTGACTCTTGGGGGAAAAAAATTATTTCCTTGACAATGCAACAGACAGAAAATCTGAATAGCTAGGTAAAGCCTTCCCCAAATTCAGATCCCCTTTTTGTACCACCTTTCTGGGCATCTGAAAGATGTTAAAAGAAAGAGGGATCAAAAGTCACACTTACTCCTCCCACCACAATGTCTAATTTCACCTAAGAGTCTACTCATATTTCACAGATTCAATAAACATTTATTGAGTACCTACTAAGTGCTAATGACACAAAGATCATTGTAAAAGACAGACTTGGCCCCCAGGAGTTTACAATCTAATGAAAGAGACAATATGCAGATAACTGAGTAAAAAAATACAGTCTCTTCAGGAAAAATGAGAAGGCATCAGGAAAAGCTTGCTGTAGAAGGTGGGATCATCGCTGAGACTTGAAGGAAGTCAGGAAGTAGAGATGAGCAGGGACAGAATTCTAAGCATGGGAGATAGCTAGTGAAAATGTACAGTGTGTGCTTCTTGGGAGGAACAAGGAGAACAATGGCACTGAATGCGTCAATCAATCAGCCAACAGTTATCAAGCACCTACCATGGGACGGGCACTGTGCTGGCATACAAAAAAAGAGGCGAAAGATAATCTCTGCCCCCAAGATGCTTATAATCTAATGAATCCCAGATGACATGGAGGGGAGGGCTAAGGTGGAAGAAGGCAGGAAAGGTAGAGGGGCAAGTTATGAAAGGTCTTGACCTCTAAACAAAGAATTTTATCTTTGATCCTGGAGGTCACAGGGAGCCACTAAAGTTTATTGAGCTGGGAGTGAGGGGGAGGCTGGGTGAAGCGAGACTTGGTTAGCCAAGTGCTCTAGGAAGATGGCTTTGACAATTGAATGAAAGATAGACTGGGATAGGGAGAGACCTATGGCAGGGAGACCAAGTAGCCGGCTCTGGGAACAGTCTGGAGGGTCTTCACCAGGGTGGTAGCAGTCAAGGTAGAAGAGGGAGTCGTGTCTATGAGATGTTTCAAGGTAAAATCAACTGGATTTGGCAACAGATCAGATATGGGACGTGGAAGAGATGGTGAGAGAGTGAGGAGTTGAGGATGACCTCTAGGTGTTAAGCCTGAGTGACTGGAAGAATGATGGTACCCTTCACAGGAATCGAGCAATTAAGAAAAAGGGAGCTTGGTTTGGGACATGTTGGGCTGAACATGTCTATGGGACATCCAGTTCAAGATATCCAGTGGGTAACTGTAAAGGTCAGCAGAGGGTAGGGCTAGAGAAGTAGATTTGAGAATCATGGCCATAGAGAGGATAACGGAATCCCTGGAAATGGAAAGATCACCAAGTAAACAGTATAGAGAGAGAATACAAATATATATACATATTGTATATAAATATATAATATGTTTTATATATACTATGTAAATATGTAAATAGTATAGAGAGAAAAGAGAAGAGGGAATTAGACAGGAAAGAGACAAAAGAAAAAGGGGTGAGGGAAACAGAGAGAGAGAGGGAGAGAGAAAATGAGAGAGAGAGAGAGAGAGAGAGAGAGAGAGAGAGAGAGAGAGAGAGAGAGGGAGGGAGGGAGAGAGGGAAAGCACCTGCCACTATTAATGGGCACTGTGGTATTGTGCAAAATGTGCTGGATTTGGAGGCATAGTACCTAGGTTAAATTCTCTTTGCTTTCTGCCCATGTGGCCTTAGGCAAATTGCTAGGCTGGGGCCCATTTCTATACTGGAAAGGTTGGACTAGATGGTCAATTAGGCTCCTCTCTTCTATAGATCTACAGACTTATCCCAAACAGAGCATCACTAATCCAGCTCTCTACAGCCCAACATTTTCTCCATTGTGTTTGTTAGACTGAGTCCTGGCCAAACAAGGACGAGTACTGCCCTGTATGGCACTGCCCATGGATGAGAACTTGTTCAGTCATTTCAATTGTTCCCAACTCTCTATAACCGCGCACTTGTGGTTTTCTTGGCAAAGGTACTGGAGTGGTTTGCCATTTCCTGCTCCAGCTCATTTTACAGATGAGGAAACTGAGGCAAACAGGGTTAAGAGACTTGCCTAGAGTCACACAGTTAGGACGTTTCTGAGGCAGAGTTGGAACTCTGATCCTTCTAACTCCAGTCCTGGCACTCTATCCATAGTACCACCTAGTACCACCTAGGTGGATGGGAACAGTGCTTCTCAATAGGAGCGCCCCTAAGGCGATGCAATGGCTAACCAGGAGAGACAAGCATTTACTAAGGGCGCCCTGTGTGCCAGGCATCCAAGGGCTGAAGATATAAAAAGCAGGAAATAGTAGGCTCCAACCTTGGACAACCTTTAGGAGTCAAGAATGGTGCATCAATCAGGACTTGAAGCCCTCTTGTGGGGCGGGGGGGATGGGGCAAGTTGCCAAGAAAGAGAAAGGAAGCTCTACCCAGGAACTGCTTTCTTTGCTTATTTCTGTGGAACAAAAAAATGGCAGGCTCCAGGGAGACCTCCATCACAAAGGGAGATTTCACACCTGTGGAGTCATGCAAAAAGGGCAAGAAGACCCCCTGTGTCCAGAGAATTCTTCTAGCTCCCTTCTGGCCTACTTTCCACCAAGCCCTTCTCTGCCCCCTTAGGACATAATCAGGAAGGCAGCTCTCAGCCTCCCCTCTCCAGTTTATTATGTATAATTTCTTTCTGAATGCCAGCCTTTGCTTGCCCCTCAGTGCCTAACAAGGCTAATGCCTTGTAATGATGCTTTTGTCAGCTCTTCTTTAGAGACAAAATCCAATCTCGATTTGGCTCTTTGAAACTTCTCCACATTTGGAGCATTCTTGATTCTTTTAGAGGTGCCATTCTCTCTCTCTCCAGCATATCTAGCCACAAGGTTTCAGGGACATTGGAGCCAGACAAGCGCGCGTGTGTGCGTGTGCGTGTGTGTGTGCGCGCATGTATGTGTGTCAAGATAAAGCAAAAAAAAAGCTAAAAAGCAGACTGTACATCTTGAAGAGTCTCAGTCTCTTGTACAATCCTCTGAGTTCCTTCTACTGCGAGTATAAAAGAAATCCTTTTAGGAGATGTTTGTTAAATCCAGAATTTTTTTTTAATGGGGCAAAAAAAAGTCAAGATCAAGAAAAATTCAACTTGTCCAAAATTATTCTTCAGAAGAAACTGCAGAAAATGAAATTTGGGGGCAGCTAGGTAGCACATTGGATAGAGTACAGAACTGAAGTTGGAAGGCCCCAAGTTCAAATTTGACCCCAGAAACTTACAAGCTGTATGACCTTGGGCAAGTCACTTAACCCTGTTTGTCTAGCCCTTGCCTATCTTCTGTCTTAGAATTGATTCTGACAGAAGGTAAGGTTTTTAAGAGAAAAAGAAACTAAACTGGATAACAGTATAGGGCTGTATGACTTTAGATAAGTCATTTAACTTCTGTGGGAAACTGTGCCTCAGCTCCCTCTGTAAAATGAAGGGAGGGGCATCCATCTAGATCCATGTTGGTGAGCCTTTGACACACATACCAGATGAGGCTGCTCCCTTCTCCCTCTCCTTTATGCCTGAGGACATTGCCTGCCCCTCTGCCAGGGAGCCCAATGGGAGCATTTCCTCCCTTCCCTGTCTAGGGTAAGGAGGGCAGCTCACATGTGGCATGAGGGTGAAGTTTGGGCACTTGGTCTCTAAAAGGTTTGCCATCACTTATCTAGATATCCTCTTAAGTCCTTTCAACTCTAAATCTATGATCCTATGATATGGAGAATTGAATCAAATTATCTAAAACTGGAAGATGGGACAAATTGGATAAATAATCTATAAGATCTCTTCCTGTGCCATTGTTCTTTCTCTATGGCCACAGCACACTCAGCCAAGGACAACAGAAGGGAAGGGAAAAGAGGAAGAGAGATAATGAACAAGAGAGTTAGGAGGAGAGGTAAGCGTATATACGAAGGGAGGGGAGAACAGGTTTGGTATTTATGCTTTGTATTCAAGTATCTATGTGCATGTGCAATAAACATTTATGAAGTACTTACAGTGTGCTAATCACTGTGTAAATTCTGGGGATACAAAAAGAAGCAAAAGACAGTCTCTACTCACCTCCTCCCGGGTCAGGGTAGTATGGTACAATGGTAAGAATGCTGACTTTAAAGTCATAAGACCAAGATTCAAATCTTGGCTCTATCAGCATGGTAGTAGAACATTGGTTATGGAGACAGAAAAATCTGTACTTAAATCCTACTGTGTGACCCTGAGCAAGTCTAATAACTTCTTTGTGCCTCAGTTTCCTCAGCTTTAAAATAAGGGACTTGGACTTGATGGTCTTATCTATGATCTTATGATCTATCAGACCCTGGGCAAGTGAGTAAACATCTTCATGCCTTAGTTATCTCATCTGTGAAATGGGAGAATTAGACTAGATCAGTGATGGAGAACCTATGGCACACATGCCAAAGATGGCACATATAGAGTGCTCTCTGTGGGCACATGGGGCACCCCCTCCACCAAGAGTTCATTACTAGAAAGGCAGAGGGACTCAGATGGAGCTGCTCCCTTCTCCCTCTCCACTGTGCCTGATGACATTTTTTTCACATCAACTGGCCCTCTGCCCAGCAGCCCAATGGGAACACTTACTCTCTCCCTTGTGTGGGGTAAGGTGGCGGGGGTGGGGGTAGGAATCACTCAGCACTCTATCTGGGAGCGGGAAACAGAGGGCGGTACCCAGTCTCTTAAAGGTTTGCCATCACTGGACTAGATGATCCCTAAGGCCCCTTAGGGCTCTTAATCTCTGGTCCTATGATTGCTGGACTTTTGTCTCTAACTCCTAAAGCCTATCATGGGTAGTCTAACACATTGGGACCTTAATCATTGTTTGTGGAATAAAAGAAACATAATCAGGAAAGAAATAATGTAGTGAAGCCATGATTCTTTACCACTGAAAGTCTGTCCCCCCCTCCCCATCCTCTCCTTTCTGAAAATGGATCTACCATGCTATTCCCTCAACCCATCAGCACTATTCCCAATGTTGATGGCTGCCCCAGAGGCTTAGGCTTTAGACAAAGAGAACCAGGCCCCCAAGAGCCTCTCAACCTGGGACTAAGGGGATTCTCTTGGTCTGTTTTCTGCCCAGAAACAAATGTCGATGAAGTTCAACTTTATTTATACTCTTAGTTTGAATCTCTTTCTTTGGCAGTTCATTTTGAATAGTTATTACCCTTTGCCTGAACTGGTTCTGAAGACACTTCCTCATTATTTCCCCCATTGTGTCCCCATGGGCACAGCTCATCTGCTGATGCTACATTCCTTCAACTGGAATCACCATTTTATTTAGCCATTATTTTTGTTAAATAACAAGGCTCTGCCCTCCTTGTATTTGTTGTAGCACAGGCTGGGTTTTGCTTCTGTTCTCCACCTAACTGAGCAATGGGAAAGATCTATCTCAGGAAAAGAGAGGTAAGATCTTTTCCAATTATTCCCTCAAGTTGCTAAGGTGGGGAAATTACTTTATATTGATCTCGTATGTGTGTGTGCATATATTATATTTATGTTACATAGTATATATCATAACATATATTATTATATTTATACTGTATGTGTGCGTATATATTATATATATTTATTGTATATATTATGTCTTTATAGTATATAATATTATAATAGTGTATTATAATATATTATAATATATCATAATTCTATTTATCCTGTATGTGTGGTGTATATATATATATATTTGTATTCGCCTGTGTACATGTGCACATTCCCTCTCCCTCTGCCCTGCCCTATATGTGTAAACTCTTTGAAGGTGGTGATGGTACAATTTTGACTCTCTATGTACAGTGCCTGGCAACAGCTGTTGCTTAATAAATGCTGGTGGAATTGAATCAAATATAACTTCATTGAGGAAAAGGACTGTCATCTTTGTTGCTCTATCTCCAACACCTAGTAAGGTGTCTAGTATACAGTAGGTACTTAATAGATGCTTGCTGAATGAGAAAAATGAAAAATAATCATAACAACACATTTTTATCAGACTTTCTGGTTCACCGAGCATATATGTTTTCTCATTGATTCTCATCATACAGCAGAAAAGAGCACTGCAGACTTGGGTTCAAATCCAACCTCTGATGCTTAGTAACTGTGTCAATCTTGAGTATGTCACTTAGTCCCTCCCAAGGTCCCTTCCAGATCTAAGATCCTATGACCCTACTATTATAACTATCATACCCTAACCACTCCGCTGGGCTACCTTTCTAGTCTTCTTATACCCTTTATACTCTACCACCTACTCTGATCCATTAACAGTGGCCTCCTATCTATTCCTTGAACAAGACAAGACAGTCCCATCTCCTAATTCCAGGCATTTCCCCTGGCTATCCCTCATGCCTAGAATGTTCTCCCTCCTCATCTCCTTCTGACTCCCCTGACTTAAAATCCCAACTTGCTACAAGAGAAGCCTTTCCCAATCCCCCCCTAACTCTGGGTCCTAAGCTCTGGCGATCATTCCTCCTTGATCTTGTATATCGCTTTATAAGATTTAATAGTAATCACTTGAAGTAGAAGAAATACAAGACAAAAGCAAAAACCTGAGTAAAGCCACATGAGAAAAATTCTCCTGCCTGGCACTCACCCAACCACCCCAGCAGAGTTTCTAGGAGAAGAGAGAGAGGGCGGAGCTACACAAAATTCATATCTTCCCTCCCTTAGTACGTTATATAGATACGTAATTGGGATGCTGGGAAAGAGAGTCCCCGAGGAGCAAAATTTTATCCACACAGCTTCTTTGTACATGGTAGTTTGCATCTCAACTCCCCCAAGGTTCTTTTGTCTTTCTTGGTATCTCCAGGCACAGGGTCTAATGCATAGTAGGCACTTAATAAATGTTTATTGGCTGGTCACAAAGCCACAACAGATGAGAGCCCTGAGCCTGGAGTCAGGAAGATCTGAGTTTAAATCCTGCCTCAAACCCTCATTAGTTGTTTGACCTTGGGCAAGTCACTTTACTCTGTTTGCCTCAGTTTCCTTATCTGTAAAATGAGTTGAAAGAAGGAAATAGCCAACCACTCCAGTATCTTTGACAAGAAAGTCCCAAAAGGGGTCACAAAGAGTCGACACAATTGAAAATGGCTTAACAACAAGGATAAGATGGGCATATCAGAATAATGCATAAGACAGGTATTAGGTAACTTATACCACCAGCAGACCCCCAAAATGAAAAGTAGGCAGGGTTTTTCTTTGGTTGGGGGTGGGAAGACTTCTACCTTTTTTCATATGATCTTTTTTTTTTAAACCCTTACTTTCTGTCTTAGTAACAACTCAATGACAGAAGGGCAAGGGCTAGGCAAATGGGGGTAAGTGACTTGCCCGAGGTCATACAGCTTGGAAATATCTGAGGCCAGATTTAAATCCAGGTCCTCCTGACTCCAGGCCTGGCACTCTATCCATGGTGCCACCTAGCTGCACCTCACCCCCTTCATACAACCTTGTATAATGCTCCCCATTATTTTCAACTCTCTATTTTACAGGTTTGGCACTCTATCCATCGAGTCATCTAGATGCCCCAAGAAAAGGAGAGCACACAGCTTGTGAGGCCCTAACCTTCTCAGAGGGAACATCCCATTTTAAATCATAATTTTTTTGGTTGCTCTAATTTTTAATACATTTTATTGATGTCCTTCATCATTATATCAGTCATTCCTTGCCCTCTCTGGCTTGAAATCTCTCTTATGACAAAGAAAACCAAACAAAAACCTTCTGGAGTCACTGCGGTTTATTAATCTCCTTCTTAAAATATGGCACCCGGAAAACCACAGTATTCCAGATGTGGCCTGGCCCTGGCCAAACGCAATGGGACCCTTACGTCCCGAGATCAGGACAGCAGGCTTCTAATAATGTTGCCCAAGACTGTGCTCATGTTCTCAGCAGCTGAGACACATCCACTGTTGGCTTCCATAAAGCTGGTGCGCCACTCAAATGCCCATAAGCTGGCATTTAAAGCCCTTCCTAGCCTCCCTGCAGAGTCTAGATTCCCAGATTTATTATATTATTCTCCTTTGTGCAGCTTCCAGTCCAGCTAAAACAAGCTTCTTGTCATTCCCAACACGGTACTTGGTATACAGGGAAGTGCTCCATAAACGCTTTTTTAATCATTTCCCAAATTCCTCTCTATCCAGGCACACAGAGAACGTACTCCCTTCATCTTCAACTTTCAAAACTTTAGCTTGGAGGCAGCTAGGTGGCACTTGCTAGCAGTGTGAAGCCCAAGTAATTAACCCAATTGCCTAAGCCCTCACCACTCATCTACCTTAGAACAGATCCTTAGCACCAATTCTAAGACAGAAGGTAAGGGTTTAAAAAAAAAAATCTCTAGCTTCCTTCAAAACTCAGCAAAAATACTACCTCCTTCAGGAGGCCTATCCTGATTTCCTCCATTTCTAGTTAATTTCTTGTGTGGGGGCAGCTAGGTAGCACAGTGGATAGATAGAGTGCCAGGCCTGGGGTCAGAAA
The DNA here is from genome assembly GCF_016433145.1 of Gracilinanus agilis. Taxonomy (NCBI): domain Eukaryota; kingdom Metazoa; phylum Chordata; class Mammalia; order Didelphimorphia; family Didelphidae; genus Gracilinanus; species Gracilinanus agilis. The sequence continues at coordinate 237,408,136 of NC_058134.1, forward strand.
GTCCTGGGTTCAAATCTGGCCTCAGAAACTTCCTAGCTGTGTGACTCCCATTGCCTAGTCCTTACTGCTCTTCTACCTTGGAATCAATACTTAGTATGGATTCTAATACAGAAGGTAAGGTTTAAAAAAAAATCGTACTAAGACAGAAAGTAAGGACTTAAAAAAAAAAAGTTCTTGGGGCAGCTGGGTGGCTCAGTAGATAGAGTTCCCAAGCCTAGAGACGGAAGGTCCTGGGTTCAAATCAGACCTCAGACACTTCCCAGCTGTGTGACCCTGGGCAAATCCTTTAACCCCCATCACCTAGCCCTTACCACTCTTCTGCCTTAGAACCAATACACAGTATTGAGTCTAAAACAGAGTTTAAAAAATAAAAATAAACTCTCACCCATAGAATGTAAACTTCTGGAGGGCAAAGACAATTTGCTTTTGCCTCAGTATCAAGTGGTCTGGCATATTTCCTAGCAGGCAGTAAGTAGGCACTTGCTGAATGAATTCCATGCTACAGGGAGAAGGCAGCTTCCAATCTTCCTAATTTACAAACAAAATTAAAGCTGATAGAATCTTGCCACCTCCTCTTAGAAAACTTCACTGATTTCTCCAAGTCTTGATGCTTTCCTCACCTAGTAATTACTTTGAGGATACATTGTAGGTATTCTTCCACAAAAGAGTCCTTTTCTCCCAGGAAAATGTAACTTCTTTAAAGGAGGGCAAGGTTGGTTTTTTGGTATTTGGATCTCCAGAGCCCAGCATGATACCTGATACATAGAAAGACAGTAACAAATGCTGGTTGGCTGACTGATTGTGGGGGAATGCTATCTCCTTTGGGTCTCCCCACTCCACAACTATTTTTTTTTCTTATCTTAAATGCACAATTCTACATTCATCCCTGTTCAATTTCATTTTCTCCGGGTTTCATCTGAAGAGCTTGTTAACCCAAATGAATCTCTAATTGGTAGTATGTGAGGGGAATACATATGACACATATGGAGACACATATATATGTATAGCATTCAATTCTTAAAAAATGTAGGCTGCCACTGGCATTGGTAGATGGAAATGGAAACTTTACAAGTCCCAATGGCAAAAAAGGTCTGTGGACAGCCCTGGGGGGTGATGGTGGTGATGGTGATGATGGTGATGATGATGATGATGTCTCTCAGAACTAAGTGACCTGGGCCAGTCCTCCAATGAAAGCCGGCTAAGCCTCTCCATGTTGGTGGGAGCTCTCAAAGTTTGTGCTCCCCCCAATTTTGCCTATGAAAATCTAGAGCCACCCTTTCATGTCATGTGTAGGACTTTGGTGAACAGACACACACACATACACACATACATTCTCAAGTGCACACAGATAGATTATGAACTACCTGAGTGGAGGGAGTAGCCCCATCACTAAGAATACATGTTCACTGAGGTAGCAAGATAAGGCAGATCTAGATCTGAAAGGGACCTCTGAGATCATCTATCTCATCCATCCCCCTCATTTTACAAAAGGGGAAACTGAGGCTTGGGGAGATCGAAGACCAGAAAAGTTGAGCCTTGACTAAGTTCACATAGGTAGGAAAAGGTATGTGCCTCTGTGGATAGACAGGTGGTCCTGAATTCAAAGTTGACCCCAGACACTTTCTAGCTGTGTGACTACAGGCAAGTTACTTAAGCCTAATTGTCTAGACTTTACAGCTTTTCTACCTTGGAACTGACACTTAGTATTATTCCAAGATGGAAGGTAAGAGTTAAAAAAAACCAAAAAATCAAGGGGTAGCTGGGTAGTTCAGTGGATTGAGAGTGAGGTCCAGAGGCAAACAGTCCTGGGTTCAAATCTGACCTCAGACACTTCCTAGCTGTGTAACCCTGGGCTAGCAACTAAACAACAATATGAGTATTGTGTGTATGCTTAATATATATAATATAATATATGTGTGTATATATATGCATATATAGGAACAATAACACCTATATATTTGTGTGTAACACACAATATAAAATGTATATACATGCACATGTATACACACATTGACAATAACATATTTTAAAGGACATAAATGTATCATGTGTACATTTGAAAGCATATACATGTTTGTAGTGTATATACATAAATCTGAATATCATACGTCTGTGTCAGTGTCTCTGTGTATATATATAAACATGTATGTCACCATGCATTAGAACAATAACATTATAAGTATGTTTATTATGTGTACATGTGTGTATGCATTTGAACAATAACATGTGTGTGTGTATACATGCCTGTATATGCGTTTGTTGTTCAGTGATTTTCAGTTGTGTCTGACTTTTCATGACCTCATTAAGGATTCTCTCAGCAAAGATCCTGGAGTGGTTTGCCATTTCTTCTCTAGCTCATTTCACAGATGAGGAAACTGAGGCCAACAGGGTTAAGGGACTAATAAAAGGTCATCGAAGGTAGTAAGAAAGCGTGGGAGTCCTGTCACCTGTCTCCAAATCCAACCATGTTTCCACTCCATGATTTGGTTCTCACCATGCCAGAAAGGCAAAGGATCTTGGAAAAGGTAAAATCCCTGCTCTGAGGACAGAGGGTTCACCAAAGGCTACAGGAAAGCGGCTGAGATGAGGGGGTGGTGTTAGCAGCCCCCTTTCCTTCTCAGCACAAACCTAGGGAACAGTGGTTCTAAGTTCCCCATTTCTTCTTGTCTTTGTATTCCCTTCCCAATACCTAGATTCAGACCATGGCAAATGGAGACAGAGATCTTAGAGTTGGAAAGAACCTTAGAGGTCATCCTGAGTGGCATCCCCTCATTGTACAGATGAGGAAACTGAGAATCAGGGAAGTTCTTTTCCCAAGGTTACACAGGTAGTATATACCACCGGAGGCTGAGTTGGAACTTGTATTCGGTCCTGTGCCTGCAAGTTCAGAACTCTATGAAAAGACCCAATTCCCCATTCACCCTTCCAGAATCATCAGAGACTAAGACCCAAACAAAGTCAAGAAATATACTCCCATCATCCTCATGGAAACCGAGAAGATCGTCTGTCTTCAGGGGTTCTCTAAAATGCACAGGGTGGAAAACGTACTTTTCCATTTCTAATCTGTGTACCTCGTACATGAGAGGGAGTGCCTGTGAATTAAATTCACCAAGCGTTTATGGAGTGTTAATTATCTGTACCAAGATCCATGATAGGTTCAGAAGACAGAAAGGCAAAAAAAAAAAAAAAATCTGGAGTCCCTGCCCTCAGAGTCCTCACCTTTTTTTGGGAGATGGGGTGAGAATAGAAAATATATACATACAAGGAGGCAGCTAGGTAGCATAGTGGAGAAAACTCCAGCCAGGAGTCAGAAAGACCTTGGTTCAAATCTGGACTCAAGATAATTCCTAGCAGCATGACTCTGGACAAGTCACTTAACCCTGATTGCCTAGCCCTTAGGATTGATACTAAGACTGAAGGTAAATGAGAGTTAAATGCAAATACAAACACACACACAGAGTTTTGAAGGAAGCTGAGGGGGGGGGGGCGGGTTCCAAAAGATGGAGGTAGAAAGAGATTGAGAGAAGGGAAAGGAGACATCAAATGCACTCCAGGCATGGTGGATAGCCAGTGCAAAGATCCAGAGGCAGGAAATAGGGCTGGGTTCCCTATTTCTAAGCAGGACAGCTGGGCAATGAATTCTCGGTATTAGAAGAGAAAAGGAAGGGAGACAGGCTCCAGATAAGAACAAAACCAATAAACAACTCCTTCCCACCCCACCACCACTCCCCTCAACCCAATCTAACCTAACCTACGGTTTGGAGAAGTTGGAAAAAGCAAGATATTTATCAAGGGCAGAAGAAAGAACCCAAGTAAATCTACGCACTCCCTGCCAATGAATTACTGTTCCGATTACAGAGCCTGTTCTGAAGACTGATCGCTGCTGGAATCTATTTAGACTCCATCTATCATGCTTCAAGCCTCTTGCTTGAGCCACCTAGTAATTAAATATGCTTTTCCCCAAATGTGTTGAAACAGGAAAATAAAATCCAGGGCAAACGGGATCAAAACAGCACTTGGAGAAACAACTGCATTAAAAAGAGGGGACTCCATTATAGTGGGTCCAACCTCTGCCCATATCCTGCCTTATTTAAAAAAACAAACAAAAAGAAAAAAAACGTTGGCTATTTCCATGTGTGCCAGACATCACCTTCTTTGGGAAAACCACCACTTTTCATTCAAATTCCTCTGGAAATTCCATTCCATTAAGGCTTTTTAAGGCAACTTATCAGTGAGAAATTTACCTAAATGAAGATTAAAAAAAAAAAAAAACCCTCCGCCTCCACCTGTGCAGCAGTTGGATGCTATTGTTTGAATGAGAGTACATTACTTAAGTGGGATGACAAGCTCCAAGGGTGGGGAACCTGTCTTTCAAAGGGGCGCCCAGTGATCCGAGAACTGGAGAAGTGTTCAACGAAAGATAGAGCAACAGGCTACGGCCCAAGGGCGGAGGGGCCTCATTTCAACAATTCCCTCCCCCCCCCCCCCAAATTCAGCATTTGGGAAAGTCCTCCTGATTGGGGCACAGTTTCAGAAAGATGCCCCTGCCAGTTCATCAATGGCCATTTATTAATCAACTGCTATGTGCTGGGTGTGGGTTGGGGGGTGATCTGGAGAATGTATGGAGCTAAGTGACTTCATTTTCCTACTGCCACCCATCCCAGCCCCGCTTTAAACAGGGCCACCTGATGCAGCTCAAGTTTTTTTCTTTCAAGAGCATCCAAGACAACTGCTGTGTCTGGAAGGGCACTAAGTAAGTCATCTAGAACCCACTGGGTGGGAAGACGCAGCCAGGAGAAATGTTTTGGCTCCACAAGTCTACGCAGCTGTCAGATGGCAAGATCTGGCCGTCCAAAGTTGTAATCTGCTGGGGGCTTTCTAAGCTGCTTTGTAATTAACCCGAGAGATAAGTCTGCCTGAACCTTGATATCAAGCAATATTTTAGGGGGCTCAGATCATCTGACAGAAATAGACAGGCGGGTCTTTTGCCAACCTAGAGCATGAAGACCTAACACGGTATTCAATATTAATTAGCTTGTGAAACCAAGACATGGCCATTCGGAGTCGAAATGCATATATTTAATTAGAAGCAAAACCCCAAATCCCAGTAACTAAGTGGAGCAAGCTGCATGCCCCAGAAGAGTGGCTGGTGGATAGGCATCAGGGGACCTGTAGTCTGTTCTTGTTCTGATACTAGGCATGCAAATGTTTGGTTTTAACCACTGTGCCTCAGTTTCTCCCACTAGGTAAACAGGGTTAAATATCATCTCTTACTATGAATTTATAAGACCATAGAACAGGAGTTTGGAGGGATCTCTGAGACCCCAGTCCAAATCCCTCATTTTATAGGTGAGGAAATCCTGGGGTCACACAGGTAATAATTGTATCAGAAGTGGGATTTGAACTCAGGTCCTCTAACCCTAGAACCAGGGCTCTTTCCACTGTTTCACACCCATATAAAATCCTCTGACAAAGAACGGTATCATTCTCCAAAAATTAAGCAGATCAGTTCACTACCCTGGCAAGGCAACAAATAGAAGCTCAGAGATTAAGAGCTAAGAGGGATCTTAACTAGTCCTACTTCATCAATTTACATGTGAAGAACCTCAGGCCCAGAAAGGGAAAGCAACTTGCCCCAAATCACACAGTCAGGTAGCAGAGCCAAGATTTGAACTCGAGTTTCCTGACAACTAAACCCATCCAACTTTCTACTGTCAACACGACACAAACTTACAGAATTTTAGATCTGGAGTGGATCTTTATAGAGATCAATCAGTTCCCTCTTTTACAGAAAGGGAAACTGAGACCCAGAGGGGATGAAGTGGCCTCTTTTCAAATGGATACATCCTCCCTTTCCTTCCAGATTCATTCATTTTCTCCCAAAACAATGGGAACACCTGTAGCCTTCGAATTCGGGTCTTTGATTTCTGGCCAGTTATATAAGAGCATCAGCTCTCAGCATGCCACCCTCTCAGGATCTGTCGACTGAGCAGATAATGCCAGCTGGTTGTGGACAAAAACCCCTGCTCCCCTGGAAGCGTTCAAAGGTTCCAGTAATCCCCATCCGCCAGCAGCTCTTGAACTGCTACTTTATTTCCCCAGTCAAAGAAATGCCAATCTTGAGAGCTGAAGGCAGCGTCTCCATTTGGAGCCCAAGGCTGAATCGGTATCATCTGTATTTTGCCACAAGGGTAGTCCCTGGGAGACATCCTTCTTCAAACCAGGGACTCGACATACACATGTTGCAGTACGCCCCCTTTTCTCGAACTCTCCTTGCTCACAAGGCCAACTCCAGGCTGCCCCCCAGCTAGGGGCCCCCACTGCCTCTGGCATCCAAAAACTACAGAGCAATGAGCAGACACTGTCTCTAGAGTCCTCCTGTGTCCTCTCCACGGAGGAGAGTGGCCTTTCCGTGGGTATTGGCCCCCTCCCCACCTCTCCCCCGTCACCTCCCCACTTCACTGTCCTATTAGGGTAAGCCATTAAAGAAGGTTCGGCACCGAGTGGGAACTTTTCAGTCCGAGTGCCCCCAGGGCCCAAGGAAAGTCTCCAAAGGAACCTAGCGATTCCCTAGGGACCAGAGAGCTTTAGAGCCTTGGCCATCAGTCCCCACAGGGCTTGGGCGTGACATGCTTGCCATTGCCTTCCGAAGCCCTCCCACCCTAGGGCAGTATTCTGGTAACTGGTCCGAAGGGCAGGGAATGAAGCGGAGAGGGGAAAAAAGAGGAAAAAGCCTGAGAAAACAACCACAAGGGTCAAACCCCATTTTCCCTTCTCAAAAAGGCAAATGGGTGCACATACAAAGGACCCAGGGGGAGGAGGGAGGTGAGGCTTGGGATCTAGGTAGGGAAGGGTGTGCCCTCTTCTCTTACTCTCAGAATTGGAGAAAGCCGTCCTCAGGCGAGCATTTCAGCCAGCTCTAAAAGCAAGAGAAATGCAACTGGGTAGAATCTCCTAGGATTTTTGATCCCAAGCTGCACCCCTCCCGTCCCTTTTTAAAGCCCCCGTAAACCTCTCCTTAGGATGGGTATGGAGCCCTTGAAGGTAGCCGGGGCCGGCGGGCGGGCGGGCGGGCGGGCAGGCAGGCAGAGGGGGTGGATACAGAAATCTGGTGGCTAGTTGTTTTCAATTAAAGTCTCCCTCTCCCTCTCTCTGGCTCGCGCACCCGCGCGCACTCGCGCACCCCTAGTACCGAGGCGCGCGCCCGCCGGGCCGCCTGGGACTTACACAGTTCTGGTTGTCCGAGGTTTGGAAGTCGGAGCTGCAGGTCCGGGCTCTCGCCTGGATCTCGCTCATCCGGAAGAGGCAGAGCGCCGTGGTGGCCGGCGAGCGCCGGGTTCCAGGGTCCGGGCCGACGGCGGCGCTGAAGACGCCGGCCCAGAGGCCGAGGGGCTCCAGGAGGCTGGAGGAGAGCAGCAGACGGCGGCCGTTGGGGTGGCCCTGGCCACAGTCGAGGGTCACCTGGCCCTGGAAGTCCACTCGGGTGCTCTGCGCTATGCGGGCCATGGCGGTAGCGCGGGGGACGGCGCCGCTCGTGTAGTTGTAGGGATAGTAAGGGAAATAGACGCTGCTGTTCCAGAGGAAGGCGTCCACGAAGTGCAGGGTGCCGGCCCCCGCCTGCAGCTTCAGCAGCCCGTCCTCCTCGGTGAACAGCTTCTCCGTGTCCTGCAGCGTGATGGCCGTGTCCAGGTCCGACGCCGCCGGGTTGCACTTGCTGAGCGCCTCGGACTCGGGCAGCACGTAGGTGGCCGCCACCGCCAGGTACCAGCGCTGGTCCTCGGGCGCCTGGTACACCACACCTGCCGTCGAGCCCCGCGGGTGGCACGATACCACCTCGGGGCGGCTGCGTAGTTTGCTGAGGTTGAGGCTGGCCAGGGGCCGCACCTCGCAGCCGCCCCGGTTGAAGGTCCAGCCGGTGAGCAGTAGCCCGCTGTGGGCGCCCGCCCCCTCGCGGTAGGGCAGCAGCAGCTTGCTGAAGCTGCTGGCCGGCCGGGGCCGCGCGGGGGGCGCCAGCGCCACGGGCTCCGAGCAGTTGCCCGGCTCCGGGCCCTGGTGCAGGCGGGAGAGCTGCCTCTGGAGCGTGTGGTCCAGCTGGTGCAGGCAGCTGCCGCTGGCCACGAACACGCCGTCCTTGCGACTGGCCGCCAGGGCCCCGATGGCTTGCTCCGAGCGCCACGGGGGCGCTCCCTCCGGCGCGGCCAGGGCGGGCGCCCGCGGGGCGAGCAGCAGCGCGGCCAGAGGCAGCAGCAGCAGGAGCTGAAGCGGCAGGGGCCGGGCGGCCGGGCTGCGGGGGCGCGCCGGCCCCTTCCTCCCGGAGACCTCCATGGGGCTTGGGCGGCCCCCGGGCGGTGGCGGCGGTGGAGAAGGCTCAAGTGCGCGCGGGGGGCGGAGGAGGAGGCGGCGGCGGTGGCTCCAGCTCCAGCTCCTGTGGCCGCCCCATGCTCTCGTCTCGCCGGAGAGGAGGAGGAGGAGAAGCGGCGGCGGCGGTGGCTCGAGAGCCTGTGCAAGCAGCTTCAGCGGCAGCAGCAACACTAACCGTGCGCGCTCCCCCTTGGTTCCCTCCTCTCTCTCCTTAGCCGTAGAGTTCCTCTTTTCAGCGCTGGCGCTCGGAGGGAGGAGGAGGAGGAGGAGGAAAGGGAGGAGGAGGAGGAGGAGAAGAAGAAGGGGAGGGGAGGGGAGGGGAAGGGTGGAGGGGAGAGAGGCCCGCGGGGAGGGGTGGGCTGGAGAGGTTTGGAGCGGTCGCGCACTTTACGGAGCCATTGTGAAAGTGGGATGCCCCCGACCCCCTTCCCCATCCTCTTCCTCCTCCCTCTCAGCTCCACGCCCATCGCCCTCCCCTCTTGATTCGGCGAGATAGGGAGGGGGAGGTCTAGTGATTTGGGTTACTGTGTAGGTGGCCTCTTTCATCTTTTCATAACAAAGCTGAGCTGTGGCTGCTGCTGTCGCCACCGTTCTGCTGCTGCTGCTGCCGCCGCTACCACCGCCTCTACTTCACACGCCCCGGGGCTCCTGGCTTAACAAGCCGGGCATCCGCGTTCGTTCCTTCGTTCGTTCTCAGCTTGTCAGCCTGCTCGCTGCCCTTTTCCTACGCCCCGGTTTTGTTTCCGAGGGGAGTGAGGCCATGGAGAGGGAATGAGGGAAAGGGGGAGGGCACCCGGCCAGAGGGCTCAGATGGGGCTCCAGCCTGAAAGAAGGACACTAGGGTGGCTGACAGGTGTGGCAAGGGAGGCAGCTGGAAGCAGGCAAGCTGGAGGGCTGGGAGAGCTTTGGGAACGGGAGATGGCTGCAATGGTTCAGGGACGTTTCTGGGGAGTCAGGCAAGCGGGGAAGAAGCGGGAACGGGAAAGAGGAATGCCTTCTTCCCTCAGGTCTGGGTCCCACACTCTGGAAGGAACTCAACTGATTATTCCATTCTTTGGTGCAGGACGGCGCTGGCCCGCGGTTGAGACCTCATGCATATGAAAAGACCCTGTGCTTCCCTTAGCAACCCAGCTTCTTCCTGTTTAACATAAATCCCACCTGCTGCATTTTAAGATAATTCCCTCTACTGCCCTCTTAGTGATCCCAGACTGCCACCCATATTTTCATTTTCAAAAATGTTACAGATGTCTTTTGTTTTCACATCACAGACTTTCCCCCATTGACTCCTGTCTTATAACGGGAAAAAGAAAAACAAGCAAAACCAACCAACACAGAGTGCGGTATTGTAGGCAACGTTCTCCATCCATAGGCCCCCACCATTGGTCTAGGGGAAGACTTGAGCTCCCCTCTCAGGTACTTCCATAGCTTGGCAAGCCACTTAACCTACCTGAGGGATGGTTTCCTTCGTTGTAATGTGGAGATAATAGCCACCTGCCTCACAGGGTTGTAGGAAGGGTCAAATGAGCCAAGGTGCGGATGTAAAGCACTTTGCAAACCTTTAGGCACCATGTAAATGCTAGCTCTATAAAGCACCTATTTTATCACTGGCCATGAGAAGGCATTCCAATAAATGCCAGCTGGAGACAGGAATGGACACAGCCAGGAAGGAAGAGTCTGCTTTTGAACCCAGGTCATACTGACTCCAAGTCTAGCACTGTTCATTGCTGAAGGTGTCTCTCCAGCTCTGAAACTAGTGATGAACTGTGGTATCCAACAGTCCTCTGACCAGAGAGGACTTGGAGAACTAGCCTTGAAAAGTGCTAATTAATCTAGACCCATCAGTGTCATTGTCTTTTACACCATGCGCCCTGGTGTATTGTGGTACAAGTCCTGCTTGCCTCATTCTGCATCTGTTCATCCATTTCTTCCGAAGCTTCTCTGATTCCTCATTATGGTTATTTCTTGCGACACAACTTTATTCTATTGTATTCCTTATACCACACTGCATTCTGCCACTCCCCACCCACAGATTGGAAGGTGGTTAGTAAGCACCCCGTCCTTCTTGTCTGTGGGATACTGAGCCCCATTCCATGGAAGAGTGGATGCCCGGGGATGAAAGAGAACTTTGAGATTATCTAATCCAGAGCCTTGGTGTTACAGGTGATATAACTGAAGAAATGACTTGCCTGTGGTCATACTGCAGACCAGTGGAAAAGTCAGTTAGGGTTCTTTCCACTGAGCCCAAACTTCCTCTACTTGAGGTTGGCAGCCTGTTTCCCAACAGGTGAATTGTTTTCACAGCTTTTCTTTGACCTGCCCTGCCCCATCCCCAGATATCATCTCGCCCAAATGGTGAGGAGATTGATCAATTATACAGCTCCAAAGGCCACCAGGAGCTAGCTTCCTGAGCCCATTAAATCAGCTTCATGCCAGGTAACCAGCATCAGTTAATGATGATTCCTCAGGAGGGGGCCTGGCAGGGGGGCACACACATGCCTGGCTGCTTTTTCTGTAACCAATAGCACCCTTGCCCACCCCTCCACCTCAGCTGAGTAGAAAAGCCAATTGGTACCTGCCAGGCAGTGAGCATCACCAGGGGAGGCCTCAGGGCCTGCAGACATCCTGGAGAGGATCACCTTCATTCCTGGCTCATTTCCATTTCATTCAGTCAACAAACTAACACACACTCACTCTCTCTCTCTCTCTCTCTCTCTCTCTCTCTCTCTCTCTCTCTCTCATTTTTCTCCCTCTTTTTTCTCTCTCCTTTCCTTTCTCCCTCTCTTTCTCTTCTTTTCTCTCTTTCTGCTCCTTCTTCCCTCTCTCTCCCTTTCCATCTTTCTCTTCTCTCTCCCCTCTCCTCTCTCATGCACCTGACTGTCTCTCTTTGAATGGACAAGCCCAAGCCTTAAATTCGAATCTGTTCGGAGAGGGGATGGATGCCCACCATACCAGTTACCCTTAACCTTTTCCCCAACCTTGTCAGCTTAGGGAAGTCTGTGAATCTCTTCTCAGAACTGAAATGAGTAGTTCAATTCAGAGGACTACAAAGGAAAGGAATTATGTCGAAACAGCCATCAAAACATTCATTTGTCCGCAACCACATTCCCAGACCCCAGGTTAAGAACCCTTGCTCTAGACTGAGATTCCCCCTGGGCCTGCTCTGGTTGAAGAGAAGTCTCGGGCAAATATCGATAATAATAATAGACATTTAATGCTTTTGTAATGATAACCAACCTGAATATCACATTCACTAATGACTATCTTATTTGATCCTCACAAAAACTTGGGGGGGATAGGTAGGCACTATTAGAACACCCATTGTACAGATGAGGAAACCCCGGGCAAATCCAAGTTAAATGACTTGCCCAGGTTCATACAGCTAGTAAGTGTCTGAAGTCAAATTTGAACTCAGGTCTTCTGGACTCCAGGCCCAGGAGATTAATCCTCTTAAGATTCCCAGCTGCCTGTGTTTCCAAAGCATTTAGCATATATTGTCTCTTGAACAACAACCCAGTGAAGTAGGTACTAAAGGACTCGTTATCTCTGTTTTACATATAAGCAAATTCAGGGAGCTGTCGAGAAATTAAGTGGTTTGCCCTTGGTCCCATAGCTCATAAGTGTCAGACACTCTGCAGCATTGTTATTGTTCGGCTGTGCCCAGTTCTTTGTGACCCCACAGAGGACCATAGCTGTCCACAAGGTTTTCTTGGCAGACACTGGAATGGTTTGCCTTTTCCTTCTTCAGGGGACTCTTTTGTCAGACAGCCAGAAGGTAGGTGACTTGCCCAAGGTCACACAGTTAGGAAACATATAGTATAAAAGTGTAAAAGGAAAAGTGAATTGTTTTCACAGCTTTTCTTTGGCCCGGATGTCATCTCATCCAAATGGTGAGGAGAGAGATCAATTCTACAGTTCCAAATGTTTAGCCATCACAAGCTAGCTTCCTGAGCCCATTAAATCGGCTTCATGCCAAGTAACCAGCATCAGTTAATGATGATTCCTCAGGAGGGGGCCTGGCAGGGGAGCACACAAATGCCTGGCTGCTTTTTTGTAACCATTAGCCCTCTTGCTCACTCCCCCACCTGAGGTCAGATTGGAACTCAGATCTTCCCACTCAAGACTGAGTCACCAGCTATCTTAATCTGGCCTCAGACACTTCCCAGCTGGGTGACCCTGGGCAAGTCACTTGACCCTGTTGCCTAGCCCTTACCACTCTTCTGCCTTGGAGCCAATGCACGGTATTGACTCCAGGATGGAAGGTGAGGGTTTAAAATAAAATAAAAAAATAAAAAAATACAAGAATGGAATGTGTGAGGAGCAGCTTGCACTTGCAAGGGTGGAGAGACAGGAAATATAAGGAAAAGCAAGTAGAACAGTCTCCACTCAAATACTAGGGGTTTACGTCCTCAGCCTTGTTCAACATATTTGAAAATCAATGACTTGGTGCTCAGTAAATGTTTGTGGAAGCCTAAATACATTTTGCACAGAGACAAAGTTGGCCTGCTCATCAAATCTCAGGTAGACAAGTAACTGGGAAATTAGACAGCAAAATGGGTTTCCCCAAAGGTCTCAACAGATTGTAGCAATAGTTTGAATCTAGATGAGATGTGATTGGAATAAATGTAAAAGCCTGAATATAGGCTAAATGAAAATCAATCCCCGCCACACACACACACACACACACAGAATGGGAATGACATGACTCAAACTCAGTGGAGATTGAAAAAGGCTTTTTGGGGGGGAGGAGCAGCTGGGTAGCTCAGTGGATTGAGAGCCAGACCTAGAGACAGGAGGTCCTGGGTTCAAATCCAGCCTCAGACACTTCCCAGCTGTGTGATCCTGGACAAGTCACTTGACCCCCATTGCCCACCCTTACCACACTTCTGCCCTGGAGCCAATACACAGTATTGACTCTAAAACAGAAGGTGAGGGTTTAAAAAAAAGAATAAGAAAAAGAAAAAGGCTTTGGCATGTTAGTAACAGTAAGCTTGAGTTGAAAATGGGAATGGGTGGCCTCAAAGGCTAAGCTATCTTAGAATCAGACGCCCAGCACCTAGACACTGATGACTCTGGAAGACAGCGAGTTCTGATGGCTTTGTGCATTCTGCCTCACCTAAATCCAATTCATGAGCAAGTCAAGACATTACCCTATGATGTCTTTGGTCCTTTGGGAAAAGGAAGGATGAACAACAACATGGTGCCCAGATACCACTGAATGACAAAACTTTGGACATGGAAGGGAGTACAAAGACTCTATCTAGTCCAAATCATTCAAGCCCAATTCCCTTTACCATATGCTGGTCCAAAGGCCCTCCAGTCTTTGCTCAGAGACCTTCCAGGAATGGGATCCCACCACTTCTCAGGCAGTCCCTCCCACTTTTAGACTGCTCTGATTGTTGGGGCAGCTAGGTGATACAGTGGATAAAGCATCATATCTGGAGTCAGGAAGATCTGAGTTGAAATCCAGCCCCAGACATTTATTAGACATTATTAGACATTATATTATTAGTCACTTAACCCTCCTTGCCTTAGTTTCCTCACCTGTCAAATGAGCTGGAGAAGGAAATGTCAAACTATTTCTATGATCCTAAACAAGTCATTTAAACCTACTTGCCTCAGTTTGCTCATCTGTCAAATGAACTGGAGAAGGAAATAGAAAACCACTCCAGTATCTCTGCCAAGAAAACCCCAGTGGGGTCATGAAGAGTCGAACATGCCTGAACGACAGAAACAATTGTTAGGAAGTTTTTCCTGGTACCAAGCTTAAATTGGCCTTTTGGCAATTCCCTATTAAAAAACAACAACCCTTACCTTCCGTCTTAGAATCAATACCAGTGAATTGGTTCCAAGGCACAAGAGCGGTAAGGGCTAGGCAATGGAGGTTAAGTGACTTGCCCAGGTCACCCAGCTAGGAAGCATCTGATCCCTCTTCGAGGTTTCATCCCTCCAAATACTTTGAGATAGCCATCATTTGGTCCTGGCTCTCCATCACCAGTTCCTTCAGCTAGTCCTTTGATAGAATGAATTCAAAGTCTTCTACCATTTTGAAGCATACGTTCTCTTTGCCCCCAGCTAAATGGTCCACACAACGATCACCCAGTGCTCTCTTATCTAAACTCAACTCTTCGTAGTTTCCAGAATCAGAGGAGTTCAGGTAAATGGCACTTCTAAAAATAGTTTGTCTCCAAGGAGAAAGTGCAGGTCAATCCATCTCTTCTGGATCAAGAATCACCTTCAAAGAATCATAAATCTTGAGCTGGAAGGAATCTAGGAAATGAGCAAGCTCAGGGAGATTTATCCTTTTATGTATCATGGAACCCTTTGGTGACCTATTGAAGCCCTTCTAAAAATAATGTTTGAAAAAGCATAAAATGAAATACATGGTGGTCAGCTGGGTGGCTCTGTGGATAGATAACCAGGTCTGGAGAAGGGAGGTCCTGGGTTCAATCTGGTCTCAGACACTTCCTAGTTGTGTGACCCTGGGCAAGTCACTTAAACCCATTTGCCTAGCCCTTACCATTCTTCTGCCTTGGAATTGATACTTAGTATTGATTCTAAGGCAGAAGGTAAGGATTTAAAAAAAAAAGAAAGAAATACATAGAATCCACAAAGGAAATGAATTCTATTGAAATACAATGACCAAATTATATATTTTTTAAAAGGTTCAGGCCTGAAGGAGGGGCCAGCTAGATGGCTCAGTGGATAGAGAGCCAGGCCTGGAGATGGGAAGTCTTGGATTCAAATGTGACCTCAGACACTTCCTAGCTGTGTGACCTTGGGCAAGTCACTTACTCCCTTTTGTTTAGCTCTTGCCTTTCTGTCTTAAAGTTATTACTAAGACAGAGAGCAAGGAGTTAAAAAAAAAAAAAACCAAAAGCAAGAACACCACTCGCCTCAGTGCATTTATATTCTAACAGGTGAGATGTTGTTCATATAAATACATATTTAGAAGTTGCATACGAAGTATATTTAAGGTAATCTTGGAAGGGTAGGCACTAGGAAAAATGAAGTGGGAAATAAATATCCCGGCAGGAAAGGCATTTGTACCGATTTAGGGGGGAAAAATTAGTTGAGGAGTTAGCGTTCCTATGAAAATGGCAGGAACTCTTGAGCCTTGGTTTGGGGCTTATTTTAATTTGTTGGTTTGTTTTGGGGGGGAAAGGAGGGGAAGCATTGCTTTTTGTCTATTTCTATACATGTTTTTTTTGCTTTGTTTTCTTTGTATTTTTCCAAGAATCCCTTCCGACCCTAAAAAAGATCAAATGAAAAAGAAAGCAAGATGTGCTTGGTCTTTGATGATGTCCAGACTGGTCATCTTTCCATTCCTCACATCATCATTGGGAAATAGATAACAACTATCTTGGTCCCACCAGGGAACCATTTCATATCAGATGCCAAATAGAACCGCCAAAGCGTTGAAATGGTAGCTAAAGATGCCGTGGGATTGGGTTAGGGCCAAGACAGGAAAGGAAGGCCTTGTTTAGACCAGGGTTGCTATTAATCACAAGAGCTCTCTTCTAATTTCAACTTTACCTCTGAGCCACTGAGAGACGGGAGGCAAATGAGTTTCCTTATCTGCCAACTTGTTACACTACAGCTTCCTTCCTTTTTCCCCTCCACAGAAAACTTCGAAATGAGTCTGAGCTTTTGGGAAGAGAATCCACGAGAGAAAATCCACCAGGCTTCAGAACACCTGTCACAGAGGAGCAGGAATCCTTTTGCCCAATTTTCACTGTGAGTGATGAATTGGATGTAATAATCTCCACTCGCTGTTATTTAACCACCATGGTGGCGTTGTTAGATTCCGGGAAACAACAGCTAAATTCCTTTTGGGGGAGAGTTGCACTTCTCTGGCAACTCAATAATTCCTTTAAATCCTATAGAACAGCTACAATCTGTAAGCAGACCATCTTGGGAGCTATTTGGATTAAACACACTCCATGGTACAGGATTATTATTACTCTACACTTCATCGCCACCTCATTTTAAAAACAATATCCGAAAAATGCTGGCAGCCAGAAGCACCGAGGGCTTTTTTAAAATTTTTGTTTTGT
This sequence comes from Gracilinanus agilis, assembly GCF_016433145.1. Lineage (NCBI taxonomy): Eukaryota > Metazoa > Chordata > Mammalia > Didelphimorphia > Didelphidae > Gracilinanus > Gracilinanus agilis. The sequence continues at coordinate 237,424,551 of NC_058134.1, forward strand.
TTTCACTAACCCTGCCTTCATACCATTTGCCCTGATTTGGGCCCCCCAGATCAGTATTTTGGCTGGTTTTTTGCTCGTTTCCAAGGTGGGTCTACCTGGCTCTCTACCTACTTTGCCCATCAGGCTTCCATCTAGGTTCCAGAACTGACTTAACCTCTCATTCCCATCTGGACAGCTCTCTAAGGCTGTGAGTTGCAGAAGAGGTGATGGATGCCCTGCATTGCCTTCATTTAAAGAGTTTCCTCCTTGAGAGTTCCGCTTAAGGGAATCTCAGGTCTGGTCCTCTCCAGGCTCTGTGCTAAGGGTGTGTCCTTTTCAGGGAATTGGGAAAACTAGACTGGCTTAGATGGACTGATTGGGTTCTGCCCCTCGTGTATGCAAGCCTTTGTGTCCCTTTCTCATTTTCTTGTGTACTCAAGCTCCATCTTCAGGATTCAAGTTCACATTTGAAAAATATGAATGTGAAAAACCGGAATCAAAATGAGATTGTCACTGGAAAACACATCATTTATTTTTTTCCTACAGATCTCCCAAAGGTCACATCTGAGGGCCATCTGCAGTAGATAATCCTCCAACCCTCCCCCAAATGGCCTTCATCATGCAGAAGAGATAAGGACCCATCTCTTCGGTCGTTACTTATAGCACATTCAGAACTTCCTGGAGCACAACTGGCTGGAGCCCAAGTAGGATGGTATAGATTTATCCTCCAGACACAGTCCTGCTACCACGGAAACAGGCGGTTCACTCTAAATCTGAGCAATTTTTATCTGCAATGTATACGGGATGAGAGAATCTTCAGGGAGGGCGCATCAGAGGATGAAGACAATCCAAGTTCACCAAACGGTCAGTGGGGAGAGACCAAACTTTGTAGACTCCTTGGGTTCCTGATGAAGTCCAGAGCCATAAGAAATGCTTGCCTCGTGACTGGTCAGGGTCACAAGACAGGAATCCCCCAGGGCTTCCTTATCGTATAGTATGATAGGGTGGAAAGGGACCTTTTCCCTCCCATTTAGCAAGAGTTTTTATTTTTTTGTGAAGTCATTCATCAACTCAGGCAAAAGCTCAAAGACTTTAGCATTCACTTTAGGGGTTATTGCTTTCCTCCTCATTTTAGTGTGTGCATATTTTATGAGCAGCACTCTCCCACCTTCGGTGTCTACTTTTCACCCAATTTTTATCTGTGGCTCCAAGAAGCTATAGCATGTGCAGCAGCCACATGCCGGTCAGTAAACCATCTTGGCAGATTGGCTAAACCAGGTTGAAGGTAATGGACCAGTGTCAAATCCATGGATGAGTGAGGAGGATGGGAAGACTTCTCCTGGGACAATGGGTGGATGAGAACAGTTCATTCCATTGCCCATGAAGGTGGCTAAAGCAGGCACTGTGGAGAGCTTAGAGGCTGGTCAGACAGTGAAGACACCAAGGTCAGCTAAGGCATCCTGGGCCATCGCCGGTCATCCTGACTTTTGTCTTGGCACTGGACTTAGATGACTTTGGAAGAGGAAGTGAGCTGGATGACTTTGTGCAGTTCTGCCTCACTTCAACCCAATTCATGCACAAATCAAGACATCACCCCATGGTGCCATTAGTCCTCTTTGAGATGAAGGATGAACGACGTATTTTATGTAATAATGATCATTGCTAACATTCGTATAATGCTTCCTATGTGCCAGATACTGTGTGAAGTGCTTTACAATTCTTTCTGATCCTCACATCCCCCCTGGGAGGCAGACACTATTATTTGCATTTTATAGGAAATAGAGGCAAAAAGAGATTAAGTGACTTGCCCAGGCTCACACAGGCGTGCTTTGAACTCAAGTCTTCTTGACTCCAAGTCATATATGCTATCTCAGTTGTTAAGAAGTACTTTAAAGAGGCTCTTTGGTTTACTGTTGTATTTTGCTTTGTATATATGTTATAAATACAGATTGCCGATGCATGCATATTACATGGACAAATTACCTTGTCTTTTACATTACGTTTGTTTTGTCTGTAGTTATTCATGCATGTTTCCCCCTGACAAAGTATAAGCTCTTTGAGGGCAGGGAAAGTCTATTTTGTCAGTGTATGTCCAGTGTCCCGGTATGATGCCTGCCATACAGTAGGTGCATAATAAATGCTTACTGATTGGTTGATTGGTGTATCTTCTGTGCCTCTTGAAACTTCCTTCCCTGACTAGGTAGCAACTAACTATATTGAAACCCCATTCCATTTCCACAACCTAGCTCAAATCCATGTGTTTTTCTTTCTTCCTTTGCCATCAAAACCCTAATTTAGACTCTAATCGTCTTTTCTTGACTGACAGGAAAAAGAAATTGGCCAACCCCCTCCCTCCATTTGAGTTAGCTGATGAGAGAAAGATGATTGAAAGTAGATAAGATGGAAAAGTCATTCAATAAATTTGAGTAGATTCGGAGACAAGTTGAACACAAGGCAATCAGCTTCAAAAATCAAAAACCCCATTTTTGACGTGTCCAAATGAATTCAGTGCTTCTTCCTCTCCACCCACCCAAGATGGGGCTGAATTCTTTTTGACACATTTATTTTTAGAGGAAAAAAGCACATCTGTAATTTGGGTTACGATAAGTAGGGGGGTCCCCTAGAGTAAAGTACCTCTCCTGTCGGGTGCCCCCAACGACTTGGCTGTCACATTCATCGTGGTAACAGAGAGGTTCACCCAAGCGATGGTTCAATCTATTCATGGTCTATCATCGTTGTTCATATTTCAGTTCAGTTCTATCTGAGTCAAGGCACTAAATAGCTATTAAGCACCTACTATGGGTCAGGCACGGTGCTAAGCACCGGGACTACAGAGAAAGGAAAAATCATTCCCTGATCTCAAGGAGCTTACAATCTAATGGGGGAAAACAGTGACATGCAGACAACTAGGAACACATAGGGTATATGCCTGAAATATCAGTGGCCGTCTCAGAGGGAAGCCAGTAGCCATGGGTGGGAATTGGGAAATGCCTTGTGTAGAAGGTGGGATTTGAGTTGAGACTCAAAGAAACCCAGAGAAGCCAGGAAACAGAGGGTCCTTCTTATGGACAGATTTCCCCCAAACTCTAATTCTTCCCCGATGGCTGTACATGATGGGATGCCACATTCTCTAAAGAATCAAATTTTCAGGAAGAAAATAAATGCTCATTGTCTCGGAGGAGGGAAGTTAAAGGGAAACAGTTTGCGAAAAGGGAAACTGCTTGCTATAAAAGCGACCATTTTCTTCTTCAACCCGAATAAGAGACTCAGCTCAGCTTTCCAGGAGGGAGCTCTGCTTTGTTACCCATGTTTACCCGTGTACAGGTTGCCGAGCCCTGTGGCATTCCAAAAGTCTCACGGAGATAGACAGAGCTGTACAAATTAGCTCTCTAAGGCCAGACTTTCCAGGCAGGGTATTTAGTGTCAAGTTGGAGTCACTCTGATTCTGTTCTCTCCAACGGTACCAAAATTATTATCTCCTTGGAAACTGAAAACCTGAAGAACAGCAAACCGGCAGCCTTGCCAAATCAGGGGAGATAAATAAAGTAGACTGGGTCATAGGAGGAGGTAATAGGACCTTTTCTGCCAACTTGGATTTAGGACATTCACAGAGACAGTCGAAGAAGTCTGATGATTTATTTTGTCACCTGAGAACAAAAATAAGACGATAGAAAGACCACTGGATTTTGAATGGAGGACCTAGGTTCCAAGCTCACCTCTGCCACTTACCAGCTGTGAGACCTTGGACAAGTGCCCTCAACCCCTTGATCTGCATGTTCCTTATCTATCTTACCTTATCTATCTACGATCAGTGATATTGATTTAGGCAATTGAGATGGGCAGTCCTCAAAAGCAAATTATGGTAAATCAACCATCATCCTAGACCCTCCCATAATCTGCCTGACTATATCTGATCTGGCACAAAATAATTTGAAATTCAGAGTACTGGGTCTGGAGTTACAGGACCTGGGTTCAAATTCTGTTTCTGATGTTTTACTAGCTATGTTTTCTTGGGCAAGTCACTTTGATTCCCTCAGTCTCAGTTTCCACATATGTAAAACAAAGGATCTGTATTAGATTGTCCCTTGAGGTGCCTTCTGGCTTTCAGTGATTCCCAAAGTGGGCACCACCGCCCCCTGGTGGGTGCTGCAGTGATCCATAAGGGCGGTGATGGCCACAGGTGCATTTATCTTTCCTATTAATTGCTATTAAAATTAAAAAAAATAATTTCCAGGGGTGCTAAGTAATATTTTTTTGGAGAGGGGGCGGGAGGCCAAAAAAGTTTGGGAACCACTAATTTAGATCAATGATAGGAGACCCCCCAGGCCCTACCTATACTGTGGAGCTTATGGGAAGGAAGTAATCTTTGAAAGAAACCTACAAACACCTCTGATGGACCATCAGATTTCCTTCCATGCCTTGAAGCTCAAAAGCTGTCTCTGATTTTAGAAGGAAAAAGGAAGAAACAATCAAATGAAAGGTAGGTAGATAAACAGAGAGAAATAAGTGGAGGGGGGGGGAATGGAGATATGAGATAGATGAGTAGATAAATAGAAATAGAAATGTGGATGATGAATAAAGAAAAGGAGAGAGATAGAACATTTATTAAGCTCTAACTAACTTCCAGACAGTGCAGGGGATATCACCCTGCCCCTTGTCTCAGGATCTCTTGACTCTATTGCTGCCTTTTTGTGGCTGCTATTCTATCCTTGCCACCAGATCAAATAGTCAACTAGAGATGAGTTCACGTTCAACTTCCCCCATACACTAGCAACTTTTTTTTTCCTGTGTCCTCAGCCCCTGGCATTATACTTGGCACATACTAGGTACTTAATAAATGCTTATCAACCAATTAACTGAGCTGGGTTAAAATTCTGGCTCTTCCATTTACTCCCTCAGTTTTCTCATCTGTAAAATTGTGAGAGTTGGGCTAGATAGCCTCTTAAGCTTAAGTCTCATCTTCCATTCTTCAGGGTAAAGAGGTTTGCCCCTTTGGGGGTGTAAGCCTTAAATGACATAATCTATGTAAAGGGCTTTGTAGAAATGCATGCAGGTCTTTTGTCATCATTATTCTTATTTACCCTGCCTATCGCTTTGGTGAGAATCCCAGTGGAGGTATTCCCAGGCCCCATCTCCCTAGATAACTGGCTCTTGGAAGACCGGTTTAAAGCCTTACAAACCCAGGGAGGCAGGAAGCTAGGTCCCTGAATTAATCATGACTTCTGTTCTTCAAATGAATAATCACAGATAAGATAAAGAAGCCAATATCTCCTAGGTTGCTCAGTACTCAGGACCTTTTAGATGCTGTCCCAGCTGACAATAAAGTAGATGGGCTCCAAGCAGTCCCATATACTGGTAACTTCCCTGGGCTGGCTCCTCCTCCCCCCCCCTCCCAATTCAGCCCAGTCCTTCCCCAGAGAAAGAACTAATCCAATGAAATGATCCAAAGAGTAGTGCCTTCAATTCAGTAGCGGACAAGAAAGGGAACCGGCCAAAGCCCTGTTGGTACAGGAAATCAGAGGCAAAACCACTTGCTCAAAGGGGAAGCAAAGTGGCTCAGTTGAGTGCCAGCTTAGAGATGGGAGGACCTGGGTTCAAATTTGACCTCAGACACTTCCTAACTGTGTGACCCTGGGCTAGTCACTTAACCCACATTGCCTAGCTCTTACCGTGTTTTTTTTTTTCTACCTTGGAACCAAAATACAATATTGATTAAAAAAAGAAAGGTAAAGGTTTTTTTAAAAACCAACTATTTGTTCAAGGTCATACAGGGCAGCTAAATGGCACAGTGGATAGAGTACCAGGCCTGGAGTCAGGAAGATCTGAGTTCAAATATGACCTCAGATACTTCTTAGTTGTGTGGCTCAAGGCAAGCTATGTCACTCTGTTTGCTTCAGTTGCCTCCTCTGTCAAATGAGCTGGAGAAGGAAATGGCAAACCATCTTTGCCAAGAAAATCCCAAATGGGGTCATTGAAGAGTTGGATAAGACTGAACAACAACATAAGGTCAAACAGCTACTTTCAGAGCAAAGTCCAGACTTGAACCCACTTACCTGACCTTCACTTGAATCAGTGATTCCCAAAGTGGGTGCCACCGCCCCCTGGTGGGTGCTGCAGGGATCCAGGAGAGCAGTGATGGCCACAGGTGCATTTATCTTTCCTATTAATTGCTATTAAAATTTAAAAAAATTAATTTCCAGGGATGCTAAGTAATATTTTTTTCTGGAAAGGGGGCGGTAGGCCAAAAAAGTTTGGGAACCACATGATCCCATGAGTCACACTGCCTTATTAAGTCATGGAAATCAATTCAATTCAGTAAGCCTTTATTAAATACCTACTATGTGTCAGATGCAGTGATACAAATAAGAAAACAAAGACAGTCCCTGCCCTTGAGGAGCTTACAATCCAATGGGGAAGAGACAACAGACAAAAGGAAGCTGAAAAGTGGGGGTTGGGGCTCTCCAGGAAGGAGCATGATATTTTTTGGGGCTGCTGAATGGAAAACAGAGAGTTAATTTGCAAAGTTCTGAGCCTATGGTAAAAAAAAAAAAAAAAAAAAAAAGGCTTTGAGAGGAATTTATTACTCTACCCTCCAGCTTTCCTATCAGAAAGGAGAGGCAAAGGGGAGGGAGCTGAGGAGGTGCTGAATATAAAAAACGGATTCAATCTGAATCGTGATGAGATTTCAGGTGATCAGCTTATCCTGAGAAAGAGAAATCAGCATTCAGGCATCTCCTTCACAGGAAAAGCACTCAAGGACTGAAGGTCCATGTGTTAAATTGATGTTCTTTTGAACACTTTTTATTTTTACTGATATCTTTTGTTTTTATTAGTTTGTTTATTTGTTTTCAATACTATGTATTGGTTCCAAGACAGAAAAGTGGTAAAGGGTTGGCAATGAGGGTTGAGTGACTTGCCCAGGGTCATATGACTGGGAAGTATCTGAGGTTAGATTTGAACCCAGGACCTCTCATCTCTAGGCTTAACTCTGAATCCACTGAGCCACCTAGCAGTCCTCTGGTATCTTTTGTTTGTGTATCACCTTGATTTCAAAGACTTTTCTCTCCTCTCCTTTCAGAGAGCCATTAAGAATAAAAAAATAACAATTCACAAAACAATACAACCAAAAACCTAATCAACACATCCTAGCTGGTCTCGACACTGATCAGAATTCTGATAGCTTCCAGGGTTGTCTTCATCATTGCTGTCCCTGGGAAAAATTGTTCTCTGGGTTCAACTTCCTTCACACACTCTGCATCAGTTCACACACAAGTTTTCAAGTTTCTCTGGAGTCTTCCTATCCATTGTTTATTTTAATTTTTGAAATTTCAGTTCTTCTTTAAAATAGCAAGTGTTTGTTTTCTCTCCCTCCCCAAGCAGAACAATAAATAAACAAATATAGTCAAGGAAACAAATTCCCTCCTGGTTGTATCCAGAAATGTTTGTCTCCTTGTGCACCCCGAGGCCATCATTCCTTTGTCAGGACATGGGGAGTATGTTTCATCTTGGCTCCTCAGACATCCCAAATTCAGAGTTCTCTAGTCTTTCTAGGTTCTGTTCCCTTATTTGGGGCGTGGTTCTCCTGGTTCTATTCACTTCACTTTGTAGCAGTCTATAGTGGTCTTTCCATGTTTCTCCTGCATTCTTTCTTTCTACTAAAGAAAGAAACAAACAAACACTTAGCTTTTGTCTTAGAATCAATACTAAGTAGCAGTTTCAAGGCAGAAGAGTGATAAGGGCTTGGCCATGGGGGGTTAAGTGACTTGCCCAGGGTCACACAGCTAAGAAGAGTCTATTTACATTTGAACCCAGGTCCTTCCAGCTCTAAGCCTGGCACTCTATTCACTGAGATACCTAGCTGTCCCCCACCCCCATATGTATTATTTCTAATGGCACAATAATTTTCCTCACCATTCCCCCAAAAGACTACTTTTTTCCTGTTCTTTCCTATCGCAAGAAGTTTCATGATGAAATATGTATAAATATAAACATGTACCTATATGTGTGTGTCTCTCATGCCTTTTCCTTTGCCTTTGACCTCCTTGAGATTAGACAGCTGGCATTTGTGGAGTGCGTTAAGGTTTGCAAATCACCCCATGAATATTAGCTCATTTGATCTTTCATCCTACCTTGAAGGGAAGGTAGGTACAATTATTATCTCTATTTTACCAATGAGGAAACTGAGACAGACAGAGGTTAACTCACTTGCCCAGGGTCACACAGTGTCTGAGTCTGAATTTGAACTCAGGTCTTCCTGAGCCCACTTTGTCAGCTAGCTGAGTAGATGTCAGGTAGTCCCATCTCTGGATCAAAGGGCATTCACAGATGGCTTTTCTGTTTTTTGTTGGTTTTTTTTAACCCTTACCTTCCATCTTGGAGTCAATTCTGTGTATTGGCTCAAAGGCAGAAGAGTGGTAAGGGTAGGCAATGGGGGTTAAGTGACTTGCCCAGGGTCACACAGCTAGGAAGTGGCTGAGGTCAGATTTGAACCCAGGACCTCCCATCTCTAGGTCTGGCTCTCAATCCACAGATGGCTTTTCTAGCATGATTCAAAATCACTTTTCAGAAATGCTGGCCCAACCCCAAACCCTACTAACAGTGCATTTGTGTCTGTCCCCCTATATAGCCTCTCCACCAATTACCATTTTCATCTTTTTGCTATCTTTGCCAATCTGATTGTTTCCACACAATGCTGACATCCCCAACATCCTGAATCACATTTCTTTTCTTTTTTTTTTAAACCCTTAATTTCTGTGTATTGGCTTCTAGGTGGAAGAGTGGTAAGGGTGGGCAATGGGGGTCAAGTGACTTGCCCAGGGTCACACAGCTGGGAAGTGTCTGAGGCTGGATTTGAACCTAGGACCTCCTATCTCTAGGCCTGACTCTCAATCCACTGAGCTACCCAGCTATCCCCCACATTTTTTTTAAAGCCACATGCCTGGGGAGGGAGCACCCACCCATTTATCTACCCCTTTTGCTCTTTTCTTCTAATGCCTTCAACTTATCTTCTCTCTGCTTTCCTTGTCATTCATTCTTTTTTCTCCTTCCCCAAACTGACCTTAGCTGTAGCATTTTCAACTCTTGCTGAACCAGAGGAAGAATCTGAGATCCACAAAATTTTTCGAGCTGGCAATGTCTGGGCTCTGCTCACCCATTGATGGAAACTCTGTAATGCCGCCAGGCAAAATAAAACTCTTTGTTTTTGGCTCCAAAAATTTGGTTTGCTGAAATCTCTTTATGGAGAAAGCATCACTGTGACTCTCTTAACATAGGCTTTCCTACATGATAGCCCATTCCATGCCCCAGGAAGCAGGATCCTTCTTAGGTAATTAAAGGGAAAAAAAAGATAAATATACCAGTTTGGCAGAAATGGCCAGGCAAGGGCCTGCTGGGGTATGGAGGCAGGCTGGGTGTTGGTGGGGTTGTGAAAGATCAAGCAGGAAGATGATTGAAATCCTGTTTTAGAGGCTGGAAGATCAACCAGTTCCCAGTAACGTAGTAGAGTGGGCTTGGGGCCAGCCCAAACCATGAAGCTGTATTAGATGGCTCCTGAAGTTGTCCTGTCCCACTCTGAGATCCTGTGATTTGGTGATCTGGGAAGTTTATTTTCAAACAGAAGGTAGAAAAATGAACATACTGTCTTTTCCAACTTGGTCATTCTACCCAGGACTGTGAGCTAAAGCAGAATGTTTAGCAGATGCTAGAGATTTTACTTTTGCTCATTCTTGTAGAAACAGGATCATTAACCAAAAAAAAAAAAAAAGTAAAATAGAGAAAAAGATTTCTTTGCTTTCTCATGCCTCGGACCCTGTTTTGTTCTTGCTCAAGAATCTTTAGCTGATATGTGGCTCAGTGGATAGAGAGTCAGCCCTAGAGATGGGAGGCCCTGGGTTCAAATATGGCCTCAGATACTTCCTAGCTATGTGATCCTGGGCAAGTCACTTAACCCCCATTGCCCAGCCCTTATTGCTCTTCTGTCTTGGAACAAATACACAGTATCAATTCTAAGAGAGAAGGTAAGGGTTTGAACAAAAAAGAAGAATCTTCAGCTTCTCCCTAATTTGTTTCTAGGACAAAATTCTTTCTTATTTACCTTTTTATGCTTCTCTTGAATTTTGTATTTGGACATCAAACGTTCTGTTTAAGTCTGGTCTTTTCTTCAGGGATGCTTGGAAATCTTCTGTTTTATTAAATGTCCCCTGAAATTTCCCCTGAAAGAATAGTGTCAGTTTTGACGGGTAGGTGATTCTTGGTTGTAAACCGAGTTCCCTTGCCTTCTGGAATATCATATTCCAAGTCCAGGACAAAGTTCAAATTGATCTCTGATATTTGAGCCCAGTCAATCAAGATCTTACTAGGCTCTGCTGCCTCTTCAACTCAAGGACCACCTGCTCTACAAAACCTTCTTAATTCCCCCAGATGTCACTGTCTATCCCCAACTGGAATCACTTTGTATTGACAGTCATGCACCTGTTGTTTTCTCTAGTATAATCCTTTTTGGAGTCATGAATCCATTTGGCAGTTGGATGAAATTATAGACTCCTTTTCATTAAGAATATTAATTCTTGGGGGCAGCTAGGTAGCTCAATGGATGAGCCAGGACTAGAGACAAGGAGGTCCTGGGTTCAAATCTGGTTCAGACATTTCCCAGCTGTGTGATCCTGGATAAGTCACTTAACCTTTATTGTCTAGCTCTTGCTGCTCTTGTGTCTTGGAAGCAATTTGCTGTGTTGACTTTAAGACAGAAAGAAAGGATTTTTAAAATAGTCATCATTGCTAGCATTTCCATAGGGCTTTGGGGTTTGCAATGCACTTTACAAATATTGCCACATTTTGTCCTCATAGCAACTTGGGGTGGTAGGTGCTATTATTGTTCCCACTTTACAGGTGAAGAAACTGAGGCGGATAGAAAGTTAAGTGACTTTCCCAGGGTCACACAGTTAGTAAATGTCTGATGCTGTATTTGAACTTGTCTTCCTGACCCCCAGATCCCTATTCACTGTGCCACCTACCTATCTTATTTTCAGAAAAAAAAATTTTTTTTAAACCTTCCTTCCATGTTAGAATCAATACTATGCATTGGTTCCAGAGCGGAAGAACAGTAGGGGCTAGACAATTGGGCTTAAGTGACTTGCCCAGGGTCACACAGCTGGACGTGTCTGAGGCTAGATTTGAATTCAGGTCCTCCCATTTCTAGATCTGGCATCCTATCCACTGTGCTACCTAGCTTCCCCCAGAATAACATTTGTCACCTATATTCATAACTGGAGGAAATTCCAATTTTCAGCTAGAGGTTTATGAAGAATAAATTTTTCCCCATCCAAATTCTTGGACCCCTTGAAATCTATCCATATGGGTCCATGAGCCCCATATTAAGAATTCCTGCCCCAATAGACTGGAAGCTCCTTGAGGTCAGGGCTATTTCCTTTTTTTTTTTTTTTTAATCTTTGTATACTTTGTACCTAGTACATTGCCTTTTATCAAGTAAGTACTTAATAAATGAATGCTTTTTAAATGGGTGGATGGATGCATAAAATGAATCCTTTATCCCTATCTTTCCTCTTCCCAACACTTCAAAGTAACCCGAATCTTCTTAGACCCTCCACTGCTCAAGAAATATTGCTGTGAAAGATGCTGCAATGAACACTGAATTCTCCAAAGTGTATCTTTTTTAGTGAGCACTTATTTTTTCCGCGATGTGCCTTCTACAGTTTAATCATCTGACCTCACCAATTTGAAACTTGATTCCTCTCATTTATTGAATATTTTTAATGGTGATTAAATATTTACACTGTCAAGAATTTTTTTCCATGAAGGCAGTGGATTTGGAACAGGCACAGGCTTTAGTAGTGAGTAAAAGGAATGTATCTCCTTCCTTTTTTTTTTTTTTTGTTCTTTTTAAATAAATGTTCTATTGATGCTTCTAAAAATATCACTGTCACTTCTAAATGACTAGTCCATCCCCACCTCCAATAGGTCCCTCTCTTATCAAAAAGAAGATTGGGCAAGTCAAATAAACCAATGGACTGGCCATGGGCAATACTGAATGCCTTCTACTACAGCTACAGTATATATAGGTAAGGATTGTAGTCACTGAACCAATGAAAACACATATATTTCACTCTCGGTCCTCCAAAGTCAAGAGAGGTCACTATATGGATCAGATATATTGACTAAACATATTCAGTCTTGCTTTCCTTTTCATAATTGCTATCACTACAGGAACTAGTCTCTCGCTTCTGTCTATTTTGCTCTGTATTCATTCAGACAAGTCTTCCCAAGTTTCCCCTGATTCCTTCATCTTCATCATTTCTTTGTTCTCAGTATTGTTCCATTACCTTCATATATCAGTCTGTTTAGCTGTTCCCCCAAAGGATGGGCCATCACTTAGTATCCACGGCTTTGCTTCCATAAAAAAAAGTTGCTATAAATATTTTTGTATATATGAGATCTTTCCCTCTGCCAAACACATATTTCCTAGTCTCTTTTCTCCAAGAACAGCAAACATAAATATTTTTTAAAAGGTAGCTGAGATGAAATTTCTAGCAGATCATTTTCTCTGACCTATGCCCTGGGAATACTCAGGGACTTTGGACAGAGCTGGTCTTGGGTATATGTGTGATTAGAACAAATAAGTTGAATGTGCATTTCTGGGGGTTCCATATTGACTGTAGCCTTATTCCCAGTCATTATCTCTCCACTCCCCTAGAACCTACCCCTCACTCTCCTGAGAACTTCATTCAAATGATCCCCACCCCACTATGGAGTCTGTGCTCTTAGCTCCTGTTTTCTTCCTCCCTCCCTCCCTTCCTCCCTTCCTCCCT
>NC_058134.1:237437615-237549784 GCF_016433145.1 Gracilinanus agilis
CTTCCTTCCTTCCTTCCTTCCTTCCTTCCTTCCTTCCTTCCTTCCTTCCTTCCTTCCTTCCTTCCTTCCTTCCTTCCTTCCTTCCTTCCTTCCTTTCTTTTTCTCTCTCTCTCTCTCCTCACCCCTCCATTAAAAAACAAACAAAAACCAAACCTTCCCTTCTGTCTTAGAATCCATGATGAGTATTTCCAAGGCAGATGAACAGTAAGGACTAGGCAATTGAGGTTAAGTGACACAGCTAGGAAGTGTCCGCGGCAACATTTGAACTCAAAACTTCCCATTTCTAGGCCTGATAACTCTATTCACTGAGCCACCTGGCTGCTCTAATGCTTGCTTTCTTAATTCTTTCCCTTCTCTCCTTCTTAGGAAACTGATGCCTCTACCTTGACTAATACTAATACCTGACATTTAGCTACTTGACTCTGGGCAAGTCACTTACCCCTATTTGCCTCAGCTACCATATCTGTAAAATGAACCGAAGAAGGAAATGGTAAACCATTCCAGAATCTTTGGCCAAGAAAACCTCAATTGGGGTCACAAAGAATCAGACACAGCTGAAAAAAATGCCTGACCAACACTAACAACATATGGTTTTCAAGGGTCTTATATTCATTTTCTTACTTAAACCTCACATTACTCTTGCTTGTTGGGAGTACTTCTGGTTTTAGCCCCATTTTACAGATGAGTAAACTGAGACCCAGAAAGCTTAAGTGATTCACCCTATGACTTAGAGTTTGTAAGTTTTAGAGGCAAATTTTAAACACAGGTTTTCTTGCATCAAGGGCAGGGGTAGGTCGATTCATCTCACTGGGTCTCAGTTTTCTCATCTGTAAAATGAGGATGTTGAGTTTGAGGTCCCTCAACTTTTCATTGATCATCCTGTGATTCTGCAGTTCTCGATGATGAAGCTTCTTCCAATCCTCGATCAAGTTGTCAAGAAAATCTATCCTAGAGGTAACCAACTCTGGCTTTGTGCCATCTTGGTTAGTTCGCCAAGGCTCCCGAAGGATGTCATAATATTCTACGTTTTCAAAACAAAATAATTTTAGTTCATTTAACTTCAAATTTAATTTTAAAAATAAATGCTGGGCACAAATCACTTACCAGGAGAGGAAGTGATCATTCAATTAAACATTTAATTAACACCCACTGTGTGCAAGGCAAAACCAAGGTAGTCCCCATCCTCAAGGAGCTTAATAGAAGAAATTGCAACATGCTCCCAGATAATCAAATAGAAGATAATTGGAGGAAAGAGCATTAACACTAAGAAAGGTTTCAAGGTGAAGGCGATGCTCGAACAGAATTTTGAAATAATCTAGGAAGGTAGAGCTGAGAAGGGAGGGCATTGCAGGCATGAGGCTCAGCCTCTGCAAAGGTCTGGATACAAGAGATGGAACACCATTCCTGGAAACAGCAAATAGTCCAGTGGGGCTGGGATTCAGTGTGTGAAGAGGAGCCATGAACTCAAATGAGAGGTTTCCTGGTTCCAAAAAAATGTTGGCATCCAATATGCTATTTCAGTGACTTTCAATGAGGGTTTGAGAAGTCTTTCTCACTCCCTACCCACCTTGTTCCAAGGACTGTGCTAGGTTCTGGTGATACAGACTCAAAAATAAAAGTTTGTGCTCTCATGGAAAGAACTACATCTTTACAAATAAGCTTTAAAAATGGTTTTAACCTTTACTTTCTGTCTTAGGATCAATATTAAATATCAGTTCCAAGGAAAAAGAGTGGTCATGGCTGGGGTTAAGTGACTTGCCCAGGGTCACAGAGCTAGGCAGTGGCTACATTGGAACTTAGGACCTCTGGTGTCCAGGGCTGGTGCTCTATCCACTGAGTCACCCAGCTGCCCCTATTTTAATGTCTTTAAATGAGAGTTTGTTAACTCTTTCACCCATCCCCATTTTCCTGGCACTGAGCTAGGTTCTGATATAGACTCCCAAATAAAATACTTTGTGCCCTCTTGGAAAGAACTATATTATAAAAAAGCCATAATTTTTGGTTCTTGTTTACTCATTAAAACAACTCATGAGGGACGTATAGGTAGCACAGTGGATAGAGAGCCAGGCCTGGAGTTGGAAGGACTTGGGTTTAACATCTGATCTCAGGCACTTCCTAGCTGTGTGACCCTGGGCAAGCCACTTAACTCCAGTTGCCTAGCCCTTGATGCTCTTCTATCTTTGAATAGATACTAAGATAGAAAGGATTAAAAAAAATAACAAAAACCAGTTTTAGCTTACACATGCATCAGCCCCCCCCCCAATTTTCCATGGTACCTACTTGAATTCTTTAAATCAAGGATTCCCCCCAAAGTAGCTAAAATTGACCAATAAACCACTGTCACTTGGTAGAGCTGTAAGCCAAATTCAGGAGATTTTCAAGCAGGGAATAGAGTACAGCAGAGTGTTCTAAAGGCCCTTCCCTCCTCTAGTTTGGGTCCTTGTCAGTCAGTCAATAGCCGTCTTCATCAACACCTTTTCTCTCTACTTATCTTCTCTTACTCCGATCCCACCACCTCCTTCTCCTGTGCCCTGCTTAGAAACTTCTCTGTCTTTGATGTCAACATTTTTTCTCAATGTCCCCCCTTCCACCTCCAGGGAACTAACCTCTATACCAGTGGCTCCCAAACTTTTTTGGCCTCCCGCCCCCTTTCCAGAAAAAATATTACTTAGCCCCCTGGAAATTAATTTTTTTTATTTTAATAGCAATTCATAGGAAAGATAAATGCACCTGTGGCCATCACCGCCCCCCTGGATCGCTGCAGCACCCACCAGGGGGTGGTGGTGCCCACTTTGGGAATCACTGCTCTGTACTCTGAGGAAAAGAGGAAAGCCCCCTCCTCTAAGCCATGTTGGAGATGAACACCATAAACCCTATTTCCAAATGTGGCTGCTTTTGGAGGATGGAGAGCCTAGAGGGAGCTGAAAGAGGTCTGAGAGGCCTTTTAGGCCAGGAGTTCTTAATTTTTTATGTGTGTTTGGGGGCTCCTTTGGCAATCTGGCCAAATCTCTGGACTCCTCCGAATTATGTGTTAAATGCAAAAAATAAATAGGATTGCAAAGAAAACCAAGGGCAAACGAAAAGGCCAATTCCTTTTTATCTCCATTCAACATCGGAGACCACTTGAAATCTATCCAAAGACCCCTTAGGGGTCCGTGGAATCCAGGTTAAGAACTCTTGACATAAACCAATCCCTCCACTTTGCAGATTAAGAAATGGAGGCCTAGGGAGTAGAGGGCCTTATCTAAAGTCACATAGATAGTGAGTAGAAAAGATTGGATTTGATTCAGGTTTTATGATTCCAAATCCAGTGCTCTTTTTCCTCTCCTGGCCTATCCTGTGCTACCATGTGCTAATGAAGGGTCATGGATATTTAATCTGTTTGAGAGGCAATATGGTATAGGTGGAAGGATGCCTCATTTGGAGGTAACAGATCTGGTATCAAATCTGGACTCTTTTACTTACCACCTGAGTGGCCTTGGACAGGTCACTTAAATTTTGGGGCTTCTGTTTCCTCGTCCATAAAATGAAAGAATTGAATTAGATGATATCTGAATCTACCCTACTTCTTGACCTTCAATTGTTATGATACCTATAGATAAAGGGTCTTAGTTTCAAACTGGGTGGCGCTATAATGCATAGAGCACTAGGTCTGAAGTCAAGACTTCCTGAGTTCAAATCCAGCTTTAGACACTTACTACCTGGGTGAACTTGGGCAAGTCAACTTAATCCTGTTTGCCTCAGTTTCTTCATCTGTAAAATGACCTGTAGAAGGAAATGACAAACCACTCCAGGATCTCTGCCAAGAAAACCCCAAATGAGAGAGAGAGAGAGAGAGAGAGACAGAGAGAGACAGAGACAGAGACAGAGACAGAGACAGAGACAGAGAGGAAGTATAAAGAGAGAAAAACTGGAAGAAGAAACACAAAAATTGGTTCAAAGAGCTCGGATGAAGGAGATTCTGGCTATGTTGGACACACTGAAAAGGGCATCAGAAGAGCCAGATCCTCAAGTTAAGCATGGATCTATTTCGAACTGGATTTGAACCTCCATATACACAAAACAGTGAACTTGAGAGTCCTTTTGTCTCTGGTTACCAAGAGGGTTGATGGGTCAGTGCTGGACACCAGAAGCGATGCTAGAATTTGGACGGAGAACAGAAACAAAGTTGCATCTGTCAAAAAGAGATGGAGTAAGAGTTTTGGAGTTAGAGTAATGACATTTGAGCATTCATCACTGCTGGCTTGTTGGCAAGTCTGTACAAAGAAGAGAGTTTATAGCTAGAAAAAACAAGGAGGTTATAAATGCTGGAAGTAAATAGAAGGTATAAAGCAAGAAGGCAGATGGCAAGAATGACTTTAAGCTTGAGAATGTTCCTTTTATGTAATAAAAGAACCTTTACTTTTAAAATATTAAATGCCAATGTAGTCTTCTTTAAAAACATGCACACATCTAGCACATTTCAGATTTACAAAATAGATAAATTAGGAGGTGATTATTAACAAAATTCTCTTCTTTATAAAATAATTTGTGCTGTATATTTTAGATAGGCAGGATTGGTTTAGACCTGGGATTTCATGAGTGTAGGGAATTGTCAATGTGGAAGCATTTTCTACCAGTGCATATTGGTAACAAATCTGGGCTTATGTTTAGACCTTATGTAGTCTAAAGGGCGGAGAGTGATTTGCTCAAGGTCACACAGCTAATTTATGTCAGAGGTGGGACCTGAAACCGGGTCTTCCTGACTCTGTCCACTATATCATGCTGCCTCGCCACTTTGGACCACTGAGATCATTAAAGAGTATGCTTTTCTTTTGAATATAGCAGCAACTGGGATCCCACTCTCTCATGTGGTCCTGAAAAAAAAGTTACCCCAGGTTTGAGGGACTCTGGGGTTCAGCACTCACTAAAAACCATAGCTCAGAGAGGTTCTGGGTTCTAATCTAGCCTCAGACACTTCCTAGCTGTGTGACCCTGGGCAAGTCACTTAATCCTCATTGCCAAGCTCTTTGAACCTATATACAGTATCAATTCTAAGATATAAAGTAAGAGGTAAAAAATAAACATCCAGAGTTCAGATCCCAAGCTGATGTGTTTAGTTTTACAGTTAAGAGTATGAGTTCCTACAGAAGAGGGCCTTACCGTCTCTTGCCTTTCTTATATGCTCAGCACTTAACACAGTGCCTGGCACATAGTAAGCTCTTAATAAATCTTTATTGTGGAGGCAGGTAGGTAGCACACTGGATAGAGACTGGGCTAGAGTTGGGAGGATCTAAATTCAAATTGGGTGTCAGATTTTTCCTAACTGTGTGACCTTGGGTAAGTCACTTCATTCCTATGGCCGAGACTTTACTGCTCTTCTGCTTTAGAACCAATACATAGTATTTACTCTACAATGGAAGGAAAAGGCTTTAAACAAATCTTTATTGCCATACTGATTGATTACTGGCTACTGAAACGATGGAATTAATGTTGAATTGGGTCTTATCCAAAGAATTGATTGTTGACTCAAAATGACTCTATTTCAAGGAAACAAGCTTTCTTATAAGACAATATAGCAACAGAGCAGCTAGTAAAGTAAGTAATTAAGGTAGGGTGAGGAGCGGTGGTAAGTAAAGGCAGAGAGTGAGACAGAGTAAGAGGTAAGAGGTGGGTAGGGGGTCTCCGGCATGCTTCTTATCTTGCTTAGTTACTAAGGAGGGGGCCATTTGTTTGGGCAGCTGTTACTTTGTTCCCAAGGAACTGATGCCACTTTATCCCTGGTCCACTCTGGTCTGCATGACTTTACTCGTGGTTCTCTCTGTTGCCCACTTGTGGAGAGCAGACTGCAATGTGAAAGGGGGGTTAATGATACTTTAACACCCAGGACAACTTTAGGTTAAGTTTTGCCTGTTTCTGCTCACACTCCAAAGGAGAGCAGTGAGGAAACTGGACATTGTTTGAACCTAGTCCTGTGTGACCTGTAAATGGAACCACCAGTGCTTGTTGTCCAGATTCCCCAACCAAGGACCCAGGTTGTGCCTAAAGAGTGGGGTGAGGAGTTTTCTCAGAGCTGTGAAGCTACGCAACCCATGTGTCTCCTCTGAAGGGCAGCCCCATTCTAATCAACTAGTAATTGTCTCTCTGTTCTTTGGATTGGGTACAGCTACTCAGCAGGGTTCGTGGGACCTTTCAGCCCACAGCACAAGGACACGTTAATTAAAAATTTAATCAAACAACATAGCAAATGGATCGACAAGAAATCAATCCCCCATGAACATGATGGGTGCCTTCCCATGGGGGACAGGGGAGGGGAATGAAACACTTACATAACACCACTAGGTGCCAGGCTCTATGCTAGCTACTTTTTAAAAACTCTTACCTTCTCTCTTGAAATCAATACTAAGTATTGGTTCCAAGGCAGAAAAGCAGTAAGGGCTAGGCAATTTGGGCTTAAATGACTTGCCCAGGGTCACACAGCTAAGAAGAGTCTGAGGTCAAATTTGAACCCAAGACCTAAGTGCTTTTTATTAATGTTAGCTCCTTTGATACTCACACCAAGCCTGGAAAGTTATTATCCACTTACTGTTATTATCCTCATTTTACAGGTGAGGAAACTGAAGCAAACAGAAGTGAAATGTTTTGCTCAAGCTTACTCAGATAGTAGATGTCTGAGGTTAAATGTGAATTCAGGTCTTTGATTCCAGGATCATTGTTTTTTATTTTAGTCCTCTCCTCCTTCATTGTTATTCTTTTACAAAGGACAGGCCCGTGAGTGAGAAAATAGAAAGAATATTTTTGAAAATGAAGGTGACATAAAGATAATATCTATGAATAATTAAAAAAGATAACAGACCATTTGTGATCATTAGAAGCACTATCTGGCTTCACAAATGAAAGCTAGCCTGCTTTCTTTCTTCTATTCTATTCTGCCCAGTTATTGTCCTGTAGAATGTGACTTGATCAGTCATTTCTGAGTCATCTAACTCTTTGTGGCCTCATTTGGGGTTTTCTTGGCAAAGATACTAGAGTGGTTTGCCTTTTCCTTTTCTGTTTGACAAATGAGAAATCTGAGGCCAACAGGGACCAGCATTTTATCCACTGTGCTATCTAGCTCACTCTGCAGGTCATAGAAACACATGGGGAAAACTTACATGATAAAAGAACCTGAATGGAAAACAAATATCAGGAGCTCATGTGGCCAGTGTACATATATGAAGGAGAAACACTCAGAGTCATGCGGATTCAGAGTTCAACCATGAGTCAAATAATGTACTTCTGTTGCCATAAAACTATTGATGTCCTCCAGTGATATTGTGTTATTCTCTGTGAGGGATGCCATCTTTGGTGCAACATCTCCTTGGGTTTCATGGTTACTCTCTGCTAACATTTGTGGTGCTTTAAGTATATGGCCTCGTTAGGCTAAGGTTTACTATCCATTATCATCTACAGGTATGTAGTGCCTAAGAAGCCTCTCTCTCACAGGGGAAAACATAACTCTTTGAAGGCATAGCCATAACTATGAGCTGCCACTAGGCAGCCATTAAAATCCTTCAGAATACTCTATCCTAAATCTAGTATTTTCTTTTCTTTCTCTCTTTTTAACAGTTTTTCTCTTGGTACAGATTCATAGCCCTTGGGATCAGGACTGACTTAGGATGAGAAATTCTTCCTAGCTCCTGTTAAATGTTTAATTGTAATTCTGAACACTCATCTTCTATTTTAGGACTGATCCAAAAGGCATCAAAGGACCCTTGACTCTTGTGGAGGCTGAAATGCTAAGGCACATATAGCACTCAAGATCCTATTGATTGTCATTCAAATGAAACTGGAGGTCAGAAGGAAAATGAGGTGAAGAAGACAAGGCAAAATATAATTCATTTTAGGGGCAGCTGGGTAGCTCAGTGGAGTGAGAGTCAGGCCTAGAGACAGGAGGTCCTAGGTTCAAACCCGGCCTCAGCCACTTCCCAGCTGTGTGACCCTGGGCAAGTCACTTGACCCCCATTGCCCACCCTTACCAATCTTCCACCTATGAGACAATACACCGAAGTACAAGGGTTTAAAAAAAAAAGCAAAAAAAAAATATAATTCATTTTTCAAAAATTCTGTTTATACAAGCTTTCTGAGGAATACATTTTAATAATAGTCTACATTTTTAGAGTTATATGTGATCTTTTAGAGAAAAACCCTTTGTCTTCCATTTTAGAATCAATATTTTATATTGGTTTGAAGGCAGAAGAATGGTAAGGGTTAGGTGATGGGAGTAAAGTGACTTGCCCAGGATCATATATCTAGGAAGTGTCTGAGGTCAAATTTGAACCTAGAACTTCCTGTCTCTAGATCTGGTTCCCAATCCATTGAGCCACCTAGATGTTCTCTATATCTTTAAAGAACCATCACACACATTATCTCAATTAAATTTAACCCTGTAATATAGCTAGGACAGATGCTATTTTATCTCCTTTGTGAAAGAGAAAATAATTTGGAATAGAGCAGCCAAGAAGGCAAAGGAGCTTGTTAAGGATTTGTTAAAATGGTTATTTGTCTTTTGAAGCAGATATCTTAACTCTCAACTAGGTTTCAAGCATCTTTTAAAAAAAAACCCTTACCTTCTGTCTTAGAATCAATACTGTGTATTGGTTCCAGGGCAGAAGAATGGTAAGGGCTAGGCAATGGGGATTAAGTGACTTGCCCAGAGTCACACAGTGAGGAAGTATCTGAGGCCAGTTTTGAACTGAGCATCTCCTGTCTCTAAGCCTGGCTCTCAATCCACTGAGTTGCCTAGCTGCCCCTCTCAAGCATCTTAAAAGAACAGTCTTTGCCTTGAATCTCTTTATAACCTCAGCAGCTAGCAGGATGTATTGTTCTTAGCAGATTCTCAATCAATATTGTTCTTGATCAAAGATTAATCAACCATCATTTATTAAGTAACTACTATGTGCACTGACTTATAGGAAAATTAAATTAATTCACAAGCATTTTTAATTGACTTTTGTCAAGTTGAAGGAGAAAACAAGTCAACTGACAAACCTATATTAGGTTCACTTTATTATTTTTCATAGATCTAGATATTCAAAGGACTGTCGAGGTCATCTAGCCCAGCTCTTTCATTTTAAGTTGAAGAAATGGAGGCTCTGAGTGTCGAGATAACTTGACCAAGGTCCGATAGATAGATCCCAGAATTCAAGATCCCAAATCTGGGATCCAATGTAACTTTACCAAGAACTGAGAGAGTGAAATGCATCTGTGTTGATTGAAGAAGAGGCTACCTCACAAACCACAATGACGGCTTCTTCTTTATTCTTATGGCACTTAGCCTATACCACCATTTGAAACACATTATTATCATCAGTAAGTGCTGGATTTGGAATCAGAAGACCTGGGTATAAAGCCAAGTTCTGCTTCTAAAGCCCAGGACTTGCATGACTTGGCAAGGTAATCAACATAGTTGGCTTCAGTTTCCTCATCTGTAAAATGAGGGATTTGGACCAAATAACCTTCTGAGCCTCTTCTTTCTCTAATTCTATGATCCTATCATCATCGTGCTAATAATGATAAATGAATGGCTTAGCTATGATAAGAATGTATATCAATGATTCCCAAAGTGGGTGCTACTGCCTCCGGTGGGTGCTGCACCGATCCAGGGAGGCGGTGACGGCCACACTTTTTTTTTGTATTACATTGTATTCTGAGTTCAATAAATAGTTTCATAATTTCCAGGGGGCGCTGAGTAATATTTTTTTCTGGAAAGGGGGCGGTAGGCCAAAAAAGTTTGGGAACCACTGATGTATAGAATATAGGGTTAATGGGAGCCATGTGGTAGGTGGGAGTAGGCTGCAAATTATGACCAATTAGGAACTTTAAAGAGCAGGAGTGAAAGATGCCATTAAGGAACTGTCTGATTAGAAGACAAGATGGGCTGGTCACATGGTGAAGGTCAGTGGTGGCAGGTAGAGGGCAAATTCCCCTGCTCGCCTTATAGTATCAGAAGAAATTGAGGAAGGGGCCTCTAGTATCTTGGGTTGGGCCCCCAGAGAACTTAAGGGAGAATGTGGACATGGATCATAAAATCATATATCTGAAGCTGGAAGAGTCTTGGAGGGCATCTATTGAAACCCATTCACTTTACAGATGAGGAAACTGAGGCTTGGAGCAGTGAATTAACTGCCCCAACATCAGCAGGCAGTAAGTGTCACTCTCGCAGAATGTATGGGCAAGAATGGGTACCATTTTGCTTTGTTGGAGAGAACATTTAAATAAGTGAAATCAGAGATCCATTTGAAGAAAGTTGAGTAAGAGATAACATTTATATTGTGCTCCAACATTTACACAATCTCATTTGTTCTGCCTAACCACTTTCAGGTTATTTTTCAGTCATGTCTGATTCTTCATGACCCCATTGGAGGATTTCTTGGCAGAGATACTTGAGTGGTTTGCCATTTCCTTCTCTGATTTATTTGATGGGTGAGGAAAGTGAAGCAAACCAGGTTAAGTGACTTGCTCAGGGTCACCCAGCCAGTAAATTTCAGAGATTGGATTTGATCTCATGAAGATGAGTCCCCCTGATTCCAAGCCTAGTGCTCTATCTACTATGCCACCTAACTGCCCTTACTCTGTAAGGTTAGTGCTCTTATCTTATTCTTATTCCCCCTTTTGAAGAGACTGAATATGAAAAAGTCACATAGCTGGTCAGTCAACAAGCATTTATAATTTACTGCTGTGTGCCAGGCATTGTCCTAAGTTTTGAGGATACAAGAAGAGTAAAAGGTAGTCCCTATTCTCAAGTATATCAGAGTCTAATGGGGGAGACAGCATATAAACAACTATGTCCAAATAATATATCTCCAGCACAATGGCAGCTGGGTGGCATAGCAATAGAACACCAGGACTTGAACCAGGAGGTCCTGGGCTCAAATCTGGTCTCAGATGCTTCCTGGCTGTGTGACCCTGGGCAAGTCACTTAAGCCCATTTGACTAGCCCTTGCCTTTCTGTCTTAGAGATGTTACAAAGATAATAAAATAAGCGTTAAAAAAAAAAAAGGTATACACCAGACAAATTGGAGCTAATCAATAAAGGGATGATTAAGAGACATTGAAAAAGGCTTTTTGCTGAAGATGGGGCTTTTGCTGATACTTGAAGGGAGTCGGGGAAGTTAGGAGGCAGAGATGAGGAAGAAAAGAATTCCAGGCATGGGAGACAGCAAAGGAAAATGATTCTGGTACATGTTGTGGTCGGCATTAAACCCGCCCCTTCCTGGTAGGGATTGTATTGTGCCTTCGTTACGGGTGCAGAAGAGCTATTTAAAATTAAATGTTGGGAAAATGAAAAGAGTTTAGATTCAGAGATTTCATTTCCCCTCTAACTATGCAAAGTCTGTGGCTAAAAATGAGTGCCTTTTTCTTTCCTTCAGCAGTAAGTTTTAATGTTATTTATGAGACTTTTCAACCAAGACAGTCATTTCATCTGTGGCTCAAAATGGGGAGAGAATTCAAACAATCAACTCTTTCCCACGCCTTGGGCATCACCCTTTTTTCTGCTGGGTAAATCAGGCAGGTTTTCGGATTCCGTGACCAGACCATGAAATAGACAGTTGAATAGCCAGTGGGCCATTTTCATGCCCATGATCTCGAAGGTCTCCTTCTAGGTGGATTCTAAGACCCACAGTGATTCAGAAATTGGGTTCTGGGCCCTGGGTATTCTGCCATACATTATATTTCCCCCCAGTGGCTATAGAAGGTAGTTGAAAGACAGGAATCCTGCCTCTTGGCAGAAGGGAGGTCATGGACACAGAACTGAGGGCCCCATACCCCACTCCTCCCCTAGCATCTGTTCCCTAAAAGTTGGAAGTGTGTCACTGATTAATAAAGGTTTGATTAACACTCATCTCTCTGTCTGGCATCCTTGTTAATTAAGGTCCCTGCTGAAGGCCTTTGCAAATACAGCATGAAATTGCTTTCTGCAGAGACAATGGCAATAATAAATGACCCCCTTTTAAAAAAACCACAAGCATCTAATTTCCACAAGATATTCCCCCCTCCCCTCAGAAAAGTTCTCATTTGACCACATTTGAGTCTAAAATGATATAGCTCCTTCGTCCAGATCTGCCACTCAGAAGTGACTTTTTTCAGAGGATCTATGAATAAAAGGCTAGACACGATTTGCCTTTAGGGTAGGCACTTCTATATTTCCAAGTTCTTTTTAATCCCAATATTCTTCTCGGTGTATGCTTCAATGTACAGAATGCAGTGATGTCTGAAGAAGAGAGAATGAATATCACCCCCCAAAAAATGAATGGAGACACGAATGGTGGACACGTGGAAAAGGAAATGGCAAACCACTCCATTATCTTTGCACAGGGTCACGAAGAGATGGACATGACTGAAATGACTGAACAAATGGTGGACATGAGAAGGCTGTGACACAACCAATAAAGACCTTCAAAGAAGAAATTTTGTGTCATGGATTCCTTTGGCATTCTAGTGAAATTTATGGGTCCTTTCTCAGAACATTTTTAAATACATGGGAAGAAGAAGAAGAAGAAGAAGAAGAAGAAGAAGAAGAAGAAGAAGAAGAAGAAGAAGAAGAAGAAGAAGAAGAAGAAGAAGAAGAAGAAGAAGAAGAAGAAGAAGAAGAAGAAGAAGAAGAAGAAGAAGAAGAAGAAGAAGAAGAAGAAGAAGAAGAAGAAGAAGAAAGAGCAAAAGAAATCACCAAGGAAAGTATGCCAAGAAGAGATGAGCTGGTCCAGGTGGCCAAAAGGAGGGCCAGCCTGAGCGCTCCATTTGAGTATGACAAAGATATTTAGCATATTGGATGGCCTCTCTGTGGTGAGCATCTGGGCAGACACAGACAGAAATGGTAGGAATTGGGGTAGGTACAGAAGAGTGGCAACCCACATCACTGGAGGGTTCACAGTTCCATTCGTGGATTTCCCAAGTTATCCACATGGACAGCCAGTTTTGTTCTGGTCTTTGATACCCTTCTTTCCCTCTTTCATGCAATGTGCAATGTCTGCTCTCAAAGGGTCTTATACCATGAACAATGCAGATGAGAAGAAAGTCAAGGCAGAAATGAATACCCTTGGCAATATTATTTTCATCTACAGGATTGCCAGTTCTCTATGAGGTAGCATATGTAAAGTGCTTTGCAAATCACTAAGCATTATATAAATGCTAGCTATTATTATTATTGTCAATAAGTATTTATTGAGCACTGCCAGAAACAATAATAGCTGATATTTATATGATGCTTTAAATATTTGCAAGTCACGTTACACATATCACCTCATTTGAGCCTTACAATGATCTTATTAGATGAGTGCTACTGATATCTCCATTTCATAAATGAGGAAATTAAGACTCATGGAGGTTAAGCAACTTGCCCACAATCATACAGCAAAGGAGTAGCAGAGGTAGAATCCAAACCCCAATCTTCCTCTTTCCCAGCCCAGCAAGCAATGCCCAACATCATTTATCTTGACAATCTTTATTCAGGGAATCAGCCAACAAGTATTTATTAATCACTGATTATATGATAGATGCTCTGCTCAGCTCTAGAGATACAAATACAAAAATAAAACAGTCCCTTGCCCTCAAGGAGCTTATATTCTTTTTTTATTTTTAAAAATTTTTTAATATTTTATTTTTTTAGAAAAATTTTCCATTGTTACATGATTCTTGTTTTTACTTTTCCCTTCACCCCTCTTCAACTCCCCCAACATATCCAGCACACATTTCCACTGGTTTTAACACGTGTGATCAATCAAGACTTATTTAAATATTATTGATAGTAGCATTGCTGTGGTCATTTAGTGTCTACATCCTCAACCATGCCCGCATCAACCCATGTGTTCAAGCGGTTGTTTTTCTTCTGGGTTTCCACTCCTGCAGTTCTTCCTCTGAATGTGGGTAGCGTTCTTTTCCATAAATTCCTCAGAATTGTTATGGATCATTACATTGCTGCCAGTACAGAAGTCCATTACATTCGATTTTACCACAGTGTATTAGTCTCTGTATACAATGTTCTTCTGGCTCTGCTCCTTTCACTCTGTATCAATTTCTGGAGATCATTCTAGTTCACATGGAATTCCTCCAGTTTATTATTCCTTTGAGCACAGTATTCCATCACCAACATATACCACAATTTGTTCAGCCATTCCCCAATTGAAGGGCATTCCTTCGTTTTCCAGTTTTTTGCCACTACAAAAAGCGCAGCTATAAATATTTTTGTACAAGTCTGTTTATCTATGATCTCTTTGGGGTACAAACCCAGCAATGCTATGGCTGGATCGAAGGGCAAGCAGTCTTTTAGAGCTCTTTGGGCAAAGTTCCAAATTGCCATCCAGAATGGTTGGATCAGTTCACAACTCCACCAGCAGTGCATTAATGTCCCAATTTTGCCATATCCCCTCCAACATTCTTTACTCTCTCCTTCTATCATTTTAGCCAATCTGCTAGGTGTGAGGTGGTACCTCAGAGTTGTTTTGATTTGCATTTCTCTAATTATTAGAGATTTAAAACACTTTCTCAAGTGCTTATTGATAATTTTTATTTCTTTATCTGAAAATTGCCTATTCATGTCCCTTGCCCATTTGTCAATTGGGAAATGGCTTGATTTTTATACAATTGATTTAGTTCCTTGTATATTTGAGTAATTAGGCCTCTGTCAGAGTTTTTTGTTATAAAGATTTTTTCCCAGTTTGTTTCCTTTTTTATTTTGGTTGCATTATTTTTGTTTGTACAAAACCTTTTTAATTTAATATAATCAAAATTATTTATTTTTCATTTTGTAATTTTTTCTAACTCTTGCTTGGTTTTAAAAATTTCCCTTTCCCATAGATGTGACAGGTATACTATTCTATGTTCACCTAATTTTCTTATACTTTCCTTCTTTATATTCAAGTCATTCATCCATTCTGAATTTATCTTGGTGTAGGGTGTGAGATGTTGATCTAAGCCTAATCTCTCCCATATTGTTTTCCAATTTTCCCAACAGTTTTTGTCAAATAGTGGATTTTTGTCCCAAAAGTTGGGCTCTTTGGGTTTATCATAGACAGTCTTGCTGACATCACTTACCCCAAGTCTATTCCACTGATCCTCCCTTCTGTCTCTTAGCCAGTACCTTATTGTTTTGATGACTGCTGCTTTATAGTATAGCTTAATAGCTGGTACTGCTAGGCCACCTTCCTTCACGTTTTTTTTCATTATTTCCCTTGATATTTTTGATCTTTTGTTCTTCCAAATAAACTTTGTTATAGTTTTTTCTAATTCAGTAAAAAAGTTTTTTGGTATGGTATGGCGCTAAATAAGTAAATTAATTTGGGTAGAATGGTCATTTTTATTATGTTAGCTTGTCCTACCCATGAGCAATCAATCTTTTTCCAATTGTTTAGATCTAGTTTTAATTGTTTGGAAAGTGTTTTGTAGTTGTGTTCGTATAATTCCTGTGTTTGTTTTGGTAGATAGATTCCTAAGTATTTTATATTGTCTAGGGTGTTTTTAAATGGTGTTTCTCTTTCTACCTCTTGCTGTTGTGATGTGTTGGAAATATATAGAAATGCATCTGATGATTTATTTATGTGCATTTATTTCTTTGCTAAAGTTGTTGATTATTTCTATTAGCTTTTTAGTTGATTCTCTAGGATTTTTTATGTAGATCATCATATCATCTGTAAAGAGTGACAGCTTAGTCTCCTCATTGCCCATTTTAATACCTTCAATTTCTTTTTCTTCTGTAATTGCTACTGCTAGTGTTTCTAGTACAATGTTAAATAGTAGAGGTGATAATGGGCATCCTTGTTTCTCTCCTGATCTTATTGGGAATTTATTCCCATTGCATATGATGCTTGTTGATGGTTATAGATATATACTGTTTATTATTTTTAGGAAAGGTCCTTCTATTCCTATATTTTCTAGTGTTTTCAATAGGAATAGACGTTGTATTTTCTCAAAGGCTTTTTCAGCAACTATTGAGATAATCATGTGTTTTTTGTTGATTTGCTTGTTGATATGGTCAATTATGTGAATGGTTTTCCTCATGTTGAACCATTCTTGCATTCCTGGCATAAATCCCACCTGATCATAATGAATAACCCTCATGATCACTTGCTGGAGTCTTTTTGCTAGTATTCTGTTTAATATTTTTGCATATATGTTCATTAAGGAGATTAGTCTGTAGTTTTCTTTCTCTGATTTTGATCTACCTGGCTTTGGGATCAGTACCATATTTGTATCATAAAAGGAATTTGGTAGAACTCCTTCTTTGCTTATTATGTCAAATAGTTCATATAGTATTGGAGTTAGTTGTTCTTTGAAGGTTTGATAGAATTCACTAATGTATCCATCTGGTCCTGGGGATTTTTTCTTAGGGAGTTCTTTGATGGCTTGTTCAATTTCTTTTTCTGATATGGGATTATTTAAGTATTCTATTTCTTCTACTATTAATCTAGGCAATTTATATTTTTGTAAATATTCATCCATCTTACCTAGATTGCTATATTTATTACCATATAATTGCACAAAATAGTTTTTAATGATTGCCTTGATTTCCTCTTCATTAGAGGTGAGGTCTCCGTTTTCATCTTTGATACTGATGATTTGGTTTTCTTCTTTCCTTTTTTTAATTAGATTGACCAGTCCTTTGACAATTTTGTTTGTTTTTTCAAAGTGCCAGCTTCTGGTCTTATTTATTAATTCAATAGTTCTTTTACTTTCAATTTTATTGATTTCCCATTTAATTTTTGTAATCTCTAATTGGGTTTTTAGCTGAGGATTTTTAATTTGTTCCCTTTCTAGTTTTTTAATTTGCATGCTCAGTTTATTTATATTTGCCCTTTCTAATTTGTTAACATATGCACTCAAGGATATAAATGTCACCCCCAAGTACTGCCTTAGCTGCATCCCACAGAGTTTGGTAGGATGTCTCATCGTCATTCTCTTCAATGGAATTATTGATTGTTTCTATGATTTCTTCTTTAACTGACTGGTTTTAGAGAATCATATTATTTAATTTCCAATTAGTTTTTGGCCTGTCCATGAGCCTTTACTAATTATTATTTTTATTGCATTATGATCTGAGAAGGTTACATTTATTATTTCTGCTCTTTTGCATTTGTTTGCAATGTTTCTATGCCCTATTACATGGTCAATCTTTGTTAATGTACCATGTGCAGCTGAAAAGAAGGTGTATTCCTTTTTGTCCCTATTTATTTTTTTCCACATATCTATTAAATCTAATTTTTCTAGCATCTCATTCATCTCTCTTATCTCTTATTTATTTTTTGGTTTGATTTATCTAGATCTGAAAGAGAAATATTTAGATCTCCCACTAGTATAGTTTTACTATCTATTTCCTTTTTGAGCTCAGCCA
Source organism: Gracilinanus agilis (assembly GCF_016433145.1). Lineage (NCBI taxonomy): Eukaryota > Metazoa > Chordata > Mammalia > Didelphimorphia > Didelphidae > Gracilinanus > Gracilinanus agilis. The sequence goes on from NC_058134.1 coordinate 237,454,960, forward strand.
TTTTCTCCTTTAGGAATTTGAATGCTATACTGTTTGGTGCATACATGTTGAGTACTGTTATTTTCTCATTGTTTATACTGCCTTTTATCAGGATGTAATTACCTTCCCTGTTTCTTTTAATCATATCTATTTTTACTTTGGCTTTGTCAGAAATCATGATTGCCACTCCTACCTTTTTTTTTCTCATTTGAAGCCCAAAAGATTTTGCTCCAGCCCATGACCTTAAACCTGTGTATGCCCACCCTCCTCATATGTGTTTCTCGTAGACAACATATGGTAGGATTTTGGTTTCTCATCCACTCTGCTATTTGCTTCCATTTTATGGGTGAGTTCATTACATTCACATTCAGAGTTATAATTATCAGTCGTATATTCCCCAACATTTTGGTATCCTCTCCTAATTCTACCCCTTCTTCTTATGCTATTCCCTTTTAAACCAGTGGTTTGTTTTAGACCAGTATCCCTTGTCCCCTCCCTTGATTTATTTCCCTTTCTACCCCTCCCTTATTATTCCCCTTGTTTTATTTTTTAGGACCTAATGAATCCCCTCCCCCTTTTTTTCCCCTCCCTTTTTTTACCTCCCCACTCCTCTGCTCCCCTTGTTTAATCCCTTCTGACTTTCTCAGTAGGGTTAGATAGAATTCTATATCCCAATGGATATAGCTACTCTTCCCTCTCAGGATTAATTCCGCTGAGAGTAAGGTTTAAATATTACCTCTTAATGCTCTCTTCCTCTCCTTCTTATAATAGTATCCATCCCCTCCCCTTCCCATGCTCTCTTTATGTGGTATAGAATATCCTATTTTTCTTATTCATTCAGGTTTCTCTTGGTGTCATCTACTATTCACCCCCCTCTTTTTTCCCCCACCTCATCTCATCTTAGACCATTTAGTGCTCCAACCTCTCCCTAGAAGAATAATTCTTCTAATTACTATAATAGTGAATACAGTTTTTAAAAATTACACATAACATTTCTCCATATAGGAATACAAATTTTGATCTTATTAAAGCCCTTAAAGAGGCAAATTTAAAAATAAGATTTTCGTTCTTTCCCCTCTGTTTCTTATTTACCTTTTCATGTTTCTCTTGGTTTTTGTGGTTGGATATTGAACTTTCCATTTAGTCCTGGTCTTTTCTGTGCAAATACTTGGAAATCTATCTTGTTGAATGCCCATACTTTCCCCTGGAAGTATATAATCAGTTTTGATGGGTAGGTGATCCTTGGTTGTAGACCCAGCTCTCTTGCCTTTCTGAATATCATATTCGAAGCGTTGCAGTCTTTTAATGTGGAGGCTTTCAGATCCTGTGTGATCCTGATTGGTGCTCCTTGATATCTGAATTGTCTCTTTCTGGCTTCTTGTAAAATTTTTCGTTTACTTGGAAGCTCTTGAATTTGGCTATTATATTCCTGGGGGTTGTCTTTTCAGGGTTTAGTGTAGAGGGTGATCTATGGATCTTTTCAATGTTTATATTGCCCTCTTGTTGTAGAACTTCAGGGCAGTTTTGCTGAATAATTTCTTTTAGTATGGAGTCCAAATTTCTATTCATTTCTGCTTTTTCAGGAAGACCAATGATTCTCAAATTGTCTCTTCTAGACCTATTATCTTGGTCTATTTACTTCTCATTGAGATATTTCATGTTTCCTTCTATTTTGTCAGTCTTTTGACTTTGCTTTATTAATTCTTGTTGTCTTGTGAGATCATTAGCTTCTAATTGCCCAATTCTAGCCTTTAGAGACTGGTTTTTGGCAAAAATCTTTTGGTTTTCCTTTTCATTCTGGTCTATCTGTTTCTTCAAGGCTTCAAACTAGTCATTTCTGGTCTTCAATTTGCTTATCAATTCATTTGATTTCTGAGCCTCACTTTCCAATTGAGAAATTCTGCCTTTTAAACTCGTATTTTCTTGCCAGATCTCTTCCATCTTTCTTATGATCTCAGATTTGAGATCTTCAGGATCTTATGACCCATTTTCATTTTTTTGGGAAGGTCTGGATGTCTTTAATTGATTGTCCTCCTGTGTTTTCTGGGTTTTTCCTGTGCAGAAGTTATCAAGTGTTAGAGTTTTTTTTTTTTTGTCTTCTTGTTTATTTCTTGGGCTTTGCTTGGTATCATTGTGCTTTATCCACCAGAAGTCTGAGTAAGGCAATATGATTTTCTTTGGATGGAGTTAGGGAGCAGTTTTTGCCTGAGGCTACTTTGTGAGTCTCCAGGTTTCTCTGGAGACCCCCCTGGGGTCTCTGGTCTTGCTGTTTTCAGGGTCGAGCCCCCATGTTCCTAGCCAGCTGCCCAGAGCCTAGAACTTGGCCCATGTTTGCTCCTCTACTTGGGGTTTTACCCTGAGTCTGAGTGTCCTGGGCGCTGCTGCTGCCTCTCTCAGCCCCACTCCAGTGTCCAAGGTCAGAGTTTTCCAGCCACCTGGGGTTTCAGGTCTTGTTGCTCTCAGGGGCAAGCTCCTAGTGGTGCCAGTTAGCTGCTAAAGAGCTAGATTTTGTGTCCCTGCTCACTCTAACTCTAGAGCGCAGCCTCAAAGAGCTTATATTCTTAAAAAAAACCTTTACTTTCTGTCCTAGTAACAACTCTGAGACAGAGGAGCAAGGGGCTGGCACTCTATTCACTGTGCTACTTAGCTGTTCAAACCATTTATTCTTTGGGGGGAACTTTTAAGGATAAAAGAGCCATTTGAATAATAATATGGGCCCCTAATTTTTTATTTTTAAAAGATATTTTACTTTCCCAATTATATGTGATGTCAGTTTTCCACATACTATGTTTTCTGAAGTTATAAGATCTAAATTGTCTCCTTCCCTCTCTTACCTCCCCTTTTCCAGAGATGGTAAGCAATTTGATCTGGGTTATACATGCATTATCATGAAAAGCATTTCTATATTGTTCACTTTTGTAAGAGAATATGAAACTAACCCCCCCCCCAAGTAAAAACACAAATAAACTAAGGTGAAAAATTGTATGCTTTGATCTGTATCTGACTCAAACAGTTCTTTCTCTGAAGGTAGATAGTTTTCTTTGTCATAAGTCACCCAGAATTGTCCTGGATCATTGTATTGCTTTCACAGTTGATCATTCTACAATACTGCTGTTACTGTGTACAATGTTCTCCCAGTTCTGCTTATTTCACTCTGAATCAGTTCATGTAGGTTTCTCCAGCTTTTTTCTGAAATCATCTTTCTCATCATTTCTTAAAGGACAGTGGTATTCCATCACTATCGCCACTAATCGTTCAGCCATTCTCCAACTGATGGACATCCCCTCTGTTTCCAATTCTTTGCTCCCACAAAAAGAGCTGCTTTAAATATTTTTGTATAAGCAGGCCTTTCTCCCATTCTTTTCTATTCTCTTGAGGATAAGACCAGTAGTGGTATTACTAGATCAAAGGCTATGCATAGTTTTATAGCTCTTTGGACATAGTTCCCCCAGAATGGTTGGATCAGCTCACAATGCCACCATCAAAGCATTAGTGTCCCAATTTTACCACATCCCCTCCAACATTTATCACTCTTTTTTAATTTTCATATAGGCCAATCTGATAGGTGTGAGGTGGTACTAAGCAATTGGGGTTAAATGTTTTCATTTGCATTTCTCTAATCAAGAATAATTTGTAGCATTTTTTCATATAGTTATTGATAGCTTCAATTTCTTCATCTGAAAACTGCTTGTTCATATCCTTTGTGGGTTCCTGATTTTAAAGAGCTTACAATATATTTGGAGAGCTTACAATATTTCGTATTGTAGATACGAAAGGATACCCAAAATGGAATGAGTCTACTCAGAAGGTAGTGGGTTCCCCTTTGCTGGAAGTCATTAAGGCAAGAATGGAGGATCACTGCAAGGGAGGATGCAAAGGGGATCAGACACAGATTGAACTACTTGACTTCTCTTTTTTTAAATCTTTCCTTTCCATCTTAGAATCAATAATGTATTGGTTCCCAGGAAGGGGTAGGAACTAGGGGCTAACTGACTTGCTCAGGTTCACACAGCTGGGAAGTGTCTGAGACTAGATTTGAACTTCGGACCTCAGGGGCTAGTTGACTTCTAAGGTCCTTTTCAACTCTCAAAATACATGGTTCTGAAGATTCAGTTCTCCTCAAATATTCGAAGGAATGCCATTTGGACAAAGGATTATATATATTTTCTGCTTGACTCCAGGGGGCATAAATAGGAATGGGGGTAGAAGCTGTAGAGCAGTGGATATTACCTTATTAGGAAAAAACTTCCTAACAATGAAAGCTGTTTCAAAATGGAGCAGGCTACCTTCTGAGGCAGCTAATGGTTTCCCCATTTCTGGGCATCTTAAGCCAAATGCTGGCTACTCAGCAAGTATGTTGTAGAAGGGATCCTTGTTCTGATGGGACTAGATGACCTCTGTGGTCTCTTTCCATTTTGACTTTGTGTGATTCTGGGATAATTACTAAGTGCCTCATGAGTGGCTCCGATAATGCCATTATTGGAGAAATTATGAGGAGCAAGAAATTGGGACAAGGAAGGCAAAAGAGTAAAAATCTACAGATAATGAGTTACCAATCTGATAGGGATCATTCACTTATTTTAGTTTTGAAAATTCTCTTATTCTTATTGCTGCCTTTTGTTGTGTCACCTTCATTTCCAAATAGCTTCCTCCCCAGCCCCATGCTCAATGAGGCATCCTTTGTAACAAAGATGAAAAAGAAAGCAAACTCAGAAAACCCAATCAAATTTTCTTTGCCATTTTGATATGGATTTGGTGAGAGTAATGCTATGTAGTCTGAGCCCACTCTCCCAAGGGACCAAGGGGAGATCGAGGACAGTGTGCCCCTCTGATGTTGGGGGCAAATGTTTGTTCTTTGGTTTTTGCTCTCTCTTTGAAGTAAATATCTCCTTGCAAACTCCTCCCCCTCACAAAAGCTCCCCCCAAACTCTTCTTTGAGGCTGCTTGGTCAGGATAAAGTAAGGGCTTTTTGGTTGATCTTTTCTTTTCTTTTTTTTTTTTGTTGATACCATCATGCATATTATCTCCCCTAGTAATTTCAACCTTCAAATTGTCAGCAACTAACAAAATCCGACCTTATGAATTTTATCTTTTTGCTGAGTTCTCTGTCTACATCTGGTGGATCTAACAAGGAGCTACCCCAGATAGATATTAAGAAGAGAAGGTAGGAAAACTGCCCTGTAACTGTAAGCTGAGGAATCTGAGGCTTTATACTAGGGGATGGTAATAGGGTGCTAAACAGTACCCTCAAAAGCAATGCTTACTTCCCCGGCCCTTCATCTGGATCTTGGGTAAGATCCTTCTTATTCAACCATAATCTTGGTAGTAGTAGCAGTAGTAATAGCGTCTGTATCAAGCTTTAAGACTTGCAAGATGCTTTATAAATACTATCATTGGATCATCACAGCAACCCTGGGAGGAAGCTGTGATCATTGTCCTTATTTTATAGGTGTAGGAGACAGAATTGAAATGACTTACCCAGGGTTGTACAGCTAGTGTGTCCGAGGCTGAATTTGAACTCAGGTCTTCCTGATTTCAAGTCCAGCTCTCCTTTTTCTGTACCACCCAGCAGGTACTGATAGTTTTCCCCTCAGAAACTTTCCCTTAGATCCCTTCTCCATACTCTTCCTCTACCTCAAACTCTACCCCTTCCTGCTCCCTCACCCCACCCCCCAGGACAAAATGACACTAACCAGAAAATCAGCTCTTGAATAATTGAGAATTGTTTCTGTTTTCACTAGCAATTTGAAAATCAAACCATTTCTAGTTTTCCAGGGCAGATGCATCATCCCTATCTGGGTCCAGAAAAATAATGTGCTGCTAGAAAATGAGATCTTAATGAGAAACAAGGAAAAGCAGAGGAAGATAAATTACACTGATAATTTATACACACCCTTCCCTACATGGTCACTATTTTTGCAAGAGTAGCAATGCTCGGGCTTTTTCTTGAAAAATCCCTCAATCCCTAGGAAAGAGCTAGGGGTTACCATGTGTGCTTTTCCAGCCCAGATGTTCTTTTCCACCTAATCAAGTAATTGCATCAGTCAGTACTCAGCTCCTTTTATGAGGGCAAAAGGAGGAAAATGAAAGCTACCGGTCCAGACTGTGGGTCTAAAAGAGCCTTTATTGAATCCCTTTCCAATAGGTCCCTTCGGAAAGTGTCTCTGTAATGGGGGTGTTATTGTGTTCTCTTTGCACTCGGATCGATGCTGAGTCCTTTCCATCCTCTTGTGGCCCTCTTGCCTCACAAGATGCAGACATTTCAGAAAGGAACAATGACTTAGGAAGAGAGGATTCAAAGCAGATGCAAAGAAAGTGAACCGTACATCTCCCAGCAGGAAATCAAGTATCTCTGCTCTCAGGCAGCTAATATCTGTACTTAGCAGAAAGGAAATAACCCCTATTTTCCCATCTCTTCTTGGCAGTGGCTAGAATGCAAGCCTTGGAACCAAGGAGGTCTGGATTCAAGTCCTGCCTTTTGTACTTAAGGATTGTATGACCCTCTGAATATGGTTTAGCCTCTCACTATCTCCAGGTAATGCTCCAAGACAGGGATCCTTCTACCATATAATAGGGGTTCTGTGGCACTAAAATATTTTTTGATGACTATATTTCTATATAATTTATTTCCTTTGTAATCCTACATGTTTTATTGTGTGCATTAAAAAACATCATTAGCAGAAGAGGTTCATGCTACTAATGCCCGTGAGTCAAGAAAAGGCAAAAACCATTTAAGTTCCTATTATGTGTCAAGCGCTAAATTAAGTGCTGAGGATGTAAAGGATGACAAAAATAGCCCCTGCTCTCAAGGAGCTCAGAGTCTAATGGAGGAGACAACATGCAGACAACTATGTAAAAATGACCCAGATCCTTGGAATCCAGATATGACACTCTTTCCACTTTCCAATCTTGAGGGAAAAAATAACCCTATCAATGTTTATTGATTGCCTACTGTGTGCATGTGCCCTGTTTGGGGATGTGCAAGTTTTTTTTTAAACCTTTACCTTCTGTCTTAGAATTGTACTAAGGGGGTCAGCTAGGTAGTTTAGTGGCTTGAGAGCCAGGCCTAGAGATGGGAGGTTCTGGGTTCATATCTGATCTCAGACACTTCCTAGCTGTGTCACCCTGGCCACATCACTTACTCCCCAGTGCCTCACTCAATACAAGGTTTTGATTCTAAGATGGAAGAGTTAAAAAAAAGAATCATACTAAGGGTAATCATTTAATCACTGTTTGCCTCAGTTTACAAAATGGTAAAATATGATAATGGATATGATAATAGCAGCTATTCCTTAGGGTTGCTGTACAAATCAAATGGTAGCATATTTGCTTAATCCTGAAGCACAAAAATAGTTGCTGTTATTATTATTAGCATTAATAAGAATCCTTATTAATTTATAATCAACTTGTATTAATTAATAATTAATAATAATTATTAGCATTAACAATATTTCTATCTAATCATAATTCCTACCAGGGGAAGCTAGGTAGCACAGTGGATAGAGTGCCAGGTCTGGAGATTGGAGGACATGGGTTCAAATCTGGCTTCAGACACTTCCCAGCTGTGTGACCCTGGGCAAGTCACTTAACCCCCATTGCCTGGCCCTTACCACTCTTCTGCCTTAAAACTAATACAGAAGATGAAGGTTTTAAAAAATGATCGACCAGAAAGAAGTAGCATAAGGGCTACCACTGAGGAAATGTAAAAGTGCATTAGGAAGCAGGTCAGTTATCTAGGAAGGGACAGGGATTCCCATCTGTTATAGCAGGGATTCACTGGCACCCAGGAAATGTTAAAAAAAAAAAAAAAAGACTTCAAGGAAGCCATATAGCATGTTGGGAGACCATCATTGTGCCTGGCAAACATCAATGTTTAATAAATGCTTGTTGATTGATTAAGTGATGGCCTGGGGAGATCCTCTGTGCAGGAGCTATGGAAGACCATGGATAAGAATCACCGGAGAGGAGAACTCTTAAATGAATACAATTTGATCTGTGTGAGGACAGAGCACAATTACATTTATGAGATTATAGATTCAATGAAGCGTTCAATAATCCAACAACCAAATACAACGTGGATTCAAAGATGAAGTTGGAAAAGTCACTGCCCTCAGAGAGCTTATCTTCAGAGCAACCAATCGAAAAATGGAATCTAAGTGCAAACGAAACGTTCTGGTAGATCCTGATGGGGGGTTTTTAATCTCCTTCAAAGAATACAAGTTGTTCCTGGAGCCTTGGTTTCAAACCACTCCTCTGAAGAGCAGTTGATAACCTGCCTAACTTTGGGAGGAACAAATCCTAAGCGCAGTACCTGTGCTGCAATAAATCTGTGATGAGAGGCAGAGGCACAGAAGGTCTGAGCTTCATCTATTTATTGGCAAGGCTAGTGGTTAGCAATAATAGAGGTCAACGGTCCCTCAGTAACCAAAGACCCTCTAACACAGGCTTTTAAAATACACTTTAGTGGTTAAGTAAGGTCCAGAAACATCCCCCAAACTAAGTTTGTGAGTGGTTCTTTTTTTTTTTTTTTTTTTAAACCCTTACCTTCCATCTTGGAGTCAATACTGTGTATTGGCTCCAAGGCAGAAGAGCAGTAAGGGCTAAGCAATGGGGGATAAGTGACTTGCCCAGGGTCACGCAGCTGGGAAGTGTCTGAGGTCAGATTTGAACCAGGACCTCCCATCTCTAGGTCTGGCTCTCAATCCACTGAGTCAGCCAGCTGCCCCCTGTGACTGGTTCTTAATTATGGTATCTGACAATTTCACCATGAATTTTCATCCATCATGGTGACTGGAAAACCCAAATTAGGCCAACAACCTCTTGGAAGAATGAACCCCACAGTGTCCACCCAGAATAGGGACTTTCCAGAGTCCATGGGGCATGAAGGGGAGGTACAGACTTGTAACATCCTTCAGAAGGTTCCTTATCTACCAGCTTCAGTACCAACGGAGCCCAGTACTGGGAACATATCTGGTGACAGGCAAACTTGTCTTCCATCTATCTTTCTTAACTGACATCTCGTGCCACTCAGTAATTGAGGGTTGGGCATTAGACTTGCACAGCACTATTCTAAGCCTCAAAATCTTAAAGCAGTGATTCCCAAAGTGGGCACCACCACCCCCTGGTGGGTGCTGCAGAGATCCAGAGGAGCGGTGATGGCCACAGGCGCATTTATCTTTCCTATTAATTGCTATTAAAATTAAAAAAAATTAATTTCCAGGGAGCTAAGTAATATTTTTTTCTGGAAAGGGGGCAGTAGGCCAAAAAAGTTTGGGAACCACTGCCTTAAAGCATAGCAAAGCTCCATTATAATGGTTACTGTTATGATTAAAAAACTCTGAACTATAAATCAATAATCAGGAATCAATACTCAATTTCACTCTTGCAAATAGAAGGCACGTTAAAATGCTGATGGATTGCCTGAAGCCTTTCGGACCAATTCTGTGCCTAATGTTCTTTTCTTTTAAAATAGAATTTTGTTGTTATCTTTGTTTTTATATCACTTAATTTCCCCCTGGATTCCTACTCTTCTCATCTTGGTTGTCCAGATAACTATTCATTTTAGCAGTTAAAAAAAAACCCAAGGAAAAAAAGAGATAAAAAAATCAGCAAACCAATCAATTCATTGAAAAATAAATCTGACAATATATGCAACATCCATACCTGTGGACCCCTGATGTCTGCATGGGAGTCCAAGAGGAGCCTTCCCAAACCTCTTCTTTGGGACCAAACTTGTTCTTTGTAACTTTTGCGCCCTGCATTTTCTTCTGCTCTATGGGAGACCAGTAGAGGTAATGACTTGGAAGTTCAGAGTATTTGATTTATTTTTCTAAAACCCTTACATTTTGTCTTAGTATCAATTCTAAGACAGAAGAGTGGCAAGGGCAGTCGAGGTTAAGTGACTTGCCCAGGGTCACACGACTAGACAGTGTCTGAAGCCAGGTTTGAACCCAGGTCTTGCACTCCATCTACTATGCTACCTTGCTGCTCTGATACAAGGTATTTCAATGGAAATATTATTCTGACAAAAGGTGTAGGTTTAAGAACATCTATCTCTCCAAAGTGGCAAATGGGCTGGTGCAAATGGGCAAATCTCTGCTCCAGTGTTTATTAGTTGTGAAATTCTATGCTATCTAATTTTTCTTTTTTCATAAAGAAATATTTTCTCATCTTGGGAGATTAATGCTTGTAACCCTTCCCTCACTGATCATAAATTTTAAAGCTGGAAGGGACCTCTGACACCATCTCTTTCGACTCCCCTCATTTTGCCTCTGAGACACCAAAGAAGGTAAAATGACTTACCCAGAATCTCATAGGTAGAAGTTATCAGAAGATCCAAGAATCTATCCTGGGTCCTTTGATGCCACATGGAGAGATTTACCCACATGCCCAAAGACTTGAAGCATTTTGTAAACTCTAAAGCCCTATAGGAATGGGAGTTACTATCATTTTGACCTTGGCAAGGCTCTGGACAGGAAATGTGCCAGTCATATCAATGAGGTTAAGAATACGCAACTAGAGATGTGTAAAACTCAAAAAGAAATGAATTGGTGCTAGAGGCACATTGACTTTGATTACCACAGATTAGCATCATATATGTTGCACTGGATTTTTATATTTGGTATTAAACGTTTCCCGATACTATTTTACTGTGGTTCAGAGTTTTCCTTGGGACCTCACCAGGTCAGGGTTTGACACCTCTAGTGTAACAGCTAGAAAGATGACCTTACAATTAAGAGGGCCTGGGATGGATTCTTGGGTTCAAGTTCCATCTCTGACACTTACTGCTTTAGGTCACTCTTTAAAACCATCCATTACAGAGCCTATGCCAATGTCCATTGGTTGATGGAGTGTGTTCACTTGGAGTCTCCCATACCATTGAAGTTGCACTTGGTGCCATCTTCTATTCCCTCCCCCTTTTCTTTTTTTGCATATCATCTTAAACCACTTAGTACCCTGATCTCTACCTATGAATAATGCATTTGGTATTTTTAAAAAGGATTGGAGGGATCCAAAAAAATACGAAAAGGGGCTTGGTTTTGGAACATTTTATATAATGTCAATTTTCAAAATATAATGATTGTGCTTTGACAAATTTCTTCTTTTTTTCCTTTCCAAAATCCTTTGTTATAAGGGATGGCATTCTGGGAAGAGGAGGGGGAAGGCTATATGGAGAAATCCAAGCCACAGAAGTTATCAGTAAAATCTATTTTTAAAAAAAGAACTCAAGTGATGGGTTGATGCACAGCTAGCTGGGGTGAGGGAGTTTGGGGGAGAGATGGGAGACTCAAAAGGGAGCTGCCTCATCAGATAGACTGCCAGAAGAGCTGGGACATATTGTGCCTTAAGGTTTACAAGGCTCTTTACATCTTCACAAAACACCCAGAAATTATTGTTATCCCTTGTTTTTATTTTTCCTTTGTTTTCTTTTCCCCAGACTTGTCATTTTAATGGGGTCTAGGGCTACCACAGTAGCTCTTTTGCTTTTCCTTCAATCTATAGTCTTAGAATATTGCCTGGGGGCACTGGGAGGTTAAGTGACTTGTTTAAGGTCACATAGCCAGTGTCAAAGGTGAGATTTGGATTTAGGCCATCAACACTTATGAGCTGGGGAAAGTGATCCTGGGCAAATCAGTTAACTGTCTCAATTTCCTCCTCTGTAAAATGATGTGGAGAAGGAAATGGCAAATTACTCCAGTATTTTTGCCAAGAAAACGCCAAGTAGGGTCACAGAAAGTCAGACACAACTGAAACCCCAAAACTTGCTAACTGTGTGACCTTGGGCAAGTCATTTAACTCTGTTTGCTTCAGTTTCTTCAACTGTAAAATAAGCTAAAGAATGGCAAACCACTCCAGCATTTTTGCCAAGAAAAACCCCCAGTGGAGTCACAAAGAATCAGACATGACTGAAAAACAGCTAAACAATGACAAGACACCGCCAGGAAGTATCCAAGGTGGGATTTGAATTTAGATCTCCTGGATTCTGAGGGCCAAGTTCTACCCACTCTACAACAATTTCTCTGTTTTAGAATTGGGAGAACTCTGTTCCTCTTCTCTGAGATGAGCCTCAGAAAGGTTGGGTGACTCGGCAAGGGTGTCACAACTCACGCCAGAGAGGGGATCGGAAACCAAGTATGTGTGGCGCCTAAGCCTCTCCTCTCTGCACTTGGCCCCATTCCCTCTCACCTCTGCAAGGACAAGTTAACTTAAAATTCTCATCCATCAATGACTTGAGTGGCGGGTTAGAAAAATGGGTTTCTGAAGTTTCCAGACGATGCAAAGAGGGGTGGGGGGGGGCGGGGTTAGAATGCCCAGCGCCAGTGTAGACCGGAGAGAGAAGGTTAGCAACGTTAAGGTGAAGGTCAGCGTCGGCAGGACCGATAGCCCAGCAGAGTCTATTCCAGAGGAATAAGGAAGGACACGAGGATGGCACGTCTACGTGCAAAGACAGCAGCGAAGCGAACTTGGGTCAGAGTGGATGACACGCTCTGTGACTCAGCACGCAGAGCCGTAGTTTTACAACCCCAAACATGAGCCGGCGGCGGAGGCAGAGTCAGGAAGGAGCACACAGCATGGAGTAGCTACAAAGGATTCTTGGCACTGGAGAGACCGGCTCTTCTTTAGAGATGGAGGGGGCGCGCATGACCCGACTGCCAATGGGCAGCGTGCTCAGAAATGGGAACTGGTTAGGAGTGGGATGTGAATGGCGGGGCACACGCTTGTTAAGCCCTTCCCGGGTGCCCCGCCCTAGGCTGGACCCCGGGGGTACAAGGACAAAAGGGAACAGCCCCTGCCCTCCCGGAGCTTAGCTTCTACTGGGAGAAAGCCCGGACAGGAAATCGTTAGAGACAATGATACTGTACGGGCAATTATGGTCCACCCTTCTGTTTCTGAGCCAGTGCCAGATTGCTTGGATCATCACTGCTTTGGTTAAGTTCTTAAGTACCAGTTTAAGATCTGGTACTGCTGGACCACCATCCTTCCCGTTTGTTTCCTTTATTTTTCTTTTCTTTTCTTTTTAAAATTTTTTTTATTTTGACAATTTCCCCTTAGTTACATGTTTCATGCTCTTTCCCTCTCCCCAAACCCTCCCAACCGCCCTCAGCCGACACACAATTCCACTGGGTTTTACACGTATCACTGATCAAGACCTAATTCCATATTATTGATAGTTGGACTAGAGTTATCGTTTAGTGTCTACATCCCCAATAATATCCCCAACAGCCCATGTGTTCAAGCAGGTGTTTTCTTTATTTTTAAACCCTTACCTTCCATCTTAGAATCAATACTGTATTGGTTCCAAGACAGAAGAGACTTAAGGGCTAGGTAGTGAGGGTTAAGGGACTTGCCCAGGGTCACACAGCTAGGAAGTGTCTGAGGCCAGATTTGAACCCACGACCTTCCATCTCTAGGCCTGACTCTCAGTCCACTGAGTCACCCAGCTGACCCCTTTCCTGTTTGTTTCCATTAAGGGTGATTGGGGGAGGGAGGACATAAATAGCTGAGAGGGGGAAGATCAGAAAGGCTTCAGGTAGAGGACACACCTTTAATCGAATCTTCAAGGAAATTAGGGATTCTTTGATGTGGAAGGGAAGAGAGGTATTTAGAGTCAGAGTCTTGGATTCAAAGATCAGCTTATAGTAAATCACCTGACATCTTCCCCACCTCCCCCCAGCCTGGCAAGGTATAGATTTAAACATACAGGGGAAAGGTGCTGAACCTCTCATATCCCCAGACCCAATGGCCCTTGCCTTTGGAAAACTGTGACCAGTCATTTCAGCCATGTCTAACTCTTTGCGACCTCATTTGGAGTTTTCTTGACAAATGTACTGGAGCGATTTCCATTTCCTTTTTCAGCTCATTTTACAGAGGAGGAAACAGGCAAACAAACAGTGTTAAGTGACTTGCCCAGGGCCACCCTATTAGTAAATGTCTGAGGCTAGATTTGAACTCAGGAAGATGAGTCTTCTTTACTCCAGGATGGACAGTCATCAGTGAAATGATGGACTTGACCATGATGTGGCTTTGTGGTGTTGTAGGGGGTCCAGCAATGATTTAAGGATCTCTGTTGAGCAGTGCTCTGCCCAGGCTACTTCCTCTAATTTGCTTTCCTCCTACAAGAAAGGCCTCTAAGAAGAGGCAGCTTTATCTGCTCTCTCCCTGAGCTTTTAGGAAGTCTGGAGCTCTCAAGTCTATCTTTATTTACTCTGTGCCTAGACCACACCCTTTAAGACAGCAGCCTTCCTCTAAAGACGATCTAATTTTCTTCTGATGGGTAATTTGTGGGGCCTCAAAAGTGTAAATTCTCATTTACCAAAATGCAAACAATCAGTCTGCAGAATTAGGACATCCTGCATTTAAAGCTTGTTACAGCCTGCCCTCCCCCCAACTTTTCTGATCTTCTACTCAGCTCCTCTGAGTCAAGAGGAAAGCCACAACTCGACAGTCCAGCCACATTGGCCCACTCATATTCCTTGAATAAGACATACCATCTGTCAAAATTGGTGACAGTGTTCTATCCTCAATGCTGGGTGACCCTGGGCAAGCCACTTAACCCTTTTTTGCCTCAGTTTCCTCATATGTAAAATGAACGGGAGAAGGAAATGGCAAACCACTATCGTATCTTTAACAAGAAAATCCAAGAATTCAATCCTCAGGGGGCATCTAGGTGGCACAGTGGATAGAGCATCAGATCTGTATTCAGGAGGCTCTGGGTTCAAATCTGGCCTTAGATACTTTCTAGATGCGTGACCTTAGACAAGTCATTTAACTTCCATTGTGCAGCCCTTACCACTCTTAGAATTGATATTGAGACAGACTGTAAGGCACTCTTACAAGTCATTCTACATATACTCATTTTAGCCTCATAGTAACCTTTCAAGGTAGGTACTACAGTTATTACTCTAACCATTTGATTGATGAAGAAATTGAGGCTCAGAGAGTTTAAGTGACTTGTCCACAGTCACACAGTTAGCAGGTCTTAGAGGCAGAATTTAAATTTTGTCTCTTTCTGGTTCCAAGTCTAACAACCACACTGACTACAAAATCAATGAATCAATAGTAGTATACACTAGTTAAAAAAAAAAAAGTGAATGTGATGCCAGGCAAAGAGAGATGTCGCTTCCAAGAACAAGGAAGTGGCACTGACCCTGTTATCTGTCCTGATCAGAACACAGCTGAAATTTTGTGATTAGCTCTGACCTCTACACTTTTGGGACACGGATGGATAAACCCCAGCATATCCAGGACAGAGCACTAAGGACGGTGAGTGGTCTAGAGTTCATGTATAAAAGAAGGTATATGTTTATGCTAGAGAAGAGAAGACCAGGGGAGGGGGACATATTAGTAATCTCTAATATGAGGGGAAGAGAGAATACATTCATTCTATGTGACCTCAGATAGCCAAACTAGAAACTGGGCCAATGTTCGTAGAGAAATAAATTTAGGGATGATGTCAGGAAAAACTTACTAAGTGTAACTGGGGCTCAGACCGGCATTATTGGATTTGGAGCTTTGCTAGCCCAGGAGGCAACAGGATATTTCATCTAATTCCACTGGTTGAGTCAGTATTAGAGCTGCCCATATGTGGGGGGTGAGCTTTGAGAGGGGATGGGTTCCCCTATTTGGAGGTAAACCCATCTCTATTCAAAGGGTAATGCAAGGACAAGATGGCCACCTTTTGGGTATGTGGCAGTAGGGATCCTTGTTCATATAAGGGCTAGACAAAATGACTCCTGGGGTCCCTTTTTCCAACACTGAAATTCTGCGATTTGGTGTATCCTTCTATTATTGATCAGTCAACAAGCATTCATTATACACTTACTATGTGGCAGACAGAGGAAAAGCAAAACCAGAACACGAATTCATTGTCATCAACACGTGGCATTAGCTGCCTCCAGAATCTGTAGATATTTGAGGGAGTATTTCTATCATTTAATGTGATGGAGAAGAATGGAATCACTATATTCTTGCATGATTGATCACATGATTGTGTTGCTTCCATCCCTTGACTACACATTACCTCCATATTTTTGTGTATATTGTTTTCCTTGTTTTGTTAGTTTTAATCTGCAGGAGTTTGTATAAATCTTCCTATACTTCTTTAAATTCTTCATCCTCATAGTTTCTTATAGGGCAAGAGTATTCTGTTTTTATTTTTTTTTAAACTTTTATCTTTTGTCTTAGAATGGATACTACGTATTGGTTCCAAGGCAGAAGATTGGTAAGGGCTAAGTAATTGGGGTGAAGTGACTTGCCCAGGGACACACTGCTAGGAAGTGTCTGAGGTCAAATTTGAACCCAGGACCTCCTGTCTCCAGGTCTGACTTTCTATTCACAGAGCCACCTAGTTGCCCCTGGCAATAATTGTGACAATAATGTACTATGATTTTTTTTTGTCTATTCTTCAAAGAATGAGTGTGCCCTTTCTTCCTAATTCTTTTTTACTAAAATGCATTACAATGAATATTTTGGTGAATATGGGGTGTTTCTTTTTGTCTTTGATATTCTTATGGGTATTTGTCTAGATGTAGGGTTAAAGGATATGTCCAAGTTGTCTTTGAAAATCAAACTATGTAGTTCAATAGAAAACAGTGCTTCTGGATTCAGGGGTCCCAGGTTCAAATCCTAAATCCTACCTCTGACATTTACCACCTATATGACCTTGGGCAAATTACTGAACACAACCATGCCTCAGTTTTCTCATCTATTAAAAAAATGGGGGTGGGGGATTAGACTAGGTGGCCTCTATGGTTCCTTCTTGAGCTTTGTGAAAGTGAAATAAAAACAAAACATATCAAGAAAAAATAAAAGAAAAAGCCTCAAAGTCAACATGTTGCATCTCAAATGGCCATTTTAGCTTTTGTGGAACATAAAGTATTCCACCAACAAAACAAGTTACCTATATGTTTTTCTCTCCTTGATCTCCTTTTTGGGTCCTTTTCTTCTAAAGTACTCAACATCTTATAGCAAAGAAAACTCAAACAAGGAAATAAAACTAATATAAGCCCAGCTGTCATGTTCTTGGAAACAAATATATCTGTGCTCAAGCAAGCTTTCATTTGTCCAGAGTTACCTAGCTGAAATGTAAGCTACCCACACTATTACACTGGTGTGAAAATATTTTGAGCTCTGCCCACTCTCTCTCCATTTTTAGAGTAGTTCTGATGGAGGCAAGCAGGCTTGCAGGAGCACACGGGGAAAATGTCATGAATGGCTGAGTCCAGGCATCTGTTTACAACCACAGTTCTGGTCTCTGGGAGCAAGGCCACAGATCAGACTTCCCAGCTAGAAGGGACCTTAAGAGGTCAGCTAGTCCAATCCTCTCACTTTATGGAAGGGGAAACTGAGCTCTAGAAAGGTCATGGGATCATAGAATCATAGGTCTAGAACTGCAAAAGATGTTAGATGACAATGAACTCACCCCTTCCCCATTTAATAGATTGATGAATAAATTGTGACCAAGGGAGGTTAAGAGACTTGTCTAAAGTCTCACAGTAGCAGAGCTAGGACTGTAGGTGATTTTCTGATGGCCTGATTTTGTGTGCCTCTTTGTATGTAGAAGGAGTTATGAGTCGTGATTGGTAACAAGAAGGCTGAGAAAGAGTTGCATAAGGATTTTGCCAAGTTGACATTCTTTGGGAGGGACACTTGGAGAGGGAAGAAGTAGACATGTAGGGGAAGCTGTCTCCTCTATAACTAAGACATTATTTCCCTCACTGCCGAAGAGCTCATTTACTCCATTTAAAAAACAAAACAAGACAAAAAAAAATTACCTTTGGTCATAGAATCATTATTGTGTATTGGTTCCAGGGCAGGAGAGTGGTGGTGAGAGCTACGCAATGGAGGTTAAGTGATTTGCCCAGGGTCACACAGCTAGGAAGAGTCTGAGGCTAGATTGGAACTCTGGGCTTTCTCAATCCACTGAGCCACCTAGATACTCCTGAACTCATTTACTCTTGTGTATTTTCTGGTATAGTCTATTTGTAGAACTTCTCCAATTACTATTTGATGTTTTTCTTAAATAAATGGATTTAGTTGCTATTCACTGTTTGTAAGAGTCTTTTGTGTAACTGGTGTTTGGTGGGAAGTTATTAAGATATTGGGTATAAGCTAAGGGTTTCCTTTTCCCTTTAGAGTAGTGGTTCCCAAACATTTTTGGCCTGCTGCCCCCTTTCCAGAAAAAAATATTACTTAGTACCCCCTGGAAATTATGAAACTGTTTATTGAACTCAGAATAGAATGTAATACAAAAAAGTGTGGCCATCACCACTCCCCTGGATCATGCAGCACCCACCAGGGGGCGGTGGCGTCCACTTTGGGAATCACTGCTTTAGAGGAACAAGAGAAATGAGTTATCTTCTGAGTTCTGACCCATATCCCTAAACTTACAAATATGGGACTTGCAAAGTATTATAATTGAAATGATCTCCAGAGACTGATTTTGGGGCAAGAATATTAGTTTATTGATTACATCAAGTTTATTGGTCAGGCCAGCATCATAATCAATAAAGTGATATAAATCTCTATGGTTATCTTGCTACCAGGGATGACCTGACCTGGGCCAGGTGGCTTAATAAATAGATTTTTAGGAGCTCATTATTCAGCCCCTCTCTTGATCATCCCAACACATATTTAATTGGTGATAGCTAATTAACCCATTAACCTATCCATCTCTCTCCATCCCCACAGGAAGACAGGTCATGTATGCTGGAAAAGAACTCTTGTCTCCTTCATCCATTAATCAAATTCTGTTAAAATGGAAGACATTCCTTGGGATTCCCATGGACAAAGAAAATACAAAAAATGGCAGACTACAAGGTCCCAGACATAGGAATACATAGTAATTTCCCCTAATATGTAGAAACAAATACAGTATATGAAAAAAAATTTTTCACAGAAATATCTATAATTCTAACTTAGTAACCCCTATGGAAACTGGAGAAAAGTGACCAGCCCCCCTGGTGCTCCTGGGCCTGCCTGCTCATGCCCTCCAATTAGCATGTGGCTGCTACAGCCATAGACAGTTCTTTGAGAGACAGTTTGGAGTCAGGAAGACTTGAGTTCAAATCTGTCTCCAATACTTTCCAGCTATGTGACCTTGAAGAAGGCACTTAACCTCTGTTAGTCTCAGTTTCCTTAGCTACAAAATGAGGAAAAGAAAAACATCAACTTCACAGAGCTGTTACGGGGATCAAATGTTTAGACAGTGCCTGACAAAGAGTAAGTTTATAAAAATATTAATTGTACTTGTTATTGTTTATTATTATTTTTGTTACTGTTGCTATTATCCCCTTCCCTAAAGAGGCTGGCCAGGCCAAACAGATCATGGCTGGATGATAGAGATAAAGCCACATCTACAAATTTAGATGGCACATGCCTAGTTTTCCTTTCTGTATACTCTGTGTATCTATGTAGAACACATATTTACAACACGCACGTGTGTGTGATCTGTGTGTCTATGTAAAATACATACTGACATTGCTCTTTATATATACATATGTATTTATATTTACAGAGATATTTTATAGAGATACAGAGTATATGGAAATATATATTATATAAACTATATTTCTATATTATATAAAATCAAGATTTATACATATTATATATAACTTATATTATATATATAATCTCGAATATGCTTAGTTACTTTTATTTTTTGTTTCTGTCATTAGAATGTGAGCACCTCGAGGGCAAAGATTATTTTCAGCGCCTGGTACCTAGTGAACCATGTAATAAATGCCTGATCAACTATTGCTTGATTGACTTAAACAATAAGCACACCAGAACAATCTGAATCTCCCTTGCTTAATGAGTCCCATATAAGCCACCTACATTGCCTTGGCTCCTTCCCAGTACCACTGATCTGCATATCTGGTTGGCTAAGAGGTATCTGAGAACTAGAATGAAAAGTATCCAGTTTGATTTTTATTCTTTAAAAAAAACAAAACTTTATTTAAAAAATTTTAAAATTGTATTGAAATATCTTCATATATTTAACCCTATATATAATGTATAACTCTCTATATTTGTATAAATATTTTATTTAAACATTTACTTTTGAAGAACTTGTTATTGTTGCTGAAATTTGTAAATTCATCAAGGAGGGGAACTTGAAGTGAGGAAACGTCTTCTGTCGATGTTGGTTGGGTAACTAACTGTTCTGCTATTTAGAGTTGCCCCGGACACTAAAAGGAAGCAAGAAGAAAAACATTTATTAAGCATCTGCTATGTGCCAGATAAATATTATCTTATTTGAACCTCACAACAGCTCTGGGAGGTTGATGCTATTATATCTCCATTTTATAGATAAGGAAACAGAGGTAAACAGAGGCAAAATGATTTTCCTAGGGTCACATAGTTAGTAAGTGTCTGAGGCAGTATTTGAACTCAGATCTTCTCGACTCCAGGAAGATATCAGGTCGTCTTGGCTCCAGGGCTGGTCCTCTGTTCACTCTACCATGGGGAAGAGGGAGGATGAGGACATGTAATCTGGAGAAATTAAAAAAGTTTTTTTTTTTAAGTTTCTCTCTTTAAAAAATTAGCATTGTCTAGTCCAAGACAATCCCCAAGGACTCATGATGAAAAATGCATCTCTCTCCAGAGCAAGAACTGAACACAGACCCAAACAAACTATATTTCACTTTCTTTTTAATTTTTTTTTGGTTTGAGCTCTCTCCCACAAAATGACAAATATGGAAAAAATGCTTTACATTATCGCACATGTAAAATCTGTATCAGATTGCTTACTGTCTCAGGGAAGGAAGGAGAGAATTTGGCTCAAAAAATTTTTAAATGAAGGTTAAAAATTGTTTTTACACGTAATTGAGGGAAAAAATAAGATATTATTTTATTTTAAAAGTACTATGAAGTTTTCCATGCATCTGATGCAGTCTTGACTGGCTCTTTAGCTACTTACTACCAGATTGCTTCTCTTTAAACTTATTTTTAGGGACTGATTCAGATCCCACACAGAGGATAGAGAGCCAGGTGTAGAGTCAGGAAGGCTCATCTTTCTGAGTTCAAATCTGGCCTTAAACACTTCTGTGATTCTGTTCAGGTCACTTAGCCCTGTTTGACTCCGTTTCCTTATCTATCAAGTGAGCTGGAGAAGGAAATGGCAAACCCTGCCAGTAGCTTCGACAAGAAAATCCAAAGGAGGTCATGAAGAGTCAGATATGACTGAACAATGACCGATTTTTACTGGCCCCATTTATTAGAAATCTGTGACTGAGGATGTGGGCTTTGAGTCTAGCTCGTTTTTTTTTTCTCCCACCTCAGATCCTTAGTTTACGAGTCCAGCCTGGGACTGGATCTAGTAAAGAATCAAAGAAATAAGAAGACTTGAGGAACTGCAAAAAGCATTGGTTTTTGGAGACTGAGGACTTGGGTTCAGAGCTATGTTCTGCTATGTCCTGATTATGTGACCTTGGAGTTGGGCAATCTTCATAGATCTGAGTCCCAAGGTCCCTTCAAGCTTCAAGATTCTGTGATTATTCAGCCCTTAGGTTTCTCAGTCATCGAGTTCCATGTAGCTTTGTGCCTTACCATGCCTTAAGATTTCCCCAGTGGAGGAATTCCATGTGAATTGGACTGACCTCCAAGAATTGATGCAGAGTGAAAGGAGCAGAACCAGAAGAACATTGTACACAGAGACTGATATACTGTGGTACAATTGAATATAATGGACTTCTCCACTAGCAGCAATGCAAGGATCCAGAGCAAGGCTGAGGAACTTATGAGAAAGAAAACTAGCCACACTCAGAGGAAGAACTGTGTGGGGAGAAACACAGAAGAAAAACAACTGCTTGAACACATGGGCTAATGGGGATATTATTGGGGATGTAGACTCTAAATGATAACTCTAGTCCAACTATCAATAATATGGAATTAGGTCTTGATCAATGATACGTGTAAAACCCAGTGGAATTGCGTGTCGGCTAAGGGGGGTTGGGGGGCTTGGGGGAGGGGGAAAGAACATGAAATATGTAACTAAGGGGAAATATTCAAAATAAAAAAAGATAAAAAAAAAAGATTTCCCCAGTGGCTGTCAAGGATAGTCAAGTTGCTTTAAAAAACTGAATTGACTGGTGATTAGACTGAGATGGCCAGCTAAAGGATCATAGGTATGTGATCTAGAACAAACCTTTAGAACTAAAAGGAACCTTAGAGGCCATCTCATTGAGCTCTCTAATTTTCCTTAAGGAGACCCTGAAGGTCTTGAATCCAGCTCTGACTCAGAAGCCCATCTCTTTGTACTGTCCCCCTGTATTGATTACTCTTGTAGGCTCTTGGATAAGACCCTGGACTTCCCTGGGCTTAAATTTCCTTCCCTGTAAAAATAGGAGGCAGAATGAATATCTCTTAAGTCTGAAGTTCTTCCAGTTCTAAATTTGAGGAGCCCCATAATGTGATTTATATTTTGCTCGGGGATTCTGAAGAATAGCTGCAATAGATATGACACTGAGGTTTAGAAAACACTGCATAGCTCCCTCCATGTCCATAACAACCCTGTGAGGCAGATTGTCATTGTTCAGCTGCATCCAAATCTCTGTGACCCCATTTGGGGTTTTCCTTGCAAAGATATTGAAGTGGTTTGCCATTTCCTTCTCCAGCTCATTTTATAGATGAAGAAACTGAGGCAAGGTTCCATACAAGGAAACTGGGGCAAGCAGGGTTAAATGGCCAAGGGTCACTAGCTAGTAAGTGTCTTAGGCCACATTTGAACTCAAGTCTTCCTGACTCCAGACCTGATACTCCATCCTCTGCACCATGTAGTTGCTCTTACTACTTTATGCCTGTGGGTACAGACATAATTTCCTTTTTGCAGGTATAAAAAGTAAGGCCAAGAGTTTATATGACTTGTGTAGGGTCACAGTGTTTGGTGATTGAAGACTGATGTATTAAGATTGGCAAACTTCTGGGGTAGGTAGGTGGCTCAGTAGATAGAGAGCCAAGCCTGGAGTTAGGAGGATTTAGGTTCAAATCCAGCCTCAGATATTTCTTAGATGTGTGATCTTGGGCAAGTCACGTAGCCCCAGTTGTCTAGCCCTTACCTCCCTTCTCTGTTGGAATTGATACTTAATATCCATTCTAAGACAGAAGGTAAGTGTTTAAGAAAAAAAAAAAAAAAGAGTATATGCCCTCTGGGGCATCTAGGTGTCTCAGTGGTTAGAGTAGCAGGGCTGGAGTCAGAAGAATCTGGCTTTTAATCCTGCCTCACTTCTAAGACAGAATTAATTCTATCAGTTCTAAGACAGAAGCTCAGGGTTTTGGTCTTAAAAAAAAAAAAGACTGGCAAACATCTCCTTAAGTGCCTTTGATGTATAAAGTCTCATACTAAGTCTGGAGAGGCAAAGATGGAAAAGGAATGGCCAGAGCCCTGCTTTCAAGGACTTTTAATCCTCTTTTACCCAATACCTCTAGGGGAGGGAGGGAAAGCCCTCAAGTGGCTTTTCCACTCTTGACTTAAACCCCCAACTAGTGTCTCTTAGGGATCAGAGGAGCTCTTGGGAGATCTCAACCTTGGGAGGCTGTCAAACATTTAATAAGAGTTCATTATGTGCCAGGCACTGAGCTAAGCACTGGAAGACACAAGGACTTACTCTCAAGGAGCTGACATTCCATTGAGGGGGACGATACATACTATATAAATACACATAGGATGGAAGGTGATCACACAAGGAAAGGGATTGGCTGGGTGAGAAGGGAGAGGAGCTAGGAAGCATCCTGCAGAAGGTAGTATTTGACGTGAATCTTTTTGGTTGTTGTTTAAACCCTTACCTTCTATCTTAGAATCAATACTATGTATTGGTTCCAAGGCAAGAGAGCAGTAAAGGCTAGGCAATTGGAGTTAAGTGACTTGCCCAGGGTCACACAGCTAGGAAGTGTCTGAAACAAGATTTGAACCCAGGACTTCCCATCTCCAGTCCTGGTGCTCTATCTACCAAGCCACCTAGCTGCCGCCTTGACCCGAGTCTTGAAGGAAACCAAAGATAGTTACTAGGAGGCAGCAGTGGGGAGAGAGAGGATTCCAGGCATGGGGGACTGCTGGTACAATGGCAGGAAACTGAGGGTATGGTGTCATACCCTCAGCCAGGCCATATAGCTCGGGGTATGGAAGAAAGTGTAGCTTAAGTAAGGGCCAGGCTGTGAAGAACTTGAAATGCCAAACAGCATTTGTCCTCTGTCACCAGGATAGGAAACATAAGAGGTACATTGGCTTACAAAGCTTTTTATATATGTTGTCTCATTTGATCCTGACAAGAAGCCTGGAAGGTAGGGACTATGATATCTTCATTTTAACAACAATAATAACAGCTAATATTTATATAGCACCTACTATGTGCCAAGTCCTGTGCTAAGCACTTTCTAATTATTATCTTATTTGATCCTCACAACAAGCCTGGAAGGTAAAAACTATTATTATCCTCATTTTACAGAAGAGGAAATTGAGTCTTAGAGAGAACCTGTCTAGGGTCACACAGCTAGTACCTCAGGCTGGATTTGAACTTAGGTCTTCCACACTGTCAAGTCTGGTACTCTATTTACCTAAATATTGATTTGATAGGATTCTAGAACCAGCACCACCACTGTATCGCACTGCTTCTATCTGTGAATTAATTGCATCCAAATATATATTAATGGTGATTATGTTCTTCTTTTAGCTTCTTATTGGCCATATTCTAATAATTTCAGCTCGCATTTTAAATCATCCTCTCAGATTTATAAAGTGCTTCCCATATATTCTGTCATCTTATTCTCACTAAAGCCTTGTGAAGTAAATGATAAATTATTCTCATTTTGCAAATGAAGACATTGAGGTTAAGTGACTTGCCCAAGGTCACATAGCTAGTATCTTTCTGAGATAGGATTCAAATTTAGGCTTCCAAAAACACTAAGCCAATCAATCAACAAGGATTTGTTGAGCAACCACTATGTGCCAGATACTGTGCTAGGCAAATGGGGTTCAAGGACAAAGAATGAAATATTTTTTTTT
Source organism: Gracilinanus agilis (assembly GCF_016433145.1). Taxonomy (NCBI): domain Eukaryota; kingdom Metazoa; phylum Chordata; class Mammalia; order Didelphimorphia; family Didelphidae; genus Gracilinanus; species Gracilinanus agilis. The sequence continues at coordinate 237,479,939 of NC_058134.1, forward strand.
TTATGCATTAAATTAGACCAAGTAATTTCTACTTCCTCCTCCTCCATACATGGCCATATCAGTCCTATCTGGCATATAGGTTGCATAGTGGATAGAGCCCTAGATCTAGATCAGTGATGGCAAACCTATCACATGGGTGCCAACAATGGCATTCAGAGCATTCTCTGTGGGCACACAGTCACCCTCCCACCCTCCCCTCCCCACCCTGGGTCATTACTAGAAAGGCAGAGGGTCTGGGGTGGAGCTGCTCCCTTCCCCTTCTCTACCTTGCCTGGTGACATTTTTTCACATCACTCCCCCCTCCACCCAGGAGCCCAATGGGAGTGCTTCCTCTCTCCTTCCCTCCCATTTGTGGGGTAAGGGTGTGGACACACCCTGGGGCTTGGCACTTGGTCACTGGGGGAGGTGGGGCCCAGCATTCCATCTCTGAAAGGTTTGCCCTCCTTGATCTTGAGTCAGGAAGATCTGAGTTCAAATCCAGCCTCAGATACTTCCTAACTATCTGACCTTGGGCAAATCATTTGACCTCAATTGCTTAGAGGTCAGCTCTTTTGTCTAGAAACAGATACTTCACATCCATTCCAGGACTGAAGGTAATAATTTTTTTTTTCAAGTGCTTCTCTTGACTCTCTTTGTGTTACTACTATGTAGTAACACAAATTCAGCTGATTCTAGATTCTGGCCAGAATCTCCTTTTGGCTGTTTGTTCAGCTTCTTCTGGTTCTTTCTCTTCTTCCCAACTTCCCCTATTTCAGTAAATTCTTGTGTCCATATGACCTTGGAGACTAGCCCTAATCTCTCTGAGCCTCTGCAAAGACTTCTTTTGTCATGCTTCCTTGGGTCTATTACTCTTCTTCTTTCTCTTGTCACACTGGAAATTCCATCACTCAGCCTTCAATATAACCAGAAATCAGAAGAGCTCTGACACTTTAAGGCTTTTACATTTTACCTCTTATTGATGTAAAAAAATGTTATTAATGCTTTTTTGTTTTAATTTTGAATTTCTATTGATAGTTTTTGTTTTATTTTTAAATCAATCCATCAACAAGAATTTATTTTAAAAGCATTCTATGTGTCAGAAACTATGCTGGGTGCTGGGGAATATATCTCTCCCTCCTCCTCTACCCATCCAACCATCCTTTGTAAAAAAGAATAAAAAAGGAGAGAAAAGAAGTTCTGCAAAACCAACCAAATCCATAAATTTAGTTTAGCTAACTAGCTAGCTAACTAACTAACTATATGATGTTTCACATCCACTTTCCATCTCCGCCTTTTATATCACTAAAAAAGAGAAGGAAGTAGTACCTTTTTGCTTTTAAATCATAATCATTTCTAAATAGATTGCCCTTCCTTTCAGCAATGAATCCTCTCTCTCTCTCTTTAAATCCTTACCTTCTTTCTTAAAATCAGTACAAAGTATTGGTTCCACGGGGTAAGGGCTAGGCAATTGGTGTTAAGTGATTTATCCAGGGCCAACCAGTTAGGAAATGTCTGAGGCTGCATTTGAACCCAAGATCTTCTTTCTCCAGGGCTGGCTCTCTAAACAGTGAGCCACCTAGCGGCCCCCAATGAATCTTCTCTTGTAATAAAGAAAGACAGCTAAGTAAAAACATTCTCCTCAACCTCCCCCAGCCAGGGGAAAAAAAAAAAAAAAAAAGGATTCTCTTAGGGAGTTTTGAGGATAGCTTACAATGAACATTCTCAACTGTGTGGTAGGGATGAGGCTCCATCAGCAGCTGGACACTGATAGTTGCAGTGGAGAGAGGAGCAGTTTTCCTGGAGCAAGAAGAGCAAGAATTGAGGAACAATTCTTGGGCAAATGCATATTTCCTCTCTTATCAGTCTCTTTTGAACAGTGTATCCCAACTCTTCTGCCCATGATACATTTTCGAACTTCTCAGGATGCAACCAATGGGGGCACAGGAGACATTCAGAGAATTGCAGAATTTTTGATCTGGTAGGGAAAGGAAAGAGAGAGAGAGAGAGAGAGAGAGAGAGAGAGAGAGAGAGAGAGAGAGAGAGAGAGAGAGAGCCCCCTCTAATACACTCTACTCATTTCACAAAGGAGAAAACTCAGGTCCAGAGGGGAGCTATGACTGATCCAAAGTCCCAGATAGAGTTAGCCTAGACTACAATCTCACTCACTAACTTACAAGCTTCACTACAATCATTTCCTCTTACTCCATATCCTCAGAAGAGACGTGTCCATAGTCTTTTTCTGCCCCAACAATATTAGATATATTTCTAGAAATATGGAATATAAATATGGATATATAGATGTATAACCTCTCTCCCACTTTCTGTCTCTCTCTATACACATATGTTTACATATACATATCATAGAAGAGAGAAATATTATCACTACATGATAATATATGTACAACCTAGATCATTTTACCTGTGTTCTTGAAGGGGTAGAAAGAATGAGGCAGATTATTTGGACATAATTAATGTGAGAATTTGTTTCTCTTGGATAAACATATTTATAACAAATCATATGGATTATATTATTGTATTCCATATTATATTATGTTACACATATAAAAAATAAATGGTAACTCACAAAAAACTCTATGATCTCTATATGGTTATATAGTCTATACGCAAACATCCTAGAGCTGACTTTAATGTAGAACTTTAAGGTTTATGAATCATTTTATGTTTGTGATCTCCTCCTCCCTCTCCCTTCCTCTTCTCCTCCCCCTTTTCTTCCCTCTCCCCTCCCTCTACTCTCCCTCACTCTCCTCCTCCTCATTCTTTTCCTTCTCCTTTTCCTTTTTACTCCTCCTCCCCTCTGCTTCTTCCTCCTCCTCCTTTTCTCCCTTACTTTCTGTTTTAGTATTTATTCTAAGATAGAAGAGAAGCAAGGACTCCAGTGGTTCCCAAACTTTTTTTGGCCTCCCGCCCCCTTTCCAGAAAAAGTATTACTTAGCCCCCTGGAAATTATTTTTTTTTAAATTTTAATAGCAATGAATAGGAAAGATAAATGCACCTGTGGCCATCACTGCTCCCCTGGATCTCTGCAGCACCCACTAGGGGGCAGTGGCGCCCACTTTGGGAATCACTGGACTAGACAATCAGGGTGGTGACTTAGCCAGGTCACAAAGCTAGGAAGTGTGTGAATCAGATATGAACTTCAGGGCCTCCCCACTCAGGGCCTGGAGCTCTATCCACTATGCTACATAGCTGGCCCTTGCCCTTTTTCAAAGAGAACCAATGCTATCAGGGGATGATGTCTTGTGCATTAATTAGATTTAAGTGAGGCGCCTTCTCTTCCAGAGTTATCAAAGTTATGTTAAGACAAGACTGGCGATGGCTTGGAATGTAGTGGACAACCTTGATGTCTCTAATGTCTGACCAAGTTCTAAGCACTTCACGGTACCTGCTCCAGTTGCCTTCGTGGCCATCAGAAGAAATGGTTCTCATTTGCCCATTCTACCAGGGGAAGCCTTCACACACTTGGGGCAGGCAGACCCCTTCCTGTTAGTTCATCTCCCCCTGGTTTAATCCATCTTCAGAGCAGCCTTTATTGGGGTAAGGCCACTGCCCGTGCTAGAGCTTCTTGGACCACAGGTGAGAACTGGGTGAAAGGTGGCCACCAAAGGTGGAGGAGTGGCCTTGCAAAGGGCCGCCCAAGCCCTCCCTTCTAGTTTTGGAAGTGCTAATACTAAATACTCGATCAGTGTCTCTATCTCAACAAGGAAGCCAAGTGACTCAGTGAACAGAGCACTGGATTGGGAATGAGGAGCTTGGATGCTTTTTCCTTGTCTCTGAAAGCTTACTGGTCGGGGGACCCTGGGAAAATGACCCTCTCTCTGAGTCTCTTTTGCCTCACCAGTAAAACGAGGGGGCCAGATCAATAGCTTTTAATGTCCCACCTAGCTCTGAATCGCCAATCCTATGACCTCGGAGCCCAGCTCACTGTCCATGGCCAAGCAGTGTCTGTCTAAGCTATATGGACAAATAAACTGATCTGAGCTTTCCCTGCCCGGAGTCTCACAAGGCTCCTTGACTGCATTAGTCACACCAAGCGTTATCGTCTAGATGTAGCTTTAGTTCCAGGGGTACATACACCATGATAATGTTGCCCCCTAATATCGAATGCAATTTTTCAAGTACATGTAGATGCCGCCATGATAAATAAAGTGCCCATTCATTTAAAACAGTCCAGGATTCATCGCAGCTCTCTGTCATCCTGTGTTTCCTCAGTCCAGGTTTACTCAGGATATAACAATTGCCATGAGGTAATGTGCCAAATTTTGTTGCTTTGAAAATGAGTCTTCCTTCTAGAAAAGGCTAGGAAGCACTGGATTCAACCAGAGGTGTCTATCCAATGAAATAGCATAAATCCGGGCAATATGTAGTCATTATTTATTTATTTATTTACATATCAGTTTCCCTCTGGATCTATGAGTTCAGGAAATTATCAGAGAGGACACTGGTACACCCATGGTACATGGGCACCTTCTGTACAATTTATACTCTTAAAAGAGTATCTGGAGTACTTAGCTGTTAAGTGACTTGCCCAGGATCACATAGTCAGTAGGTTTCAAAGATAGAATAATAATCCAGGTCTTCTTTCCCCAAGGTTCTAGATCTATTCTCCCTTGGTTACATGTAAAAAAAAAAAAAAGAAAGAAAGGTAGTTATGGTGGATACAGGACTAGATCTGGAGTCAGGAAGACCTGAGTTCAAATGTGACCTCAGATGCTTTTTTTTTTAACCCTTACCTTCAGCCTTAGAATCAATACTGCAATAAGGCAATGGGGGGTTAAGTGACTTGCCCAGGGTCAATAGCTAGGAAGTGTCAGATTTGAACCTAGGACCTCCTGTCTCTAGGTCTGGGTCTCAATCTACTGAGCCACCCAGCTGCCCCCTCTCAGATGCTTTCTAACTGTGAGACCCTGAGCAAATCACTTCACCTCTATTTGCTTCAGTTTTCTCCTCATCTGTAAAATGGGGGAATAATGATAGCACTCCCAGGGTTGTTGTGAGAATCAAATGAAATAATATTTATAAAAGTGCCTTGCAAACTTCTAAGCCCTACATAAATGTACTCCTATTACAATTAACCCCTGAGAAAGTCTCCTTGATATAACAAAGTGTCATCATCTTGTTACCTGGAAAACAGCTTCTTAGGGATGTCACCTGACCACAACTGTCACCAGACTCTCTCTTATCTGATAAATTGTCATACCAACTATCTTTTATGTCTTCTCAATGTCCAAAAGGCCCGTTTCCTGGCCAATTCTGTAATGCTATGACATGTAGGGATGGAGTTAGTCCCAGGAGTAACTCACGGATTGTAAGGATGAGTCAATACAGCTTATAGAAATAAGCTTTTAGCTTATCAAGGGATTTTTAAAAATACTCTGCCAGTCAAGGGGATGGTAACATATGATCAGAGGGATGTCATTGGGAGGAATGACTTTGCATTCAGGCAGTACCTAGCCATGGGATTTGTGGGTGGTTAATAACTGTACCTGCTGCTTTTGCAACCCGAGACACAATCATGGACAGAGACTGAATGGTGAAAGGACTATTGCCTTCTCATAGTTAGTCAAGAGGTGGACCAGATGCTGAACTACCCAGCATGGGTAGTTTGGGGTGGGCTGAAATCTGCATCACTGGAGGGAATATCTACATTGATGAGATTGCTGTTCCATGGCAGTATTTGTGTATTTGGGAAGGGAGGGATGGGATTAAACTAGGGCAGGGAAATGAAGGCACAAAGACAGTATTAAACAACCATTCATTCATTCATTCATCCATCCATCTAACATATGAAATTTAGGAACTTCCTCGAGAAGGATGGGCAAGATTAATACTCCGACTTCCTTAGGGGAAGTGAAGGCCAGGCCAATCTTTCATTAAAGCCACCAGGAAGGTTTGGTTTGGAAGAAACTCTGCTTATCTCCAGTATTTCATGTGCCTCATTATCTCCCTACTGCTAAAAACAATTTGCATGAAAACAATTAGAATCCTCGTTTGCATGAGTTCATTGGCTCCTGCTGCTTTCTTTCTCACTGGAGCAGACACTTTCTCCAGAGTCTATGGAGTAATCACCAACCCCTGCTTTGGAAGTGATTAGGAAACCAGCAAGCAGAGGATTCAGGCTCTGGCATAGTGGGAACAGGAGGGAACGTCTCACAAATTTCCTATTTCCCTATAAACAGGCTGAGGATTAAAACCAAAGGAGAAGACCCCCTTAGGATGATGTCAGTCCCCCGAAGAATAGTTCTACATGATTTTAAGCTTCCAAGGAAGTGTTCACTGATTTGAAAGAAGTGTATTCTCTTCTAAGTCACACATATACAAATTGTGGATGTTACATGTAAAATGTAGAGGAAATAATTATCCTTGTTCTGAATACCTTTAAGATCTTCAGGAAATAATAAATCAGTATCTCCCAAAGACCTTTGCTGGGCTTCCCTACATCAGTAATAATTATCATAATAATGATGATGCAGTTTAATTCAAAAAACATTTAGGAAGTGACTACTATGTGCCAGGTCTTTTGTTAGGTTCTGGGGATATAAAGGCAAAAAAAAACATGCTTTCTTCTTTTCACGTTTATCTGTCACCAAGTTCTCACCCGTGGCTCCAAGAAGCTATAACATGCACAGTGGCCACATCCCAGTAAACCATCTTGGTAGATGGGGTAAAGCAGGTTGAGGGTAATTGATAAGTGAGTTAGGAGTGTGTCTACCTCAGGCATGTGAAGACTCCTCCCCCCACCCCCACCCCATGAAAGCGATGGATAAGAACAATTTGTTCCAATGCCTATGAAGGTAGTGAATAGTGGCACTGTGGAGTGCTTCAAGCTTAGTCAGACACTGAAGACTCCAAGGTCAACCACTGCATCCTGGGCCTTCACCAGTCATCTTGACTTTTGCCTTGCCATTGGACTTGAATAATGACCATGAATGCTGCAGAAGCAGGTACTGTTCAGAGTTTAAAACTTGATTAGACATCAAAGAAGCCAAAGCCATCATCTGTATCCTGAACCAATACCAGTCATTCTTTTGTCTTACCAAGGAACTTCAATGACTCTGAAAGAGAGAGTGAGTCTGACTTTGCATAATTCTGTCTCACTTACATCCAATTCATTTGCAGATCAAGACATCACTCCATTATGCCACTGGCCCTCTTAGAAGACAGAGGATTAATGATAACTTACTATATGTTAGGCAAAGGGACTGAGTGTAAAATGGGGATACAGAGAAAGGCAAAAACGGTTTCTGCCCTGAAGGAATTATTTTCCCAAATTTTGATGGAATTACCCCAGTGATAAATTCTTTAATTAAACAGAAAATAAGAATCCCATGCAAATCAGAATACAATACCCCTATCTTGGCTATTAAAAAACTAAAGTTAGATGAAAATGGAAAACCTGTTTATCAATTTGTTCAAGATTTAAGGGCTATTAATAATCATGTCATCAAAAAACACCCTGTTGTTCCAAGTCCATCAACTATTATTTCCTCTATTCCTAGTACCATTAAATATTTCATAGTAGTAAATTTGTGTTACGCCTTTTTTCTAATACCCATCCATAAAAACAGTCATTTTGGAACCCAAGGCATTATAGACTCTGTGAAAAAAAGTATGGATATCCCCTGGTATAACTAACGTGGCCTCTAAAGTGTGTGCAGCCTACCAGATCTCCCAAGCATATAACTAGCATATCTTTTGCAGAAAAGTTTTTTGTGGACATCCTTTGGCTTACACATTTTTTGAACATCTCCAAATAGATTTCATTACAATGCCAAAGGCTGGACGTTACACATTTTGCTTAGTTATAGTAACCAGATGACTGGAAATGTTTCCAACCATTAGAGCAACAGTAGCATTTGTTCCCAAAGTAAGAGAAATCACATACCCTGTTTTGGTCTGCCAGCAAGGATTGATTCAGACAGGGGAACTCATTTTACTGATTCAGTTTTGTTGCAAATTTCCTCATGTTTAGGAATAAAACCAAAATTTCATGTACCATATCACTCCCAGAGCTCAGGACAAGTCAAAAGAATGAATAAGGAATTGAAAACTATGATCAGAAATGCAATGAGACTCATTTGGAATGGCCTGAAGCTCTACCTTTAGCATTATTCTACCTTCGAAGCAGGCCATGGGGAGATCTACATTTCTCACCATTTGAGATGCTAAATCGTTTAACCCTGTGTGTATCATTGCTAGGAGGAGATACTAATATTGCCTCATATATAAGAAATCTACAAACCAAAATACGAAAACTTCAAGAATCAGGAGCCGTGGTGCAAGCTGGACCTATAGACTTTTCTCTACGTGATTTGAATCCAGGAGATATGATATATGTAAATAACTTCCAAATCATAGGAGCAATTCAGATGACCTGGAAAGGTCCATTCCAAGTACTTTTAACAACCCCAATGGTGATCAAAATAGGAGAAAAGACATCGTGGATCCACTGCTCTCATGTGAAAAAAGTACCTCCCATGGGAAATAATTGACTGCATGCATCAATGACATTGAACTCCTAAATTTATACACACACACACACACATATGTAATAAAAGTTTTGATTTTCTTGTACTTGAAGGTTTGACTTTGAGAAGTACAGATAGAAAATAGAAAAGAGGAAAGAGAGATTATTATTCTAATACTCTATGACTATACATAAATTCCTAATACTATCTACAATTTCTAAAGACCTACTCTAATTGTCTTCAAGGACAGGTGCTTCTTGCCTGGCCAGACCAGGCCTAATGTAATCTACACTACCTAAAATTGATTCACTAACTATCTATCTACACTAATAAAACAACATTCATTACCCATGAACTCCTTAAATCTGTTTATCCCAACTGTCAGTATTCAAACTATCAGTAGTAGCTCCTTGACTGAGACCAACCTCCTGCTCCCTCCAGGTCCAGAGACAAAAGACCTCAAACTACCAACTGTCCCTTCCTTAACTTCCTTGTCTCCTAGGTAACAGAATCTCCAGCTCTGACCTACAGACTCTTGTCAGCTCTGTTCTTACTTAGAAATGCTGCTCTTCCTCTTAAAGAGACAGAGGGCGAGATTAAGAAAATCCTTTTAATAGAGTTCACATTCTATTCAAGGAATACAACATAAACATAGATAAGGAAATACAAATATATCCAAAGCAAATAGAAATTAATTTTGGCTAACAACTAGGGAACAGGGAGGATCCAAGAAAGCCTCATGTAGAAGGTGGCACTTATAGGAAATTAGGGATCCTACAAGCTGGAAATGAGGAGGAGAGCTTTGCAAGTATAGGTGAAAATCTGTTAAAAGGTACAGAGGCAGAAGATTGAATGTCATAATCAGCCTCATTGTCATCCATCATAACTAGCCCTTCTATAGAGTATTTCAAAAGCACCTTACAAATATTGGCTAATTTGATTTTCATAATCCTAAGAGGTAGGTGTAATTATTATCTCCATTTTCCAGATGAGGAAACTGAAGTTGACAGAGGTTAAGTTGGATGACAGGATCACCCAACTGGTAAGTGTATGCTACTGGATTTGTACTCTGGTTTTCCTCACTCCAGATCTGGCATTTTAACCATTGTAACACTTAGCTCCCTATGTGAGCAACAGTAAGAAAGAGAGCTCGAGGTGAGTTACAATGTTAAATGAGCCTAGAAAAGGAATTTGCATCATATTTGAAGGGCTTTAAATGGCAAGGAGCTTGTACTTTATGCTAGTGGCCACAAGGAACCACAGAAACTTTGAGGAAGGTAGTAGCATGATGAGACATAATTTTTGTTGTTCTGTCATTTTGGTCATGTCTGGCTTTCCACGAGCTATTGGGTTTTTCTTGACAAAGATACTAGGTTAGTTTGTCATTTCCTTCTCCAGCTCATTTTATAGATGAGGAAACTGAAGCAGAGTTAAATCACTTGCCCCTGGTCACACAACTAGTAAGTGTCTGAAGCTAGCTTTGAACTCAAGTCTTTTTGACTCCAGGTCTGCCACTCTATTCACTGTCCTACCTAAATGCCACATATATTTTAGGAATATCCATTTGACCACTATGTGAAAAGAGTGGATGCAAGAGATATTGTAGAATTAAAATAAGACAACAACTGATGGGATATGGAGGGTGAAGGAGAGGGAAGAGTTCAAGATGACTCTGAGGTTGTAAAACAAATGATGGAAGGATAGCGGTACCCTAGCTGTATGGCCCTGGGTAAGTCACTGCATCCTAGTTACCTCTGTTTCCTCATCTGTAAAATGAATTGGAGAAGGAATTGGCCAACCACTCCAGTATTTTTTTCAAGAAAACTCCAAATGGAGTCATAAAGAGTCAGACAGGACTGAAATGACTGAACAACAAAAAGACAGAAAAAATAAGGTTAGAAAGAGGGATGATGCTGTCCAGGAAGATGAAACCACTGACCAATAAAGCCTGGCACCACAGATCTAGAACTAGAAGGAACCTCAGAGGCTGTCAAGTCCAATCCCTTCATTTTACAGATGGGGGAACAGATGCCCAGAGAGGTGAAGTGAGTTGCCCAAAATCATACAGTATAATTTTTTTTCCCAGAAGGGATGATAAACTTTTCCCTCCAGAATCCCTTATGACCACGGGCAGGAATTTATAAGAGGGTTGGGATCATGGTGGAGAGCCAAGCTATATGGATCCAATGAGATGCAAGCCCTAATGGGTTTCCCAAATCTGAGATCAGTGTGTTAAAAGGAAGGTAGAAGGGTAAGAAATTCGCCCAGATTTCTCTGTTTCCCCTTCACTCTCAGGAGGCAGAGATCACAGCAGTGGGCCTTCTCACTATGGCAGTGACAGAAGTGAGTTAGGAAGGGTAGGAGGACCTCGATTAGTTCAGAAAGAACCCTTGCTTCCAGATGAAATGAGTAAAAATTCAGGGGCTTGTCTGGTGGCAGAACAACGTCTAACAGCTTGTCTTCATCCATTATTCATGAGAACAGGAAGACAAGTCTGATCATATCAGGATCCTGCACTGTCCAGCAAATTTAATGACAGTTCTTGAGGGCATTTTAATTCTCACAAAAAATTTTCCATTTGTGCCCATTTGCGATCTAGAGATTTAAAAAATGAACCCCACCAATGCAGGGAGAGTTTTTGAATTTCCTCATTGACTTTTTTTTTTCAACCTTTACTTTCCAATAGAATCAATATTTAATATCCATTCTTAGGCAGAAGAGTGGTAAGGGCTAGGCAATTGGTGTTAAATGACCTGCCCAGAGTCATAGATCTAGGAAATGTCTGAGGCCAGATTTGAACCCAGGCCCTCTTGACTCCTGACCTGCTACTCTATCCACTATGCTACCTAGCTGTCCCTTCCATCAAGATTTAAGAGCAGTGGGTCTTCTTGCTTATCTCTATACTCTAAAGACTCCTGGCATTGTCATTTGGCCTTCTGATATAACCTAGGGACTCTCGGACCTTGACATTTGCCTTACTGCTGAACTCTTAGAACTTCTGGGTCTTTTCATCTACCTTAGAGCTAAATTTTCTTTTATATGTTATTTTCTCCCATTAGAGTATGAGTTCCTTGAGGGCAAGAACTGTCTCACTTTTTTTCTATTTGTTATCCCCAGCCTATAGTACAGTGCTTGACATGTACTGGGTGTTAGGAAATGCCTTTTCATCAACTAATTAATTATCGAGGATGGCCTCCCTTGAATCATCCCTTCTATTCTTAATTTTTTGGTGAGGAGTTAAAACCACTTGGAAGAGTCCTAGATTTTTCAGACCAGTCTCTGTCTTCATTCCAATCACTCTGAAAATTTAGAAAAAATATCATGGGGATTCTAGCATAGGTTTCAAGAGATTTCAATATATTGCCAACTTCTAATTTTTTTCAAGCCTTAGGAGTGATTTATTTTCTAATAGCAAAAAAAAAGTAGTCTATTGTGATGCAGACACTTTTATTTTTGACCAGTCACTGAAATCCCCAAATTCATCCCATTCTTAAATCCTTCTGACTTGCTGTCAGACAAATAAAGATACTGGTACACTTTAATGTGAGAATAGAAAATCCATGGAAGGATTTTGTCCCAGCTTCTTAAGGTTGAAGTCAAAGGTGTTTGGAAGGAAACATAACCCTATGACACAGGGAAATGTTTTTAGCTGTTCCTGACCTCTTTAAAAAACCTTATCTTCTATCTTAGAATTAATATTATGTGGTAAGGGACAGGCAATAGGGGTTTAGTGACTTGCTTAGGTTTACCCACTAGGAAGTATCTAAGGTCAGATTTGAACCCAGGACCTCCCATCTCTAGGCCTGGCTCTCAATCTATTAGGTGTCTCCTTTTCTTGACATCTTGAACATAAAATGTCTTGTTTTTAGGAATAGTTGGGTAGATGGCCCTATTTAACCCTTGAGAGCATCCACCTGTGATTTCTTTATTAGAGGATTCTGATTCCATTTGATGCAGCTTAGAACCGCTCCAAACTTTAGTAGACAGTGATTTTGAGTCACTATTTTAAAAAATAATCCATTTCCAAGTTACTATCCTTCTGGCAGTTGACCAGGCTAGGTTGGTCCTTGAACAGTTTGGACAACAATCATTGTTCTGTACGCAAAGTCTGTATGGCTGTTCATATTGGTGCTCCTTTGGCACTAGCTACCAAAATTCAGACACTTACTAGCTGTGCCACCCTGGGCATCACTTAACTCTGTCTCAGTTTCCTCCTTTGTAAAATAAGCTGGGGAGGAAATGGCAAACCACTCCAATATCTTCCAAGAAAACTCCAACTGGAGCGACCAAGAGTCAGACACAACTGAACAGTAACAATCTTGCAATGGATTACCAATGATGACTCACATTCAATGTTTGATGGGAAAGGGTGGTGGACTGCTCATGTGACAAGAGAAAGGTATAACAAATATAGAAGGAAAACCAGTTATTCTACTGGTACCTAGAAAAGGCTTTTAGAATTTTGTATGGAACTCATCTGAAGGATTTGTGGGAAGGCTTGAATCAAAATCCTGCAGATTGAGAAGATGTGATTGGGTCATGATTTGCATCAGAGAAATGAGAGTGGAGCCAAGATGAAGGAGTATGTAGGGCAGCAGTGTGCTGTTTCACCATGAAAATCCTCTCTGACCAAGAGTAAAATATAGCTACAAGATGAATGCAGGAGTGAAAGAATCAACAGAGACAGAGGGAAACAATCTTTAAAAAAGAAAAACCCTAAAGGTAGGCAGAGATCATCTGGGGAACTAGAGTGAGAGGGGAGCAGAGCTATCAGGAAGTATAGTAGTGAGTGAAAGCAAGCCAAGAGCAAACTACACCCTCCACCCTCCCCACACATCTGCTCTCACAGGTTCTGAACTTAAGCTCAAGCTAAGTCAGACCCTGAGATCCTGCCGGGCAATTAGTGGTCCAAGCCAACTAATACCTCTTAAAGTTGCAAACCTGTGGAGAAGTCTGGAGTCCCAACCCAAGGCAATCTGGGCTGAATGGGGCCAGTCTTCATGGGCCCAGAGTGAAGCCAGGAATCCCAGTCTGGGATTGGGGTGAGGATATAATCCAAAGTTTGGGGTGAGGACACAGATCTCAAGGGAAGTCTCCTCAGGATCTTTCTGTCCCAAACTAAGGGTGGAACTCCAGGATAGGGCAACCAAAGGTGTGCCTAATTGAATCAAGAACTCTTTGAGACAAAAACCTGGAAAAAAAGCCTGGAGCTAAGAATCTGATCAGCACCTGACCTGATCAATTTCATACTGAGATCAAAAGCTTATACCCAAGCCTGAAGAAAGTCTTTAAGCTATCAGTAACTCAAAGGTCAATTGAATCAGCACGGGAAGGGGACTCTCAGAGCTCTCAGCCCTCAGAACATTGGGTAAATTAATAACAACCCAGAAAATAAGCTGAAAATAATATCAAGGAAGGACTGGAGTTTAAGAGGGTATCCCAACTTCCCAGAAAACAAGAACCTACCTAAAATTAGGTAGGAAAAATGAGCAAACAATCAAAAAAGCACCTAACTCTAAAGACTTTTTATGGAGACAAAGAGCAAGGTGCAGACACAGAAGTGGAGAGTGAAAGCAAAGGAAACACACTCAAAGTTCAAAAGAAAAATATGGATTGGACCCAGATTCTGGAAGAACTCAAAAAAGACTTCAAAAACCAACTATTAGAGGTAGAGGAAAAGTGGGGAAGAGAAATGAAAGTGATGCAGGAAGAAATGGACCAATTGAAAAAGGAGAACCCAAAACTGACAGAGGAAAACCAGATTTTAAAAATCAGAATTGACCACTTAGAAACTAATGATTTCATGAGAAATCAAGAAACAATAAAGCAGAATCAAAGGAATGAAAAAAAAAACAGAGAAAAACATCAAATATCTTACTGAAAAAATAGCTGACGTAGAGAACAGGTCTAGGAGAGACAATCTGAGAATTATTGGATTATTTGAAAGCCATGATGAAGAAAAAAACCTTGGATATCATGTTATGAGAAATTATCAAAGAAAACTGCCCAGAGACTCTTGAACAAGAAAATAAAATTGAAATTGAAAGAATTCACAGATTGCCTCCAGAAAGAAATCCTCAATTGACAATGTCCAGGAAGGTAATAGCCAAATTCAAGAGCCATCCTGCCAAGGAAAAAATCCTTCAAACAGCCAGAAAGAAACAATTCAAATACCATTCAAATACCAAAAAAGCTACAATCAGGATCACTCAGGACCTAGACACTTATACATTAAAGGATTGGAAGGCATGGAATATGATATTCAGAAAGGCAAAAGATTTGGGTTTACAACCCAGAGCCACCTATCCAGCAAAACTTAGTATACTCTTTCAAGGGGAAAAAATGATCATTCAATAAGATAGAAGATTTCCAAGTATTCCTGAAGAATAAGCCAGATCGAAACAAAAAATTTGAAGGCCAAACATGAGACACAAGAGAAGCCCAGAAAGGTAAATAAGAAAGAGAAAAATTTAAGGGATTCATTAAGGTCAAAATGTTTATATGTCTACATGGAAAGAGGATTTCTATAATTCTCAAAAATTACTCTCAGTAGTAGAGATGATAGGAGGAATTTACTCAGAAAGAGGGTGGAAAAGTAAGTTGATTATGATAATATGTATATGATGTATATGTAAATATGATGATATGGAATGATATATATGTATGATATGATATGTATGCATATGAATGACATGTAAAAATCAATCAAGGGCTGAAAGTGTGATAATTAGATTAAGTCTACACTGCCCTCTGCCCCTCTTTAGATTTAATCACCAAAGGTGAGAGCACCTCCAAATTCTGGGAGGTCCTAACCCACATGTGTTAGAGTGCATGACAAATCAGAATTGACTGACTGCCCCCTAGGCGTTCTATGCAGGCTAGGGGAAGGCACAGGAAGTGACACGTACATGACCCCTTTGAAAAGAGGGAGTTGAGTGAGTGAGAGGTCTTCAGTTGAAGAGGGCATCTGGTGATGGACCTCTTCTGGTTCGTGGAGGAGTGCTGGAACACTGAGACCCTGGTGAGACTGCTTTAAATATCTTCTTTGAATTCCATGTGGTGAGTTTAAAGACTGACTGAATCTTCCTGAACTTCTCTTAAGAAACTTCTTTTAATAGACTCTGTGAATGAAGTTTTGCTTCATTCACCTCTGGGCCTCTGGTCCTCTGACTCTCAGCTGAGGGTTAATTAGATCTACCTGGATTGATTAGAGGATAGTAGTAAATTACCTATTGGGTTAGATTCTTATTTCCTTATTTCCTTTCTTTCTTCTTAATTGTAAATAAACTTCCATAAAAGTCAATTTTGACTTGAGATTATTCCTAAATTGGGGAAAATCCCCCTGGCAACCACCTTTTAATATATTGAACCCCCAATCCCCTTTTCCCCCCTTACAAAAGGGAGGTTTGCCCTGAGAGAAAAGGGAAAGGAGAGAAAGAATGGGGTAAATTATATAACGTAAAGAGGTGAGAAAAATCAACATAGAGAGGGAAGGATAAGAGTGGTGACGGGCAATGCTTAAACTTTACTCTCTTAGTAACTGGAGCAGAGAGGGAAAAATGAGTATACTCAGTGGGGCATAGAATTCTTTCTTACCCTACAGAGAAGTAGAAGGAGAACAAGACAAAGGAAGCAGGGGGTAATAGGAGGGAGAGGGAACTTGGAGGGGAGGTGACAAAAGCAAAATACCAGTGAGAAGGAATAGAGTGAAAGGGAATAGAGCAGGATCTAAAGGGGATAATAAGATGGAGGGCAATACACAGTTAGTAATCATAACACTTAATGTGAATGGGATGAACTCAATTATTAAATGGAAGCCTAGAGCAGAGTGGAATAAAAACCAGAATCCTGCATTATGTTATTTACAAGAAGCACATTTGAGGACACACACAGATTCAAGATAAAAGGCTGAAGCAGAATATATCATATGAAGTAAAAAAAGCAGGAGTAGCAATCATGATACCAGACAAAGTCAAAGTAGAAATTGATGTGATTAAAAGAGATAAGGAAGGAAATTACATTTTGTTAAAAGGTACAATAAACAATGAAGTAATATCATTATTAAACATCTATGTACCAAATGGTATAGCATCTAGATTTTTAAAGAAAAAATTGAAGGAGCTCAAGAAGGAAATAAATAGTAAGACCATACTAGTGGGGGATTTAACCTTCCCCTCTCAGAACTAGATAAATTGAACCCAAAAAATAAATAAGAAAGAAGTAAGGGAAGTAAATGGAATGCTAGAAAAATTAGAGTTAATTAATATCTGGAGAAAACTGAACAGGGATAAAAAGGAATATACCTTTTTCTCAACAGTACAGGGTACATATACAAAGATATGACCAGGGCATAGAAATATTGCAAACAAATTCAGAAAAGCAGAAAAAATAAATGCACTTTTTTTTTCAGATCATGATGCAGTAAAAATTATAATTAACAAGGATCCATGGAAAGGCAAATTTAAAGTTAATTGGAAATTAAATAATCTAATTCTTCAAAACAGGTGGGTCAAAGGAGAAATCATAGAAACAATTACAGACTTCATTAAAGAGAATGGCAATGAGGAGATATCATATCAAAACCTATGGGATACAGCCAAAGCAATATTCAGGGGGAAATTTATATCATTGAGTGCCTATACCAACAAAATAGAGAGGGTGGAGATCAATGAATCGGGCTTGCAACTTAAAAATTTAGAAAAAGAACAAATTAAAAATCCCCAGATAAAAACTAAATTGGAAAATTGGAAATCCAAAAAATGAAAGGAGAAATTAATCAAATTGAAAGTAAAAGAACTATTGAACTAATAAATAAGACTGGTAATTTGAAAAAAGAAATAAAATAGATAAAGTCAATCTAATAAAAAAAAGAAAGAAGAAAATCAAATTAAGCATCAAAGATGAAAGGGGCAATCTCACCTTTAATAAAGAGGAAATTAAGGCAATTATTAAGAACTACTTTGCTCAATTAAATGGCAATAAATATGACAATCTAGGTGAAATGGGTGAATATTTACAAAAATATAAATTGCCCAGATTAACAAAAGAGGAAATATAATTCTTTTTTTAAAATTTTTTTTATTTTTATTTTTTTGGAAATATAATTCTTAAACAATCCCTTCTCAGAAAAAGAAATTGAACAAGCCATCAAGGAACTTTCTAAGAAAAAATCCCCCAGGGTCAGATGGATTCACTAGTGAATTCTATCAAACATTTAAAGAACAACTAATCCCAATGCTATACAAATTATTTGACAAAATAAACAAAGAAGGAATTTTACTAAATTCCTTTTATGACACAAATATGGTACTGATCCAAAGTCAGGCAGACCAAAAACCAAGAAAGAAAACAACAGACCAATCTCCTTAATGAATATAAATGGAAAAATTTTAAATAGAATACTAACAAAGAGACTACAGCAAGTGATCATGAGGATTATTCACTATGATCAGGCAGGAATGCAAGGATGGTTTAATATTAAGAAAACCATCCACATATTGACTGTATCAATAATCAAACCAACAGAAATCACATGATTATCTCAACAGATGCAGAAAAAACCTTTGACATAATACAACATCCGTTCCTATCGAAAACACTAGAAAGTATAGGAATAGAAGGATCATTTCTCAAAATAATAAACAGTATATATTTAAAACCATCAGAAAGTATCATCTGCAATGGGGACAAGTTAGAAGCCTGCCCAATAAGATCATGAGTGAAGCAAGGATGCCCATTATCATCTTTTTTATTCAATATTGTACTAGAGATGCTAGCAGTAGCAATTAGAGAAGAAAAAGAAATTGAAGGGATTAATGTAGGCAGTGAGCAGACTAAACTATTATTCTCTGCAGATGATATGATGGTATACTTAAAGAACCCCAGAAAAAACTAAAAGGCTAGTGGAAATAATTAACAACTTTAGTAAAGTTTCAGGGTACAAAATAAATCCACATAAATCATCAGCATTTCTATATATTTTCATCAAAACTCAGCAACAGGAGTTAGAGAGAGAAATTCCACTTAAAATCACTCTACACAATATAAAACATTTAGGAATCTATCTGCCGAAATTATATGAATTATATGAACACAACTACAAAACACTTTTTACATAATTAAAAATAGATCTAAACAATTGGAAAAACATTAACTGCTCCTGGGTAGGATGAGCTAATATAATAAAAATGATAATCTTACCCAAATTAATCTACTTATTCTCTGCCATGCCTATCAAACTACCAAAAAAATTTTTTATAGAATAAGAAAAAATTATAACAAAGTTCATCTGGAAGAACAAAAGATCAAGAATATCAAGGGAAATAATGAAAAAAATGTGAAGGATGGGGGCCTAGCAGTACCAGATCTTAAACTGTACTATAAAGCAGCAGTCATCAAAACAATATGGTACTAGCTTAGAGACAGAAGGGTGGATCAATGGAATAGACTTGGGGTAAAGGACTTCAGTAAGTTAGTTTTTGATAAACCCAAAGACCTCAGCTTTTGGAACAAGAACTCACTATTTGACAAAGACTGTTGGGAAAATTGGAAACCTGTATGGGGAAAATTAGGTTTAGATCAACATCTTACACCCTATACCAAGATAAATTCAAAATGGATAAATAACTTAAATATAAAGAGTGAAATCATAAATAAATTAGGTGAACATAGATTAGTATATGTGTCAGATCTGTGGGAAAGGAAGGAATTTAAGACCAAGCAAGAGTTAGGGAACATTGTAAAATGTAAAATGAATGACTTTGATTATATCAAATTAAAAAGGTTTTATATAAACAAAACCAATGCGACCAAAATTAGAAGGAAAGCAACAAACTGGGAGAACATTTTTATGACAAAACTCTCTGACAAAGATTTAATTTCTCAAATATATAAGGAACTAACTCAAATCTACAAAAAATCAAGCCATTCCCCAATCAACAAATGGTAGAGGGACATGAATAGGCCATTTTCATAGGATGAAACCAAAACTATCAATAAGCACGTAAAAAAGTGTTCTAAATCCCTCCTGATTAGAGAAAGGCAAATTAAAACAACCACTTCACACCTGGCAGATTGGCCAATATGACAGCAAAGAAAAGCAATAAATGTTGGAGGGGATGTAGCAAAATTGGGACACTAATACACTGCTGGTGGAGTTGTGAATCGGTCCAACCATTCTGGAGGGCAGTTTAGAACTATGTACAAAGGGCTATCCTTTGATCCAGCCATACCACTGCTGGGTTTGTACCTGAAAGACATAATAAGGAAAAAGACTTGTACAAAAATATTCATAGCTGCACTCTTTGTGTTGGCAAAAAATTGGAAAATGAGGGGGTGTCCATCGTTTGGGGAATGGCTGAATAAATTGTGGCATATGTTGGTGATGGAATATTATTGTGCTGAAAGGAGTAAAGAAATGGAGGAATTCTATGTGAACTGGAATGACCTCCAGGAATTGATGCAGAGTGAAAGGAGCAGAATGAGGAGAACCTTATACATAGAGACTGATACACAGTGACACAATTGAATGTAATGGACTTTTCTACCAGTAGCAATGCAATGACCCAGGACAATCTAGAGGAACTTAGGAAAACAAACACTATCCACATCCAGAGAAAGAACTGTGGAACCAGAAATGCATTAGGAAAATATAGACCATGTAGTGTGACAGGGATGTGATTAGGGCTCTACTGCAAATATGAATAACATGGAAATAAGTTTTGAACAATGATACATGGATAACTCAGGGAAACTGCTTGTTGGCTTTGGGAGAGAAGAGGAGAAAGCAGGGACAGGGAAATCATGAATCATGGAACCATGGAAAAATATTCTAAATAAAAAAATTTTTAAAGTCAGGGAAAGGAGAAAATAAGCATTTATTAAATACCTACTATGTGCCAGGTACTATGCTAAATGCTTTACAAATATTATCTGATGAACAACTCTGAAAGGTAGGTGCTTTGATTACCCCCATTTTACAGATAAAAGAACTGAGGCAGACAGAGGTGAAATGACTTGCCCAGGGTCACATAACTTGTCAGTGTCTGAAGTTGGATTTGAACTTAAATGGTCTTGACTCTTAAGTGTTTATGTTCTATCTACTGAACCAGCATTGAACTATATATCTGGGAAGGGAGTAAATAAATATATAGATAAAATCACAGGTTTCAACAAGGATGGATGTAAGTTCCCTTAACATGGCATAATGTGTTGAAATCAAATTCCATTTCAAAGATGGAAAAAACACAAAGTGGAAACAATGAATATTTTATTAATGCACAATGTCTAATTTGCAACCAGGGTGTTACAAAAGAAGCCATAACCTCACTGCTTAAGTTATGGTTATAAAGGGAAAACTTCCATCTCCTTCCTCCCTCCTCAAGTAACCAGGGTCTCATCTCCTCATGCCTAGACTACCCAAATGGTCTCCCCACTTCTTCCCTCGCCCCTCCCCAACCCCTTCTCCCCAAGGCAGTCGTGTCGATATTTTTACAGCACCTGTCTGACCATGTCACTCAAGAAGTTTCCACATCATGTTATGTTATGTCACATTATATCATATCATAGTCTATGCTATTATATTATATTAGCAGTGAACTTATTTCTACCAAGTAGAATGTAAATCCCTTGAGGAAAGAGACAGATTAATTTTGGGGGTGTTTGTATCCCCAGTACCTACTGTGCTACCCAGTGCATAGTAGGTGGTTAATAAATCTTTGTTGTCTTAAATTAAATCAGAGAATCTGCCTGTATGGACTAACTTTTTAGAATCCAAAGCTGATACCAGTCGATCCCTTCCTCCCTAGAATTCCATTGCATTTTAATGAATTTTTCATCGACTTATTAATTAAACAAACCTTGTTTTATATTTTATAATTAAGTTCCGATGTGACCCTCAAGATTTTAAATTTGAGTTCCATGTTAATTTTTCAATGAGAAATGCTGAAAATTTTATGCTTTCCTTCCTGGAGAGAGAATGAATATAAATGATGTTTGTCAGAAAGATTGAGTGTCGCGCACTCTGAAGATACAAGCTGATAGATTATTAGTCATGAAATTTCAAACTCATTTTCTCAATGCCATAATCAATTGCTGACATTCTGTTTTCCCAGAAGCCTGTTTTTCAGGCTCATTTGGTAGGCTAGTCACCAAATGTTAACCCAAACTTATGTCATTAGCCAACGAGCATCTCACCTTTTCGAAAGTCATGGTCTGCAATGCTGCCACTTCCTTTTGGGATGCTGCTATTTGCTCTCTGCTTACGTTCTTATAAGCTGCAGAATCTACCGTTAAGACATGAAGGACTTTTATGTGGTTAGATTGTTCAGGGGGCCACAAGATATTACCAGCCGTGAGTGCCACCCAAAAAGTGACAGAAAAGACTTCATCACAGACATTCATATAGTGCCCGAAAATCTGCTTTTATGTTAATGGTCTCATTTGAAACTCCCAACAACCTCATGGGCCTCATACTTACTTTCTAGGTCATCAGATCCTAAGATCATAGAGCTAGAAGGGACATCAGAGGCAATTGAGTCCAACCCCTTCATTGTACAGATGGGGAAAGAAAGGCTCAGAGAGTAAAGTGACTTGCCCAGGGTCACACAACTAACTGGCACTTATTATCACCCTTATCTTTGCAGTTGGGGAAACTGAGACTCAGACATGCTCAGGGTTACACAAATAGGTAAATATCATCTTCAGGTTCTGAAACTGGCTCCTCCTGAATCCAATACACTATGGTATACTATGTGCCAGATACTGTATGTACCCAGGTCTTCCTGATCCCAAATTCAATGCTCTGATCCATTGGGCCAACTAGCCAATCTAAACTTTGGATACAGTATTGGGCACCATCTTGATGGTCCATTCCACAGTCCATCTAGTTTCCTGGTTCAATTCAGAACCATGTTTCTGAGTCTAGGTCCAGAAATCACCTCGATGTCACATTTGGGATGACACTTGTGTTAAGTGTTCAGGTGAGTTTGCCTTATGGAACAAATGTATGCTCAGCACTTACTTCCTTGGAGGCTGCTTGGTGGTACAGTAGGTAAAGTGCTGAGCTTGGAGTCAGGAAGAACTGAGTTCAAATTTGACCTCAGAAGCCATGGCTATGTGACTCTAGGCAAGTCACTTAAGCTCTTTCTGCCTCAGTTTCCTCAGTGATACAACCAAAGGCATATTATCCCCCAATTCCTTGCAGCCCAAGGCACAACCCAGTTGGCAATCCTTAGGGAAGTGCTGTTTAAGCAGCTTCACTCAAAGATCTGATGTTAAACACTGCCTAGGTGACTTAACCCTGTGCTTTCCCTGGGGAAAGAGCCTTCATAAAAAGAAAAGTATCTATAAAAAGAATAGCCCCCACCTCCCAGGGTTGCTATGAAGCTCAAAGGAGACAATCTTTTGAAAGCTCCTGGCACAGTATATTGAATGCCCAAGGAAGGTCCTATTGAATGGTCATAAAGGCAAAAGGAAAACCATCTAGGACTCTAACTGGCTTCTGTTCCATGGACAGATCCCACCAGTACACAGGTAAGTAAGTAAATGGAAAACGCTTTGAGGAATCAAGGAAGGGATCCAGTGGTGATGCCTGGTTCAAGCCTTGATCAAAAATAAAGCCGGAGAAAAGGTGACCAGAAGGGAGCACATTCCAGGAATGAAGGAGAGTGTGTGCAACAGCATGGATCTGGGAGCCAGAATCATTTCTCTAATGGAAGACTAGGTGAATGATATAGAAAATGCAGGGAGAGGAGTAATGTGAAATGAATATGGAGAGTGATCCTGGAGCCACATTGCTGGGGGCTCTGAATGTGAAGGTGAGGATTTCCTTTTGTCCAGGGTTCATTCCACTCGCATAGGAGCAACTTCTAGGACTGTTGTCTTTCTCCTACACCTTCTTATTTCTCATTTCTATTTTTGACATTGAGCATGTATGTTTTGGGAGGCATAGCTAGGTGGCACAGTGGATAGAGAGTTGGTCTGTAGTCAGGAAGACTCACCTTCATGAGTTCGAATCTGGCTTCAGACACTAGCTTGCGTGATCAGGAGCAAGTACCTTAACCCTGTTTGCCTGTTTCCTCATGGATAAAATGAGCTAGAGAAAGACATGGCAAACCACTTCAGTATCTTTGCCAAGAAAACGTCAAATGGGGTCATGAAGACTCAGATATGCCTGAAAAACAACTGAACAACAAAATGAAGGATTGTGTGAGAGAAGCAACATAAAGGACACTATCCAAGAAAGAAGGGCTAAGGTGGCTCAGTGGATTGAGAGCCAGGCCTAGTGATGAGAAGTCCTGGGTTCAAATCTGACCTCAGATGCTTCTTAGCTGTGTGAGTCTGGGTAAATCATTTAACCTCCATTGCCTAGCTTTTATT
Source organism: Gracilinanus agilis (assembly GCF_016433145.1). Lineage (NCBI taxonomy): Eukaryota > Metazoa > Chordata > Mammalia > Didelphimorphia > Didelphidae > Gracilinanus > Gracilinanus agilis. The sequence continues at coordinate 237,503,782 of NC_058134.1, forward strand.
GCCTTTCTGTCTTGGACCCAATACATGGCATTGATTCTAAGGTATAAGGGAAGGATTATTTGAAAAAATGGCCAGGCATGATGTGAGAACAACCTGATGTGTGTCTAAGAGGTGTTGACAAAAATGCTGAGAGACCTAAAGCAGCTGCTCTTCACATTTTAAAATCTCAGGACTCATTCATAATTTTATAAAAATATTTTTCATTTCTTAAATTTTTAATTTTAAAAAGAATTTTGAGTCCCCAATACTCTCTCTCCCTGGGGCATTCCCCTGCCTTTTGAGAAGACAAACAATATGATATCAATCATAAATGTGAATTCATGCAAAACAATATCCATATTAGTCATGTTTTTAAAAAAGTATAGAAAACCAAAGAAAGTGAAAAAAATGTGCTCCAATCTGTACTCAGAGTTCATCAGTTCTCTCTATGAATATAAACAGCACTTTTCATCATAAGGTCTCATTTACATTCTTAGAAATTATTAAGAATTCTTCCCCTAATAAGCTTTTATTTTTATTTTTTTATTAAAGCAAGTGTTTCCTGGAGCCAGTAGTAAAGTCTCTCAAGAGCTGATTCTTAAATTTTCAGAATGAGCATTTACACCCTGGAAATAAACAAATGCTATAAATCAGGGCTGAATTTAATATTTTGTTGATTATCTAGACTTAAGAAAATGATGGAGAAAATGTTCATAATACAGATTAAACTTTAAAGTATAGCACATGTATTTTTTTCCCTTGGAGATTCAGTTGTTAAACATTTACCAGCACCGTCCATTTATATCTGCTGATATAAAAATGGAATGTCTTAGTATCATTAGGAGAATAATTTTGACTTCATGAACCCTGGAAAAGGTCTCTGAGATACTCAAGGGTCCTCAGACCACACTGTGTGAACTACTGATTTAAATATTGTTGGGATCTTCCTCCTATGCAGGAAAGGACATAATGCAAGGATGAGAAGCTACAGATGGGTTGTGATCTCTATTGATGGAGCGTCAGAGGCAGTACTCATCAATGGAAGTATTGACATTTAGAGAAAAATATAACAGTAGCAAATCATTACAATTTTTCCTGAATTTGATCAAGGTCATAGAGACTTTGACTTTTTTTTTTTTTTAATATGGCAAAGTGAAGTGGATAGAGGGCTGCCCTTGGGAGTCAGGAAGAGTTAAAGTTTCATCTGTGAATGATCTTGGCTGTGTGAATAATGGGAAATCACTTGATCTCAGCATCCTAGGTCATGGGTACCAGATACCTCAATCTCTTGGGACCCACAATACTCCTGAGCACACCTGAATCAGATTAAAATCTAATGAGGAAATATTTAATGATATAAATGAAAATATAATAAAACATGTGATATAAACATGTCGTTTTCTGTCGATGTGTTGTCCTTAGAGATCTTTATGTATAGTTTAGTGGCTCTGTTTCTATTTGAGTTTGACAGCATTGCCCTAGGCAACTCTAGTCAGTCAGCTTTATTAAATACCTACTATGTGTCAGGCACTGTGCTAAATGCTGAGGATTAAAAAAAAAAGGCAAAAAACAATCCTCACTCTAGAAAGAACTTACTGTCCAATTGGGGAGACAATATATAAGCAACTAGACACGAATAAAATATATAAGGATAAACTGGAGCTAATCACCAGAGGGGAAGCTCTAACACTGAGACATCAACATCTAAACAAATATATTTATATTAAAAAAAAAAGTCTTCTTGTAGACCGTGGAAATTTAGAGGAAATTTAAAGGAAGCCAGAGAAGTATAAGTTACAAAAGAATTGCCCTTCTTCGTTTCTGGATGGACTTTCCACACTGGGAGTTCCTCACAGTAATGAACTTATTGGTCCAGGTTCAAACCCAGCCACCTACCACGCAGCAGCGAACAATAACTTGACCTGGATGAATTCAGCCACTAGGTGTCGCTACTGATTCAGATTAGGAAACGAGCTTTGAAAAGAGTTACCACTTTTTAATGTCTAAATACTATATGTTGAAATAGGATCTATTTTGAGCGTCTACACCCATCTTCCCTGCCTACGCATTTCACACTCCTAACTGCTCTCCCACATCTGTTTTTCCCACGCTTTCTCCTAGACTGAAGCTGGATCAAAACAGGTGCCGAGGGCTCTGGCGATTGGTGAATTGTCCTGGTTAGAACATTCTCCATCTTTATCAGAGTATGGATACGCCCTCCCCTTCCTGTCAGTCTACCTCTGCTGAGAGCATCTTGAACCTCCAATATCTTTGGACCTCTTCTCTTCTCTTCTCTTCTCTTCTCTTCTCTTCTCTTCTCTTCTCTTCTCTTCTCTGACTCTCTGTCTTGGGATCAATACTAAGTATTAGTTCCAAGGCAGAAGAACAGTAAGGGGTAGGAAATTGGGGTTAAGTAACTTGTCCAGTAAGGGTCACACAGTTAGATAGTGTCTGAGGCTAGATTTGATTCCAGGACCTACCATATCTAGACCTGGCTCTTTATCCACTGAGCCACCTAGCTGCCACTTTTTAAAAAAAAAAAAAAACTTTGATCAACTGCCTTAGAATTGATACTAAGTATTGATATTATCAGTCTTCAGAAATAAGATTGTAAATAAATATCCTTTACTTTCTATACCAAGTATCAATTCTAAGGCAAAAGAGTTGCAAGGGCTAGGTAATTGGGGTTAAGCAACTTGCCCAGAATCCCATTTAGAAGTGTCTAAGGTAACATTTGAACCCAAGTACCTCCAGACTCCACATCTGGCACTCTAACCACTACGCTACCGCAGAACCTTTTCTAATACTGCTACCCTTTATCCATTTAAAGCGCTGGCACTGGAATCCGAGGACCTGAATTCAAATATATGGCTTAGTATATTCCCTGGCAAATATTGTTAATTGATTGATTGTTATTTACTGTTATTTACTGTGTGACCTTAAGCAAGTCACACAATCTCTTTAGGTCTCAGTTTCTCTAGCTCCTAAGGTCTCTTCCAATACTAGATCCCATGACAATAATAATTCCACCTGGTCAGTCTCCCAAAGTTACATCTCACAAGGCTTAGTTCTTTGTGGATCTCAGAATTGTAAGGTCCCCAGGGTGCTCTAATCCAGCGAACATCTGAAAAAAACCCCTCAATGTCCCCAACAAATGGTCTTTCAGGCTATGCTTTAAGACCTCTAAGTGAGGGGGAAGTCAATGCCTCTTAGATCAGGAGTTCTTAATCCTGTTTTTGGGGATCACAGACCCCTTTGATGTCTGGTGAATTCAGCCCATGCATCCCTTTTAAGGATTATGTGTTTATTTTTATTCTTAAACCCTTATTTTCTGTCTTAGAATCGATGTCAGATATCTGTTCCATGGTAGAAGAGTTGGAATGTCCAGGCAATGGGGATTACACAGCTAGGAAATATCTGAGGTCACATTGGAACCCAGGGTCATGGCTCTCTATTCCACTGAGCCACCTAGCTGCCTCTAAGAATCATGCTTTTAAATATAGAAAACAAAATACTTAGGATTATAAAGGAAATAAATTGTATTGAAATAGTTATAAAAAATACATGAAAAAAAGTTCACACACATTAGGCTATTAATCCATATCCCACCGGCATTCCATTCCATTCTAGCTTTTGGATGCTTTTATTAAATTTGTTCTCACCTCAAGATAAAATTGGTTCCTTTTTCACTTCTCATTGCTTCTAATTCTGTCCTCTTGGGTCCCGCAATCCAAGTCGGTCTGTCCCCTCTTCCATATGACAGCTCCATAAATACTTGAAGACAGTGACCTTCTCCACTTCCCTCCTCAAGGGAACAGTGGCCAATGAGTAGATTTGTTTTGCTTGACTATTTGTATTTGTTTCTGGAGATTTGTTTCTCTTTCCTTTCTAGTCTAAATATCCTCAGGTCTTTCAAAACCCTCTCATTAAAAAAATACCTTACCTTCTGCCTTGGAATCAATATTGTGTGTTGGGTCCAAGATAGAAGAGGGGTAATGGCTAGACAATGGGGGTCAAGTGACTTGTCCAGGGTCACACAGCTGGGAAGTGTCTGAGGCCAGATTTGAACCCTGGGCCTCCCATGGCTCTCAATCCACTGAGCCACCTCCATGCCCCCCAACCATCTCTTTTTACTGATGGGGAAACTGAGGCCCAGCTGGTTTTCCCAGGGTCTCCTAGGTAATAAGGGATTGGGATGCAGTTTTTCTCTGACTCCAAATCTTTTCATCATTCCATGTCTTTCTACTTAATTCTAAATCAAGGAAATGCCCTACCATCAAGAAACCTCAAGAAATTATTATTTCTGGCATTGTCCAATAAATTTAGCCAGACTATATACCCCAGATTCAGATGGGCTTGCTGTTTTCTATTCTTCCATTTGTGAGTGGGGAGGGGGGGGAGTGAAGTGGGGTAGGCTTACAGAGGATGGATGAGCTTACATTGCTCCTTTTTTGGAGAAGGCAATGAGACAGGAAGAAAAGAAGAAAAGGAGTCTCTTTCTGCCTCAGTGAGCTTTCATGAACAATTACTATACACATATGTAAATGACAGTCTTTTCATTCATTTTGCTCTCTAGGAGGGAGAGCCCAGAAGGCAACAGCTGGAAAAAACATGGGTGATTGTAAGATCCAGACCTGAAAGAGATTATTTAGTCTAACTCAACCCCTTCATTTAATTTTTACAAATTTAACCATTTTTTTTTTGTGAACAAAAAGTCTTCCTTTACCTCCAACCCTTTGGGAAAGAAAAGAGAAAGCAAGCCTTTCTAATAAACGAGGACAGTCAAGCAAAACAAATTCCCCAATTGGCCACATCCAGAATTCTTTGTCTCATTCTACACTAGAATCCATTGCCTCTCCACCAGGGGGTGGGCACTATGTGTCATTATGACTTCTCCATGATCATTAATGGCCCTTTCAGAATCCCTGAGTCTTTCAAAGTTGTCCTTCCAGGATTATTATTATAATAGAAAATGTTTTGATTCTGTTCATTTTATTCCACATCAGGCCATACAGATCTTCCCTTCACTCTGCAGAAAGGGAAATGGAACCATAGAAAGAGGGTCTTCTTTGCCTAAGGCCACGCAGTTAAAGGGTGACTCAGGATGGCCCCTTGCTGTCCTCTCGGATCACCAAGCCCCATCTTTATTTTTTTTTATAACCTTTCCTTCTGTCTTTTTCTTAATTCAATGATATTTTATTTCCCCAGTTACATGTAATAATTTTCAACATTTATTTCCCCAAAGTATAAGATCCAAGCCACCTCCTTCCCTCTCTAACTTCCCCTACCTTGGAGATGGTAAATGACTTGATCTTCTTCCTGTCTTTCTTAGAACTGATACTACATATGGGTTCCACAGCAGAAGAGCAGCAAGGGCTAGGCAACTGAGGCTAAGTGACTAGCCCAGGGTCACACATCTAAGAAGTGACTGAGATCAGTCCCATCTTTCCAAAGGGCAGGATAACAAGGTCTTTGACTATCTAGTCTTGTCTCTATCTTTAAAGAGACTGCTGTCAGCAGAGAGTTTATAACCAACTTCTCTGGATGTGCCTGAAGAACCACACAAGTGACTCCATGGAGTGATCTCATGAAGGCCACCTTCAGTTTCTCGGGCTTTGTGGGTTCTGTTTTGTTTCTCCATCAATTGCTGCTGAATTGGGAAATGTTCATGCTTCCCTACTCCCAGCAGAGGGCAGCCGTCCATCACGGCAGCCAGTCTTGCTCCCTTCCTGAGGCTCCCAAACCAGGCCCCCACTTCTCTGATGCCTGTGGTGCCTAATACTGTGCCTGACCCAGAAGAAGTGCTAGACAATGTTTCTTTGGACCCTTGGTGTGATGGCTATCACGTAACCTGTGCTCTTCTGTCCTGTGTTTTTGCCCTTTCTTCTCTTGGAGAGAGTTGAAACTGGGGAGATCTGGGTTCAAATCCTCAATTTATCTGACCCTGGGCAAATCACTTGACTCTCTGAGAATTTCAGTTTCCTCATCTGTAAAATGGGAGTCATAATTGTACCAACTTTGAAGAGCTACTGTGAGAATGATCTGAGCCAAAATGCTTTATAAATCTTTAACTCCTACAGAAATAGCAACTCTCCTTATCATCCCATTTCCATGTTGTTGAATATGAGAATATTATTATTATTTTTATTAGGATCAAATGAGATAACATGAGCAAAATCCTTGGCAAAACTTAAAAAAACTTAAATAATATAAATATTATTATTATTATTCTGATTAATCTTGTCTTGATCTCTTTTCAGTGGGATTCAAATAGATTTAGGGCCCCTAGACACTTTGTGATTCTGATAGTATTTGTTTAGATTCACTGTTCTGTGGTCTGTCAAATAGATGGATAATGGATAAATGAACTACTTTTTGTTGGTGAATCAAAGAACAGTGAAGAGAGTTCTAGACCTGGACTTACTAAGACCTAAGTTCAAATATGGCCTTAGACACAAGTTGCATGACCTTGGGTAAGTCACATAACCTTTGCCTCAGTTTCCTTAACCAATTATAAAATGAGGCTAATCATAGTACCTACTTCGTATCCTTGTTGTGAGGAACAAATGAATTGTGTACCCGACATATCGTAGGTGCTATATAAATTCTAGCAAAAATTATTACTAGGATATAACTGCAGCATTTCTAAACTTCCTCAAAACAGTTAATAACAGATAGGCTGTTGGGGATGATATGCAGCTCATCTTTTGTCCTCATAGTTTTGATCTCCTTGACCAGGTCTCTACATTTGGAAAGGTTCGAGTATTTGGGGGAGGGGGTGGTCAAATCTATTGAAACATTTTCCTTCAGTATTTATGAGCCGATGATCTATCCGGATGCTGGTGGGACACCAGCTCAGTGTGGTTATTCAGGTTATTCTGAAGTCCATATTTGTGGTGTGGATAAATTCGCCATCTTTCTGTCTCTGGAAAATAGCGAGTTTGTGATACATAAAAATCTAGCGAGGTGGTCATTTCTTGTGAGTGTTTTTGCTAAGCGTTTGCAGACTGCTGTCCATTTCCTTGAATAATCTTCATTGATCGTTGAGAATCGGCTTCTTAATTAGCTTCTGTAATTTCCTGCAGTGATGACCTGCAGTGAATGGCCATCAGAAACCTCTATTTCCATAAACAAATACTTGTGACTCAGCCATTTGTTCAAGGCTTCCACATCAACATTTTGTTAATGGGCTGACTTCTTGGGGATGTTGCCCACAGAGGGTCTTCTGCTTGTCCTCTTTGATCTTGGTTATTTTGGAGGCTCCATTGGGCGGTAGGTAGGCTGCTTTGGGTTACGTTTGACAAATCCAGGGGTGCGTAGCTGTTATCAGCTTCTGTTATTTCTGGGTGAAATAATGTCTGCCTTGGGTGGGGGTGGAGGGTCGACAGCATAGGGACCTCCTGGTGACGAACATCCTTTCCCAATGTACATTGCAAGCATTTTCCCATTTTGACTCCTCGAGTTGCGTGGGCCCCTGAGAAATTAAGTGACGGACCCAGAGTCACATAATTTGAATGGGTCAGAGACGGAACTTGAATGTATATCCGTCCTCTTTGTACCTTTTTTGGTCTCTATCTAATTGTTTTATTATTAATATTTTGATTTTTATTCTTCTTCTGCTATAGCATGGAATCCCACTGAAGGTATCTGTGGACATCAGCACTCACTAGCCTGCCTACCACTGATTTGCTTGTTCCATGACTTGACCATCCAGTAAGAGAACTTGGATACTATATAGCAAATGGAGGTCAAATATTTCAGCTCTAATAATGGAATAAAATTTGACATGCCTGCCTTACTTTAAGAAGATTTTATAGGGGCAGAAATGTGGCACACCAGAGAGAAGGCCAGGCCTGGAGTTGGGAGGACCTGGGTTCAAATCTGACCTCAGACAATTCTTAGCAGTGGGACCTTGGGCAAGTCACTTAACCCCATTTGTCTAACTCTTGCCCTCCCATCTTACAGTTGTTCCTGGGCCAGAAGATAAGGGTTGGGGGCAGCTGGGTAGCTCAGTGGGTTGAGAGCCAGGCCTAGAGACAGGAAGTCCTGGGTTCAAATCCGGCCTCAGCCACTTCCCAGCTGTGTGACCCTGGGCAAGTCACTTGACCCCCATTGTCCACCCTTACCACTCTTCCACCAAGGAGCCAATACTCGAAGAAAAGTTTTTGTTTTTGTTTTTGTTTTTTTTTAAGATTTTACATATGAAATTCTAACTTTGGAGGGGAAGACAATAGTATAAGAAAGGCCAGAGAGTACAATGGGAAGACCTTGGGGTTTAGAGTAAGAAGTTGCAAGTTTAAATGCTGGATCTGCCACTTACTGTGAGACCATGAAGAAGTCACTTCAAATTTCCTCAGTTGAGAAATGTCAAAGCTGTCTAGGTGACCTTAAAGAGGATTTCTAGCTCTAAATGTTTGTTCTTCTGAAGTCATGATTCACATTACAAATGCATTCTTTGGTTGAGTTTATTCAACTCTCAAATTTTCCCTCCTAGTTTTTTTTTGTTTGTTTTAAAAAATAATGTTCTTAAAAAGTTTTCTTTTTATATCACTTAGATTTCCCCATGCAGGGCTCCTTCTCCTTCCTTTATATCTAAGCTCTTTGAGGACAGACATTGTCTTTTACCTCTTTTGAATATTCAGCCCTTAGCACAGTGCTTGGCACTTAGTAGGTGCTTAGTAAATGTTGGTTGATTCCTTGAAATCAAAGAATGATTTAGACAAGAAATAAAAGATTTACTGAAACTAATCAACACATTGAAAACGTTTGACATTAAGTGGAGCCTTTCATATCCATGTCTGCAGAGAAGGGTGAGGAAGGTGCCTTCTTGTATTTCTTCTTTAGAGTCAAGTTTGGTCACTTCCCTGGGCCTCAGTTTCCTCCTACTTGAAATAAGGGGTTTGGGTTTGATGACCTCTCAGACCCCTTCCAGATCTAAAGCTACACTTATACTTTTGGTCCATCTTGCCCTGCTTTGTTTGGTTCTAGCTTGCTGCTTTCTTCTCCCTCTGGGCAGAGCTCTCCTAACCTGATGAAAGCTGAGGAAAACATGGCCTGTGGCTAGGACCAGGGGATTCAGTCCTCCTGTATCTGACTGCATCTCCCTGGCATGAGGTAAGTGGAGTTAGAATCACTTTGGAGTCTCCTGTTTAAACATCAACCATAACCACTGCTGGGGCCAAACACCGAATGTTTTAATTTCTGAAGGTTTGGCATGATCAAACGTACCTTCCAAATTCATCCAGAGCCTTGAAGAATCCAGCAATAAGGAGGCCTTCTTGGCTGTTTCCATTTCAGTTCTCCTCAAACATTTATAGAGTGTTGACTGCTAATGAGGAGGGCATTAAGTTAAGCAATGAATACACAGAGACACAAGGCGAACCCTTGAAGGGCTTTTAGTAGAATTGAGGAGATGGAACAGATATGGAAAAAGAGGGATAACAATACAAGATCACATATGCTAAGGATCAAATGTGACTAGTGTTGGAAGGCAGTGTTGGATAATGGAAAGAAGACTGAATTTGGAATCATAAGACTTGAGTTTGAATCCTGATTCTATCATTTACTAGATGAGGCAGTGTGGTATAGTGGATAAAAGGCTAGATTTGGAGTCAGAAGGACCTGGGTTTGAATCCTTCCTCAAACTCTTACTCATGATCATCCTCCAGTTGATGCCTCCATTTAAGGAAATCTCTAGGTCAGTCACATTCCCTTTAAGCCTGGCTCAGCTTCTGGTCCTATGAATGATTTTTTCACCCTGCTTCTCTTTCTATCTCCTTTTTATGTGTTGCCTGCCCACATTAGTGTATAAAGTCCTTGAGGGCAGGCACTGTCTTTTTTTGTTTCTCTTTTTAGTTCCAGTGCTGCTCTCTCTCTCTCTCTCTCTCTCTCTCTCTCTCTCTCTCTCTCTCTCTCTCTCTGTCTNTCTCTCTCTCTCTCTCTCTCTCTCTCTCTCTCTCTCTCTCTCTCTCTGTCTGTCTGTCTGTCTCTCCTCTCTCTCTCCCCCTCCTCTCCTATCTATTCCTGTCTCCTAACTGTGTGATCTTTGACAAGTCACTTAATCTCTTGAGCCTAATTTTCCTCAACTATAAATGATGAAATTTAAAGTTTTTTTCCAGTTCTAGATTGCTATGTGACCTAGGACACATTGGTTAATTTTCATGGGCTTCAGTTTTCTCATTTGTAAAATGAGGAAAGTGGGCATGTGTAAATAGAACCTGCTCCCCTGGACTTCAATTCCTAGCATCCTACTTTCCTTCTGCGGATGTAGGAAGGATATAAGTTTTGTGTAGCCCCGCCTCTCTCTCTCTCTTCCCGTGATCCTCGGCTGTGGAAGCCGACTTTGGGCCAGGCAGAAGAATTTACTCATGTGGTCTTATTTTTGTTAGATAATTAGGTTTTTATTCCTTCTACTTCAAGTGATTATTAATAAACTTTATAAATATAATACTTGGAGTTTTAGATACTAATTTTAATCTTACAGACAAGAATGATCTCCTTGAGGCTCTTCCAGGCCTAAATCTATGATCTTATTGGAAAGACCAATTTGGACTTGTTGGTCCAGCAGCCAAAAGTCCCTGCTTCAAAACTCTGTCCTACTATTTATTAGCTGTGTGATCCTGGGCAAATACCTTGACTGTTCTGAGCCTCATTTTTATCTTCTATAAATGGGGATAATAGTAGCACCTACCTCTCAGGGTTATCATGAGGATCTAATGAGAAAATATATGTAAAATACTAGATAAATACCAACCATTATAAATGCTATTGACAACCTACGTGACTTTAAACAAGTCAATTAATTTTTTTGGAACTTCAGTTTTTATATTAGAAAAAGGAGGGGTTGAACTAAATGACCTCTCAGTTCACCATCCAGTTCCAAATTCTAGGATCAAATGACTGATAAAGACATCAAGTGAATTAAAAGGAAGAGAGATGGGTTTGGGGCAATGGAAAAAGGCAAAATAGAAGAGGTGTGATTTAGATTACAAATCATAGAATATAAATGTAGCGATGGGAAGGACCTCAGAGAACATAAATCTTCTCAGTTTACAGATAAGGAAATTGAGGTCAATAGAAATTAAGGGACTTGTCCAAGGTCACCCAAATATTGTCAGAGGTGAAAACTGAATTCAAAGTTTTTTACTCCAGAGTCAGGAATCTTTCCATTGTATTTGATGCTCTAATCTCTCTTCTGTCCTTCTGACTCTTTTTCTCATCATCTGACACAGAGCTGTGGGGCTTATATGCAGGACCAATTTTATGATTGTATTGAAACATTCATGGTTATGTTTTCTCCTCTTCCTCCGTCTCTTTCTCCTCCTCCTCCTCCTCTTCCTCTTACCCTCCTCCTCTTCTTTTTCCTTCTTCTTCCCTGACAATTGTTTCATAAGTGTGCATAAGTTCCGTCAATAGCATCCTTCCTTGTACTCAAGCAAAACAAATCCAAAGCTTAAAGGGCTATATAAATGTTAGTTTTTATTATAAAGTTATTGTCAGGTTTGGGAACTCCTTGAACCTTTCCTGAAATGCTCACTTTGCATGGAATCCTACATTATATATATGCATAAGCAGTCACCATAGAATCAAAATTGCAAACATAAAAATCTAAATTGGGGGATGGGACAGCTAGGTGGCTTATTGGTTAGAGTCCGGCTAGAGAGGAAAGGTCTTGGGTTCAAATACATAGTATTAATTCTAAGATGAAAGGTAAGGATTAAAAAAATCAAAATATAGGATAGTGGAAAGTTGAAGTGGCTGCCCTCACATTTCTAACGATGGCTTATATACAAGAAGCAGTGCAAAGATTCAGGAAATATGAGATGGAGATGAAGGATGTGGGCTCTTACGCACAGAGACAACAGGATTATGACACACAGTCTAGGTACTGTCCAGATATTACTACCACCAGTATCACCACCACCACCACCACCACCACCACCACCACCACCACCACTACTACTACTACTACTACAACACTACTATATTACTACTGCTACTGCTACTGCTACTACTATTACTACTGTCATTACTACCACTCCTACTACCATCACCACTACTACTGATTAAGATGATAGTTAACATTTATATTGTGCTTACAGATGAGGAAACTGAGGATCTATCCAATGAGTTGGAGACTTTTTCCTACATTTCTTTTATTTTAGGTTTTTATATCCAGTAGTTAGCAAGTGCCTAGCACCTAGTAGATTTTTTTTTTAAACCCTTGTACTTCGGTGTATTGTCTCATAGGTGGAAGATTGGTAAGGGTGGGCAATGGGGGTCAAGTGACTTGCCCAGGGTCACACAGCTGGGAAGTGGCTGAGGCCAGGTTTGAACCTAGGATCTCCTGTCTCTAGGCCTGACTCTCACTCCACTGAGCTACCCAGCTGCCCCTGCACCTAGTAGATTTTTAACAAATGTTTATTGAATGAATGAATGAATGGACAAACAGTTATATCATTTGGTCCTCAAAAAAGCCGTGGGAGGTAGGTGCTATCATTATTTCCATTTTATAGATGAGGAAATTCAGGCAAATAGAGGTTAAGTGACTTTCCCAGGGTGATATAGCTGGTAAGTGGCAAAATGCAAATTTGAACCCAGGACCTTCCATCTCCAGCCTGCCTCACTATCCTTTGAGCTACCTAGTTGCTCTGAGGCCAGATCTGAACACCAGTTTTCTTAACTCCAGACCTGATATTCTATCCACTGACCCACCTAAAATAAAAATTGTAGAAGAAGGCTTCTAGCCCACTGCCTTGATCCTCAGTTTCCTCATCTATAGAAAGAAGGGATTATACTGGATGGCTTCTAGGGTTCCTTCTACCTCTATATTTATGGTCCTCTGTGTGATCTTGCAGCCACTGTAGCCCTATGTTCCTGTTTCTTCATCTGTAAAATGAAGAAGTTGAACTACATGGCTTTTGAGCTTTCTTCTAGTTTTAGCCTAATAATTTGAGAGGCTCCCTTTGGTTCCTGTGACCTTGGCTAATATCCTCAGAGGCGTATCAATGAGAGAATGTTGTGCATCAGCACTTTCCTGGAGAAGATGCAAAATATTTATTGCTCATGAATTCTTATGAAGAGATTAATCCCTTGCCTTGCTTAAGAGTTTGGAACATGAATAACTTTTTACCAAAGATAAATAATTACCAACAGGGCTTGTCAGGGGTTGTGTTTGGGGATGGCCAAAAAACTGTATGGCCCCTTCACCCATTTCTCTTTCCCTGTTAAGTTTACTAGAATGCCCCAAACCCCAGAAATTAAAAGCTACTCTTTGGGGTAAGGTATTTTTTATTTAGAGATTGCCCGTTAAAAAAAAGAAATTGCCCATTGGAATTATAAATATATTGAGGGTTGGGGAGTTGTTATATCATCTTGATCTTTTAAAAATATTGTATTTCCCCCCCCCCCCATTACATGTAAAAACAATTTTTAGCATTCACTTTAAAAAAGTTTTGAGTTCCAAATTCCTTCCCTTCTTCTGACCTTCCTTTCCTCCCTTCCTGACTTCTCCCTTCCCTGAGATGGTAAGTAAGCAATCTGATACATCATGTAAAACATTTTTCCATGTTAGTCATTTTGTGGAAGAGATCTCAAATGGAAAAAAGAGAAAGATGATGGAATATAGTATGTTTCTGTCTGCATTCAGACTCCTTCAGTTCTTTCTTAGAGGGCAAATGACATTTTTCATCATGAGTCTCTGGGATTATCTTGGATCATTACATTGCTGAAAATAATGAGATCATTTACAGTTGTTCATCAAGAAATATTGCTGTCACTGTGTACACTGTTCTCTTGGTTCTGCTCACTTCACTCAGCATCAGTTCATGGAAGTCTTTCCAGATTTTTCTGAAACCATTCTACTTGTCATTTCTTTTAGCCCAATAGTGTTCCATACTATCATATACTACAACTTGTCTAGCCATTCCCCAGTTGATGGGCAACTGCTTAATTTCCAATTCTTTGCTACCACAAAAAGAGCTACAATATATATTTTTGTACAAGTAGGACCTTTTCCATTTAAAAAATCTCTTCGGAATTTATCAACTCACTCTATTAGCATGCTTGCCTTAGAAGTCTGTGGAATACAACCTCCTTAATTTGCAGTTTTATAAGCAGTCATCTTTTTCTGTTCTTTCTATAAGGAGATGTTCCTACTTGTTGATGCATATCAAAAATTTATGATAGGGGGATAGATATAAGGACTGGATTTTAGGAAATTCTTTGCTAGTTGGTCTAGGGACTTTTTCTCAGAGAACTGGCTAGAGCAGTGTGAGGTTCTGACTTGGCTATTCTGTGCAAGCATGTGTCATGACTTAAACCACAGATCTACCTGGATCTACTAGCAGCTGTCTATCCCCTAAGCAGTTAAATGGCACAGTGGATAGAGTGCTGGATCTGAAATCAAGAAGACTCAACTCCCTCAGTTCAATTTGATGTCAGAAATTTATTAGCTATGTGACCCTGAGTAAATCATTTAACCCTCTTTACCTCAGTTTCCTCATCTGTAAATAAGCTGGAAAAGGATATGGAAAACCACTCTAGTAACTTTGCCAAGAAAACCCAAATGGGGGTCATGATATGCCATATAAGACCAAACAACAACAGCCCCCTAAGCCATGCTACTTCTAATTCATAATCACAAAAGGAAATATAATGACTTAATCTATAAGATATATTTAATTAATAAAAAGGAGAAATTTGAATGTAAAATACTGTAAATTCCTTAAAGGTGGGCGTATGCCCTTGTTTTGATCTGTCTAGCTCTCAGTAATATTTTACTTTTCCCCTATTACTTGTAAAAATTTTTTTAGCATTCAGTTATCTCAGTAGTACAATGCCTGGCACATAGTAGACATTTAATTTAAGAAGATTGATTGATCGGTTTGTGATTGATTTCTTTGGACCCTGAGGGAAGAGGAGTAAGGATAGGTGTATCTTGCCAGATTTAGGATTGTCAAGGGAGTGGAAGTCTAGGACAAAGGGCAATAGAAAGGAGGGTAGGTTCTAGATTTTTTTTCTAAAGGTAACACCAGAGCATCAGGCACTTGGGTGTGTGATTGTGTTGCAGTATGTGTGTCTAATGGGTCTGCTAAAACAAGGCAAATATAATGAATGAGAAATATCCATGAACATGTATGGTTGGAGTGGGGTGGGGATTAGAGATTTAGGGCATTTAGACTTGAAGAAGGATTATACCTGCTTAGCAATTTGGTACAAGTTCATTTTTTATTTTTATTTTTGGGGGGCAAATTTCATTTAATTAATTAATTTAGAATATTTTCCCATGGTTACAAGATTCATATTCTTTCCCTCCCCCAACAACCCTCCCCCATAGCCAACATGCAATTCCACTGGGTTTTACATGTGTCATTGATCAAGACCTATTTCCATATTATTGATATTTGCACTAGGGTGATTGTTTAGTCTATATTCCCAATCATATCCCCATCAACCCATGTGATTAGGTAATTGCTTTTCTTCTGTATTTCTCCTCCCATAGTTCTTTCTCTGGATGAGGATAACGTTCCTTCTCATAAGTCCCTCAGAATTGTCCTGGATCATTGTATTGCTGCTAGTAGAGAAGTTCATTACATTCAATTGTCAGTGCCAGTTCTATTTGCATATACAAAAGAAACAAATTTTAAAAATAAGATCATAAATTCAGAGTTGGAAGAGACATTAGAGGTCATCCATTCCAACACCTTTATTTGACAGATGAGAGAATTGAGGCTCCGAAATATTATGTGATTATAATAATAGTGATAATCTAGGATTTGAATCCAGGTCTTCTGAATCCAAATTCTGGGCTCTCAAAGGCAGGATAAGTCTTATCCAAGATCTGTGTGTTACTTAATGACCGCTATTTAACAGTTGCTTAACAGATATTTTCTGAAATGATGCAAAGAGTTGCTTGCCCATCCACCTTCACCCACTCAGGGGAGGAGGCTAGTAACTTTGGTCCTGCTGACAGAATCCTGGCTTTACTTCCAAAGACTTTTCAGTAAGGATGCCTACTTAATTCTCCCTCAGTGATGAAGATTATTATCCTGATTTTATCAAAGAGAAAAAAATGAAGGAATTGAAAGCTCAAGTAACAAGATTGGATGATGAGTCAAGGGATAAGTTGCAATAATAGCAATGATAACAACAACACATTTTTAATAGTTTTATATGTTTTTATAATATTTTTTTATCATAGTGGGTAGAGTTCTGGACTTGGAGTCAGGAAGATTACAAATCCTACCTCAAAAAAAACATATAATAAAAGAGAAACAGAGGTGTCATGTATTCATGGACACATGAGGACAGGTAGAGGCTAATAGCCATTCTTGCCTGCCTTATAGGCAAGACAATCCTTATAGAAAGAGTTCATCTATTCAAACCTTTTGTATGTACTCTCAATTTGGGATCAGTGGCCAATTAAACGACCTTTAAAGACCTGCAGTAAGCCAACAGGAAAAAGTAAGATGATAACTTTGATTACTTGGAATTAGGGAGGTAAAGGTCCCTTCCATAATACATTTCTGGACACAGGCTTTGGTCCAATATCATGTGATTATTGAATATACTATTGGAACTAGGGCTTCAGGGGCCAGTACTTTCATTATATGGCTAGAATGCTATGCTTATTTTAACATGCTCTATCCCAACTTTTATTATGCTTAATACTGCCACCCTCTTAATGGGGAATGCCCTGAAGGATAGCCTTGGAATCATGAAGTGAGGGGTGACTCTTTGTAGGTTGCAAAGTTGAGTATTTGTATGATGGGAGAGGAGATTTCTTCTTCTTTTAACTAGGGGAGAGTCACTAGGAATTTGCCCCAGGGCAAAAAATTTGGAGGGTGCCAACAGCATGATCCAGTGGGTGTGCTTTCTCCCTTATCATCCCAGTCCCTGGAAAGCGTCTGCTCTGATTTCTCCATCTCTAGCAGGTTAGAAAGAAATGTTTGGATGGCACACTTTGGAAGAATTTGAAGAAGGATTTAAAGAAATTTGAAGAAAGATTTAAAACCACTATTGACAGTTCTTGGAGCCCCACAATGGCTGATGACTTCTCTGCTGAAAGCAGACTTCTTGGTGAGATTGTTCTCTCTCCTGTTCTGAGCTGAGATCTTGGTTTCATTCCCTGCCAAAGAAGTTCTTTACTCTTATGTATTTTTTGTTCTATTTGAATCTCTCTGGTTTCTTGGCTTTCTGGCCACTGTTGACTTTGACAATGAGAATTACTAGCTATTCTCTCTGATCTCTTATTTAAACAGTGTGTGTGTGTGTGTGTGGGGAGGGGGGGTCTAGGCTGGCTAGTCTATGTAAGCTGTGTTGCTCTTCCCTTGAGAGTAATTTGAGAAAAAAGTAAGTATGCACCCCAGTTGTTGTTGTTGTTATTCAGATCTGTTTGTGGTTTTCCATTTTCTTCTCCAACTCATTTTATAGATGAGGAAATGGAAGGAAACAAGGTTAAGTGATTTTCCTATCTATGGTCACCCAGCTAGTAAGTAAGTGTCTGAGGCCACATTTCAACTTGCAAACATGAGTCTTCCTGTCTCCAGGTCTGGCACTCTATCCACTGTGCCACCCAGCTGCCTGGTACCACTTAGTTGCCAATGTGCCCCTAATCTTGCACCATTCGAGCTATGGGGGACAGCTATAATTCTAGCCCAATGTTCCTCCTGAATAAAGAAGATAGGAGGAAAGATTTCAGGACCTCAGTGGCCTTGGATCCTGTCTGGCCTCTGGCAGAGCCCGCAGACCTCTTCCTGCTCCCACAAAAGGTGGAAATCACCCTTCTTTTAGAGGAATCAGATGGATTCCCAAGTCATATCTCTATCCATGCAACAAATGAGTAAACCATGTCTTTATATGCAAACAACAGCCAACCACACATCTATCTCAATATGGTTTGCAAAGTATTTTCCACAGTCTGTATTTTAGCTCAACTAGAGTACTCCGTGTTCCCCATTTTTGTCCTGCCCATTCCTTTTCATGTATCTTTTCTCATGCCATCATTCACTTTTGAGATAGGATCATTTGCTGACTGTTGAAATATCTGAAATATCTCCCTTTAAGGCCTAATTCAAATGCCACCATGAGGCCTCCTTGCCCCACCGCACCTCTGACTGAAAGTCTTATCCTTTTTCAAATTTCTCATCCTGTTTTGTATAGCTCAGTGTTGCACCCAACATACCTCCAATCAGTCTTCTACTTGGCCATGTTTTATAATGTCAATTCCTCTCTACCTCCTCCCATCTTCCTATACCCACCAACCCCTCGAACACTCATCTATTTGCTCAGGGAAGGTAGACATCATTGAGTTTTTTTATATTTGTATCCTCAGCACCCAGCAAAATGCCTCATACACAGTAGGCACTTAATACATGTTGGTTTCATTAAATTTAATAATTATATATATTTATACATATATATAAAATTAAATATAATAAACATTGTTTTTAAATGACAAGCATAAGAACTGCCCACTCTTCATCCAGAGATATCCTTATGCCATCCCATGAGTGGTAGCTCCCTAGGTAAACCCTCTCCCCTACCTGGTTTCCCTAGTACAAAAATTGCTACCACACTTTCTCCTTTAGGAGATGTTATGTGGGTAATTTGAGGAAAGGTGTGTGGTATAAGGGAATTTGAAAGGAGGATGTTGGAGACTTGCTAAGTAGGGTAATCTCGGTTACAGGTAGGCTGGGATTAAAGGAGATTCCGGGTATAATAGGACTGAAGTCAGGAGTATAACACAGAAGGGAACAGAGATCTTCAGGGAGAAGAGAAATTAAACTAAACAGACAAACACAGCAGGCTTACATACTGGGACTTAGACTCTAACAGAAGCTGAGGGAAATAGACTAGACTGAAATTAACAAACAGGCTTTAGTTAATTTCACAGGAAGGGACTTGTTTTGAAGTAACACCTTCCTTCAAGATGGATGCCCCAGCTACCCTCTGAGCCCAGAGTATGTTGTTTCTTTCCCTCTTCTTCCCTCTTGATAACTAACAGACAAATTATACTAATAGGGCTGTTGAAACACAAAAGGGTTTATTTTCTTTGAAGGATATTTGTTAGGAAGGTGGATCAAAGGAAAGCCCTATCAGTTGTCTCAGGAACCTCAGGTGGGGGAAGGGAAGCAAAGATGGAGTCTGAGTAAGGACCTGCCTTTAAACTCAACTTTACAAAGTGCTATTGCTATCTAAAGGGAATAAATGATGACTGACTAACTATAACTAATGCTGTCAATTAGGTAACCCTTCACAGATTTAACTCCTCTCTAATTACTCTCCTTATTAACTCCACAGACATATAAGGTAAGGGAGGGAAGGCAGGGATGGTATTAGGAAAGGAAGATATAAAGGGTTTATCTAAAATAATAATTTCTTAAGTAAATATGTCAAAGCTAGGCTAAATTTCAATATTAAAGCTAGGTAATCAAGGCAGCTCGGCTGACTGACAACCTCCCTCCATGGAAGATCCAGCCAACTGTCCTTTTCCTCAAGATTCCAAACCCCTAACAGCTTTTGGAACACAGCCAAAGCTAGAAAACTATATCACCCCAATTCTGTATACTACAGAGAAGAGATGCTATTTCTACCCAGGCTTAGAATATGTTGATGATTTTCATTGCAATAATTTCAGAAGAAGCACCAGCTTCTTTGTTTGGGCCTTTCACAGACTATAAAAGTCCAGCATGGTAATAAGACTGGCACAACCTATAGAGCTGAGACAAGCAATGGAACTGGGGGATTTACATCAACTCTTGAACCCCTTTCTCCCCCATCTTCCCTGCTCAGCCTTCCAGCCTCAGATCCATGTGCACATTCACCTATAGCTTCATTAGGATAAAGATGACATTCCAAGTGATGGGAGGGAGCCTCCCCATCACACTCCCAGGGAATCAGCCACAGGGTTGCTTTCATTTCCCATCAAATGTTATCATTTGGATCTCATTTGGATGAATATGAAAATGGCTCTGAGGCAATTGCACAAGCCACTGATGAAGGTACTTAGGGAACCATTTCCCATAAGCTGGTGCTAGGACCACTGGGCATTTGAAAGGAGACACTAGAGTTCTGAAGTGCCAATTAATAGTTCAGACCCAAGAAAAGCTTTGCTCTATTTACAGTGGAATGTTTTAGAAAGAAAATGGGGTCAGGGCTCAGAATGTCTGCCATAAATTAGAAGAGGGGCTCTGAACACCTTGGTTATCTCTGGATGGACTTCGGGGGGCTCATGAAGTTGGATGGGATTTTTTTCTCCCAACATTGCATTGAAATCAGGCATTTCTGCCAGTTGCAAACATAGGTCCCCAACCACAGTAGTATTAAGATTTCACCCACCTGTTAGTGGGGCCAGTGACACACAAAAGGTCAAGAACCCCTGAATTAGAGGCATTCAGTCAATCAATCGAGCGATCACTCAATCACTTGCATTTATAGAGCATTTATTATGTGGCTGGCACGTACTGCCTGGCGCTGGGGACAAGAAAAAGTGAAACCAGTTTCTGCCTTCAAGGAACTAATATGTCATAGGGAAAGGAGTTTGTGTATGTGTGTGTGCACATGTGTGTGCATGTGTGCATGTGTATAGATATAAATTAGACATAAAGTGCTTGTGGGAGCTAGGGTAAGTAGGGCATAGGCAGCAGGGGAGAACTGAGTTTCATATAGTTAGTGGTAATCTTAATTTTTTTTCACTTAATGAAATATGTTATATGGAAATGCTCATTTTATTTCATTGTTTTTATATAAGTACACACACATATATATATATATATAGAGAATAATTGCACATAAAGTTGGATTTCAGTGATGTACAGCTTTTTTCTTTTGAACATATAATAAATTCAATATTTAACTTTCTTTCAAATAAAACCCCCACAACTGCTTGATCACATGGGTCGATGGGGATATGATTGGGGACATAGACTCTAAGCCAGTGGTTCCCAAACTTTTTTGGGGTACCACCCCCTTTCCAGAAAAAATATTACTTAGCGCCCCCTGGAAATTATGAAACTATTTATTGAACTCAGAATAGAATGTAATACAAAAAAAGTGTGGTTATCATCGCCTCCCCTGGATTGGTGCAGCACCCACCAGGGGGCGGTGGTCCCCACTTTGGGAATCACTTCTCTAAGCAATCACCCTAATGCAAATATCAATAATATGGAAATAGGTCTTGATCAATGACACATGTAAAACCCAGTGGAACTGCTTGTTGGCTATGGGAAGGAGTGGGCAAAGGGGAAGGAAAGACATGAATCATGGAACCATGGAAAAATATTCTAAATCAATTAATTAAATAAAAATTTTCAAATAAAAAAACCCAACCTTTAAAGCCTTTCTTTGCATTCCCAGCATACAATAAATGCTTGTTGAATGAATGACTGACCTGACTGGACAATCCTCTACACCATATCCCTCTATCTTTTGCACAAAAATAGTTCGAGTGACTGGACTGTGTAAAATGCTTTGTTCAAATTTGAGTAGACTGACTACAACATTCCTGTCATCTACCAATCTAGTAACCTTGTCATAGAAGCCCAGGAGGTAGCTGGTCCTTGCTGAATTCACACTGTCCTTTATGCACAGTGATAACTTTTTAACCTTTTCATCCCCAAATCCACAATGCATTCTAAACTTTTGCCAACAATACAGATCAAGTTCCCAGATTCAGTTTGCCAGCTTTGTTCTTTTTCCACTTTTGAAAACTGGGGTAATATTTGCTCTTCCCTCAACCAGTAGCATCTTTTCCATGATCCTTCAAAAATCACACACACAAAAAATGATGGATCTACCATCCTAATCTCAAGCTCTTATTGTTCTCTGGGATACTTTATCTGGGTCTGATGACTTAGACTCATCAAGGGTTCACTTTGGACTGCCTTACTTATCTTGGTTTCAACTCCATGTTAACCCTTTTTGTTTTGGCCTTCTAAATCCAAACATGATTATCCTTGGCAGAGAAAACAAGCAAAATAAGATATAAGCTGCTCCAGCGAACTGTCAAAGTATCTGATTAAAAGCTTGAAAGTCATTTGGTCCATCTTTGGAGAAGGAAAATAAGGACTAGAAAAATTAAGTGATTTTCCCCCACTAGAGTCACCAAGATTGTCAGAATTCAAATCCAGGTTCTCTAAATCCACATCTAATGCCTTTTCTAGTATTTCTTCTTTGATCCTCATCTTTCTCACATAACAGTTAAAAAACAGTTTTAAAAAAGCCTTCTTTGCCCAGCTTCATTTCATTCAGGACTTCAACAGTCTTGATACTATTATTAGAGAATGATGCCATGCTTTTGTCGGCATCCCTTGTTTCTTGCCCTTGCTTCCATCTTCTGTGCAAGTCTTTTAAACATCTAAATTATTAAAGAGGTTCCTGTGTATCCACATTGATCTCTTATGCACCTATCCCTTTTCTTCCATATCAGAATTGTTTCTACATTCTGTATCAGTCATCAGAAGCACTGAGAAGTCTTGAGACCTTTCCATTCAAAGGCAATATGGTGTGGTGGATGGGGGCACAGGACTTGTAGTTGGGAAGATGTTGGTTCAGATCATACAACAAACAATAGCTGTGTGACTGTGGGCAAGCCATTTAGCCACCCCGTGCCTCAGTTTCCTCATCTATAAAATGAGGGATTGGACCTAATAGCATCTAAAGAAACTTTTAACTCTAAATCTCTGATGCTATGGTCCTTCTTATGCTGACTAGCCTCATAAAAATTTTAGGCTATCCTGTCTTATTTATTATTATATCCCATCCCATTCCATTCCATCTTATCCAATCCCATCCTATCCTAACCTATCCTATCCTATCCTTCCTCTTAACCCTTGGAAATTGTCTCTTCAAAAGTACAGTATATGTCTGATTATGCCTGGCTTTCTTCACCTTCTTTATTATAAACTCTAAGTGCTATGGGATCAGATCATCATAATTCATAGAATCATAGAGTTGGGAGAGACTTTAGGAACCATTTAGTTTGACCCAAACATATCTAAAAATCCCTTCTCCAATATCTCCAACCTTTACTTGGAGACCTTCACTGAGAAGGAAAGAGTCTTTTGAGGCAGTCTTACCCACTCTGGGACAATTTTAAAAATAAGAATAAGGCAACTAGTTGGCACAGTAGATAGAGTTCTAGACCTAGAGTAGAAGAGATCTGAATTCAAATCAGACTCAGACACTAGTTGCGTGACCTTGGGCAAGTCACTTAACCCTGTTTGTCCTTTCAGTTTCCTTACCTGTAAAATGAGTTGGAGAAGGGAATGGCAAAACACTCCTGTGATCCTGGGCAAATAGCTTAACCCCATTTGTCTCCATTTCCTCTTCTGGAAAATGAGCTGGAGATGAAAATGGTAAGCCTCTCCAGAATCTTTGCCAAGAAATACCCAAATGGAGTCACAAAGTTTTAGACACAACTGAAACAGTTTAACAATAACAACAAAAAGTATGGATGCTTTTTCTGACACTAAGTTGAAATTTGTTCCCTAGCAACTTTTTATTCCACAATTCTCCATCTGCCTTCTGAAATGAAAGTGAACAAGTCCAGCCCTCTGCCACATGACAGTCTTTGAAATACACAGCTGTCATTTCCCATCTCCACTCCCCTAAGTTGGGTCCCCATCCTGGTTTAGGGAGGGAGCCAGAAATTCTTATGTTACTCATTCCTTTGAGTTGATGCATTGAAAACTTCTGTTTAACTATAATATGATTGGGGAAGAAATCTATCACGTGTGGTCTATCAACAGCCCTTCACATCTTAGTACTAAGTCATATTAACTGCTCTGAAGAGTAGTACCCTGAAGGCTTGGGGTAGAAGATTGAGATTTTTTTCCCCCTTCTTTCCTTTCTTCCTGTCAAATGACTTGCCCAGGGTCACACAGCTAGGAAGTGTCTGAGGCCATATTTGAACTTAGGATTTCATGTCACCCAGCTGGGATGCTTTTTTGTAGGATGATCTGACCTTGGAGTTGGAAGGGATCATGGAGGACATCTAGGTCAAACTGATACATGAAATCCCTGTGGATTTCTTAAAGTTTTTTTTTTTTGTTGTTGTTGTCATGGATCCTCTTGGTAGGCTGGTGGGCGCTTCTCAGAATGATGCTTTTAAATTCATAAAATCAAATATATAGGATGACAAAGGAAACCAATTATACTGAAATCTAAGTGTGTGTGTGAATATTTGTGTGTGTAAATCTATCTACTATCTATTAGGCAAGTTAATCACCCCCAGGGTAAGTGCCTCTACCCCAGAGCTTCCTCTGCAAATGGTCATCTAGCCTCTACCAGATGACCCAGTGCTGGAGAAACCATAACCTTCCAAGGCAGCAGCCCATTCTGTTTTGGGACAGTTCCAATTATTGGGTAGTTCGATTTTGCTAAAAATGTATTTTTCTGCAACTTCTACCCATTTGTTCTAGTCGTGCCCTTTGGGTTGAGCAGAATAAATCTAACTCCATTTTTGTTGTTAGTCACTTCAGTCATACCCAACTCTTTGTGACCCTCTTTGGACAAAGATGCTGGAGTGGTTTGCCATTTCCTTTTCCAGCTCATTTGGCAGAGGAGGAAACTGAGGTAAAATGGGTTAAGTGATTTGCTCGGGCCACACAGTTAGTAAGTATCTGAGGCCAGATTTGAATTCAGGAAACTGAATCTTCCTGATTCCAGGCTTGGTGCTTTACTCAATGTGTGCTCTCACAGTCCTCACCAAGTCTTTTCTTCTCAGGTCAAGGTTCCCTCATAATCTCAGTTATATCTTCTTTGTATTCTCTTCAGTTTATCAGCATTTTTCCTGCTTTATAGTGCTTAGGTTGGGACTTGATGCCTTTCATCTCCTGTCTTGGTCAGACAACAAACATTTATTAAATGTCCCCTGTGGGTCAGATGCTATACTAAGCTCTGGGGATACAAAAAGGCAAAAGAAAACCCTTGACTTCAAGTTGCTCACAATCTAATCTTCCTCTGTACCTTTTACTAGCTGTGTCCTATGCCTGGAACATGCTCCCTGCTAACTACCACTTGGGAGAATCTCTGGCTTCCTTTGAAACCACTTAAACACCAGCTTCTATGTTGAAGCCTCTCCAAACTACCATGGTTGTTTTGTTTATAATAATTTATATTATTTTGTGTATATATACTTTTTAAATTTTTTATTTTTTTTAAACCCTTACCTTCCATCTTGGAGTCAATAACTCCAAGGCAGAAGAGTGGTAAGGGTAGGCAATGGGGGTCAAGTGACTTGCCCAGGGTCACACAGCTGGGAAATGTCTGAGGTCAAATTTGAACCTAGGACCTCCTGTCTTTAGGCCTGGCTCTCAATCAGCTACCCAGCTGCCCCCATATGTGTATATATTCTTGATACTTATATGTATAAATGTTCCTTTCTCCATTAAAATTCAAGATCCTGTGGAAACTCTTACCTTTTGTCTTAATGGAGATTCTAAGATAGAATAGCAGCAAGGGCTAGGAAATTGAGGTTAAGTGACTTGCCGGGTGTCACATAATTAGGAAGTGTCTGAGGTTAGATTTGAACCCAGAGCCTCCTGACTCCAGGCTTGCTGCTCTATCTATCCACTGCACTACCTAGCTGTCTCATGTCAGGGATTGTTTTTTCCTCCCTTTGGATCCTCAACCCTTAGCATAGGGCATGGCATATGGTAAGCACTCAGTAAATATTTATAGATTGACAACTCACCTGATGTATCTTTTTTTGCATGTGTTAAGGACAGTGAAGATAGAGAGGTTGGACCTCTAATTTCCTCAGAATAGGGAACTCCTAGATAAGGAAGCTCCTTCCATCAATACTGTTAGGCATCTTCTCTGCAACTTAATCTTTGATAGTTGTCTAGGGTTTTCAAAAGTTAAGCAACTTATCTAGGATCATACAATCAGTATGTGTCAGAGGCAAGAGTTGAACCCAGGTCTTGGTGCCTTTGGGACCATCTCTCTATATAGTATGCTGCATTGATTCTTCATTGTGAACAATTTGTTGTTGTTTGGTCATTGTTCCAGTCATGCCCAACTCTTTGAGACCCCATTTGAGGTTTTCTTGGCAGAGGTACTGGGATGGTTTGTCATTTCCTTCTCCAGTTCATTTTACAGATGAGGAAACAGGGTTTAGTGACTTGTCCAGGGTCACACAGCTTATAAGGATCTGAAGCTAAATTGGAACTTGGAAAGATGAGCTTTCTTGACTCCAAGCCCAACACTTTATCCACTGTGCCACCTCCTGTGAACACTAGGCTTTTCTTAACACAGTCAGAAGTTGCATTAGCTGTTTCTAACTTCTGTGCTTTACAGTTGATGTAAACTGAATTATCCAGTTCACTAAAACCACGAGACTTGTGGAGGTGAACCTTTTAGAGATTGGGTGCCCAAACTACACCCTCACATCACATGTGAAACTCCCTTTTACCCCAGAAAGAGGAGGGAGGAAGTGCTCCCATTGAGCTGCTGGGCAGAGGGGAGGGTGATGAGAAAAATATCTTCAGGTATGGTGGATCGGGGGAGAAGAGCAGCCCCCTCTGGCACATGTGTCATAGGTGCACCAACATGGCCCTTCTCCCATCTCATGCTTGGATTGTCAGTATTTTGAACCTTAGTAGAGGAGATGGCCATTATACTGAATACATTTTATCTTCCTAGATTCAGTTGATGTCATCAGTATTTGTTTTGCTCTCTGTAGCAATGGAAAGCTGGGTTTCCTATTTATACTGTCCAATTTGACATTTGACTAATTTGTACTGATTTTGCTTCTGTTTGTTATAGCAAAACCAGCCCTACAGCTTCCCCCTAATCCCCTGTCCATGGGGCAACTAGGTGGCATAGTCGGTAAAGTACTGGACCTAGAGATAAGAAGACTCATTTTCCTGAGTTCAAATCTAGACTCAGACTCTTATTAGCTATATGACTCTGAGCAAGTTAATGAACTCTTCCTCAGTTTCCTCATCTATAAAATTAGTTGGAGAAGGAAATGGCAAACCACTGCAGTATCTTTGCTAAGAAAATCCCCAAAGGGATCATGAAGAGTTGGACATGACTGAAAAAATAATTGAACAACAAAAGTAAAAACAGTCTTGAGTTACAAATGAGAATATAAACTCCTTGAGCCCTGGGCCTATGTCACATGCTCCTTTGGGGTCCCCCCTTTCACCCACAGCAGCCCTAGGAACAAAGTAGATGTTCCTTAAGTAATAGTTGCATTATTTCTTTTCATCCCTTTGTGAGGCAGGTTTATGAAAATGGGGCCGTGTCTATTCGTAGAAGCCCTTTTTGTTCTAGTGTTTTCCTGAAATGTGATTAAATGAATAAAAACTGTTTTAGAAAGAGTCATTGACAGACTCATACCAGATTCAACATATCTTGTTGAAATCTTCTAGAATTATGACTCCATGGGGATCTTTCCTTCCCTCCTAGAGATGGCTTAAGAAAATTACAGGCTGGCCCCAAGGATAGGGAATGGACATTGAGAAAAATTCAAAATATGAGATATGAATAATCCTCTCTCCCCTTCCCTGCAGTGACTAGGGAGAGAGAATTGGGAACCATATAAGGCAATATGTCAACCCCTTAAAGTGTTATCCCTTGGGGGAGAAATTCTGAACCCTAATGTTGAAAAATGGAGACACAAAGGTCATCAGGGCTGAAATGAGATCCAGCTTAGCCCATATATGAGTGATGGTGAGCCTTTTAGAGGGGCAGATGATGTAAGAAATATCCTCAGATGAGGAGGTACAGAGAAGGCTCTGAGTGTCCCCCCACCCCCAGCACATGTGCCATAGGTTTGCCACCATGGCCATATACCAATGGAATCTATGTTGAAGACATCTTTGTAGTTAGTAGAGGCAGCCTGGGGAGCTTCAGTGGATATATGTAAGACTGGTAGTTGGAAAGACCTCTGAACATGGAGTCAAAAGATCTGGGTTCAAATTCTGGTTCTGCCCCTTTTAATCTCAGTTCTAAGATTATAAATTCAGATCTATAAGGGCTCTCTGAGGCTCTCTAGTTTGCAGGTCTAAATCTGGGCTCAAATGAAATTGTTTTAAACTATTTTGACAAATGTATTTCAATATAATTGAATTCTTATGTATTTTATTTTATACACTTAAAGACACTCTTCTAAGGAGGGGTCTATAGGTTTCCCAAGGCTGATTACTCCAGGGGTGCATGAAAAAGATGAAAAACTCCTGATCTAAACCAACTCCTTTATTTTACGGATGAAGAAATGGAGGCACAGAGAAATGAAGTGACTGCCCATGGTAATACATGTCAGAAGCAGGATTTAAACATAAGTTCTTCAACTCCGGAGCCGGTAATGTTGATCTATATAATTCTATGTTGATCTATATAAATCTGTATTGTTACAAAAGAGGTTTGGTGGGAAAAGGGAATTACTAGCACTATGTTTCTAGCTAGTCACCCCAAACCTAAGCCTTCATGAGAAGGATCTTCATAGACTTTGATGATCTACTCTAATTTGCCTCACCTCTCTCACATAAAATCCCCAAACCCTAAATTCTATCTACCCTACATTAACCAAACCTCTTTTGATAGTTATTTGAGGTATTGGTCTGTGGCAGATTAGGCAGGGACCCAAGGGAAAGATCCCAAGTCCAGATGGACTCAGATCTCCCACTCACTGACAGCTGCAGATAACTGGCTGGGTCAGGCTAGCTTCAGGTTCAAAGATCTTCCACAGGAAATACAGGTCTTAACAGCAAGGACAGGTACCAGGTAATTTGACAGAAAAGCCTTCCATATGCTTGCAATCAGCAAACCCCAGAAAGACTAACTGTGTTTCTGATTTTTTTCAGCTCAATCCCCTTTTCCAACATTCCAGAATTCCTTCCCTGTTGATCTCATGCCTCTATCCTCTCTGCAAACTTCCATTTTTTTATTAACCTTATCTCTTCCTTATAACATATAAATAATGAAGATCTATAGAATTCAGGGCTGTGCTGGAGCCAGTTCAAATCAGCCTGTAGGTACAGCAGATTGTTATATTTGCAGTGTGAGCATTTATACCATAGATCAAGGCTTGATTTATTGTTTTCTTGACCTAAACTTAAGAAAATGATGGAGAAAATATTAATAACATGGGTTAAGCTTAAAAGTGTATTGTGCATACATTTCCCCCCTAGAGAGCTGGTTGTTAATACTAAATAGCACACTTAGCAATAATTCACTCAGAATCACAAAATCCAATAACTTTCAGGAATTTTGTATATCAGCTAGTCCAACCCTCTCTATAACCTCTTCCATTGGTTAGTTAGCCATTCCATTCTTTTTCTTTTCTTTTCTCTTTTTTAACCCTTACTTTTCTTAGAATTGATTCTAAGTATTGGCCCCAAGGCAGAAGAGCAGTAAGGGCTCGAGATGGAGTAAAGTGACTTGCTCAGGGTCACATAGTTAAGATGTGTCTTGAGGGATGATTTGAACCTAGGACTTCCTATCTTTAGACTTGGCACTCTATCCACTCGGCTCCTCACTTCCACATTCCTTTTCTAAAGTCTTCTTCTAATATATTCTATCTATCTATCTATCTATCTATCTATCTATCTATCTATCTATCTATCTAATATATTTGGTATACAGTAAGCATTTAATAAATGCCTTTTTTTTAAAAATTAATTTTCATGTTTGCTATTCAGGAATTAGTGGTAGACCACTGGGCTGTTCCGTGGTGAGGATTTCTCAGGTTTCCAGGTAGGAGTTTGAGGTAAAGGAGGGAGACAAACACCCAGAAGATAATGTAGACCTTTAGGGATTCTGGGTCCAAATGCTCCACTACAATTTACTTGCTTTCATGACTTTTGGCAAGTTACTTATCTTTCCTGTTTCCTAAGGAGCCTCTATTTCCTAGTCTGTAAAATGAAGTGGTTGGACTTGATCAGGACTTCTTAACTAGATTCTGTAAATTTGTATGTGTTTTTAAGACTTTTATCTTCTAAAACATATGATTGATCACCTGTTTATACAGGTATAGGATTTGAGGTTTTGGTCTTAAAAGATGACTCTCTTACAAAAATGAATAATATGGAAATAGGTATCGAGTGATAATACATGTATAACACAGTGGAATTGCTTTTCAGCTCCGGGAGAGGGGAGGGAGACAACATGAGTCATGGAACCTTGGAAAACTTATGTGTAGATTTGATACTGGAATAACATAAAGAAAATTAAAAAAAATAATAAAACTCTTTCCTTTTATCTTGGAAGCAATCCTTACCAAGCATTCATTACGGAGCAGAAGAGCAGTAAGGGCTAGGTGATGGGAGTTAAGTGACTTGCCCATGGTCACACAGTCATGAAGTATCTGAGGCCAGATTTGAACCCAGGATCTCCTATCTCCAGGACCAGTGTTCTATCCACTAAGCCACCTAGCTGCCTTCTGTAAATTTGTTTTTAAAATTTTGTTTTCTACCTGGCCTCAGACACCTAACCCCAATTGCCTAGCTCTTACTGTTCTTCTGCTTTTGGAACAAATACTCAGCAGGTATTGATTCCTAGACAGAAGGGAAGGGTTTTCTATATACATACATCCACCTAGAAGAACCATTTCTATATTACTTTCCTTTGTAATTCAATGTGTTTTTGTTTTGTGCATTTAAAACCAGAATGTGAGGAGGAGTCCACAGGCATCGATAAATTGACAATGGAATCCATCATACAATCCCAGTTAAGAATTGTTAGATGGGATGGATTGCCTCTCAGCTCCCTTCCAGCTTTGCATCTCTGATCCTGGGCAGGGATTATGAATGTCTCTTAGTCATCAAAATAGCCCCCTGACAGAATAGGAGGAGAAAACCCAGTTCCTTCTCTCCAATTGCCAGCATTTCCAAGAATCTTTTCACGTACTCCAATGGAAAACAAATATTATGTGTGAGAGTGAGATGATCTTTATGCAAAACACTGTGGGTTCCTGGGAAGCTGTCAGAGCAGAGACAGCATCATTATTATTCAGCCTCAGGGTATTTGCATACACTTTTTGTTGGCTCCCTTGGGACCTGGTTCTTGTTTACATTTCTGACAGCCCAGACTGGTCTGTGAGGGAAATAGAGGCTGTGCTCTGGGTACAAGCCAGTCTGCTGACTTACCACCATGCCCTTTCCCAGGTTCTCTTGGAGAACTTTTATCCTGTTTAGTAGCTATCCTGCTTTAAGTTCTTAAGGAGATAAAATGAGATAATTTATAGTTGTTAGAAAGAGCAGGTCCGATGGATCTGAATGAGAGACAGGGCCTTAGAAGTCTTTCATTGTCTCTAGGCTATCAGTTAATGAGGAATTACTATATGCTTGGGATAGCTAGGTGGCAATATGGATAGGGCACTGGACCTGGAGTGAGGAAGACTCAACTCCCTGAGTTTAAATCTGGTCTCTGACATTTACTAGCTGTGTGATCCTGGGTAAGTCACTTAGCCCTGTTTGCTTCAGATTCCTCATCTGAAAAATGAGCTGGAGAAGGAAATGGCAAACCATCCAGTGTCTCTGCCAAGAAAACCCTAAATGGGTGAGGAAGAGCCAGACAGGACTGAAATGACTGAACAACTATGTGCCAGGCACTCTCCTGGGGATAAGATGGAAGGCAAGAAAAGGGGAGGGGATTGGCTCTTTTCCTTAAAGAGTTTACAATTTAATGGAGGAGACACCATACAAATAACTATGTATTTGCGTGAATTGAAGGGCATTTTTGAGGGGAAGGAGAAGGAGAATAGGATCTGGGGAAGCCTTCCTGCAGAAGATAGGATTGGAGCTGATTCTTGAGGAAAGCAGGTAAAGTTTAGAAAATCAAGGACCCATTCCATAAAAAGTGTTGTTTAGTCATTTCTGATTCCTTGGGACCCTATTTTGGGGCTTTCTTAGCAAAGATCCTCAAGTAGTTTGCCATTTTCTTCTTTAGCTCTTTTTCAGATGAGGAAACTGAGGCAAATTAAGTTAAATAACTTGCCCAAGTCACACAGCTAGTAAGTGTCTGAAGATCTGAACTCATGAAAGTGAGTCTTCTTGAATTCTATCCACCGTGTCACCTCGCTGCCCTTGCATAAAAACAGCCCAAACCAAGGAAAGCATTCAGTATGAGAAAATTGGTTTCATGTCAACTTCATCATCCCTGGAAGTGCTTCCTTTTAAAAGACTCCCCAGTGGTGATGGACTGGACTCATGGAGCTGGGAAGAGAAGACAAAAATCATCTGGCTTCGAAGATTTGTATGTCCAAAGCCAGTGAAGACACAGGACTGATATTTCCCTTTGGTGAATGTCCCTGGGATTCTCAAAGACCATAGCAACTGAGAAAGGAAAGATCAGAGTTCTAGATCTGGAAGAGATGTTAGAAATCATCTAGTCTAACCTCCTTACTTTACAGGTGAGGAAACTGAGGCTCAGGGAGGTGAAGTCACACAGGTAGTAAGTACTGCCCTCTAACTTCCTATCCAGCTTGCTTTAAAAAAACAAAAACAAAAACAAAGCAAAACCCTCACCTTCCACCTTAGAATCAATACTGTGTATTGATTCTAAGGCAGAAAAGCAGTAAGGGCTAGACAATGGGGAGTAAGTGACCTGCCCAAGGTTACCCAGCTAGGAAGTGTCTGAGGCTCTCAATCCACTGAGCCACCTAGCTTTTCACTGAACCTTGGAAGGATCTTGCTTTCCCACTGAATCATGCTTCCCTGTAACATCATGAATTCATTGCTGGAAGAGATTTCAGAGTTTATCCTCTTGTCTTACAAATGAAGAAACTGAGGCTCAGGAAGGTTATATGATTTGTCCAAGCTACGTAAGTAACAAGTATTGGAAGCATACTTTGAAATCAGGTTCTCTGACTCCAAAGTCTGTAACCCTTCTACTATAGCACACCAGGTCTGAGACCTTGCTTTTTTATTTCTGCCAAATTTTGTCCTGGATTCCAGTCTTACAGGGACCATAGAGCAAATCCTACAGAAGATAAGAGAATTTCAAACAAATGTGTGCAATCCATTCCCTCTAAGTAGAAAAAGTGTGAATAGAGGAAGGAGCATTATTTTAAAATGTCATGCTTATGCTTCTCAGAGAGGTGGCCCAGAATAAGGGATTAGATTGGAGCTCCAGAGTACCTAACATGGGTTATTTAAATTCAAGGGAGCTGATGGATGGGAGCCATTAGCCAAGAGTCATAAAACTCATCAGTCTCTTATAGCAAAATCTGATGCTTGTACTTCTGGAAGCTGGGAATTGTGCATGGAGAAGCAGTGTATTCTAAAGAAAAAGAACATTGGCTCTGGATTCAGATGATGAAAGATAGTGACTGGACCTGAGCCTGGATCTGAGTTAAAATTCCACCTTCAGTTTTTACCAGTTGTGTGGCCATGGTCAAGTCACTAAATCTCCCTGAGTTTTAGTTTCTTCCTGTTTTTATTTGTTTTTTAAGAGGAAGTTGAACTCAGTGTTCTCTGAGTTCCCCATTAGCCCTGTATCTTTAAGTCAATTTTATAGCCACAAAACATAGGAGAATTCTTTCTTTCTCTTTCTCTTTCTTTCTTTCTTTCTTTCTTTCTTTCTTTCTTTCTTTCTTTCTTTCTTTCTTTCTTTCTTTCTTTCTTTCTTTCTTTCTTTCTTTCTTTCTTTCTTTCTTTCTTTCTTTCTTTCCTTCCCTTCATTTCTTGCTTTCCTTTCTTTGATTTCTTTATTTATTTTTGTTGCAGATAATGAGGGACCTGAAGCCTCCTTCCAAAGCAAGGAATTTCCATATCTCAGCTTCCTGGAGAAGAGAACCCAGAGCTCTTTGTAAATGCAGAACACATTTCAGGAACAGACTCTCTCTCTGCCTTGACCTCTTTTTGTGTGCAGAAAAAGAATAAAACATAACAACAAAATTAGAATTGATCATCCCTAACACAGTGATGGTCTTCTAAGGTTAGTTTTTTGAATGAGCTCCTTTCCTTTTTTCTAGACATCAGCTGGAAGAGAATGGAGGAGTACAGGAAAGAGAACAAAACTTTTTCTTTCTCATCTACTTTCTTCATCTTTTGGAAGACATCCTGAAGAAGAGAATAATTGGATTGTCTTCATTTTTGTCACATACTCAGTGAGATCCCAGAAGAAAGAAACACCAGGAATCAAGGTACTTTGTGACATCTTGTAAGGGTATCTTGTCTGTCCAATTCCCTTCTGGCAAAGGCCTCTCTTCAGCCCATACCAGACAGATGAATCGGCTCTATTTTTAAAGATCTTCATAGAACACTTTTAAAGCTTCTTGCTGAAACCATTCTAGTATTTCATACTTCTCACTGTCAGGAATTTCTTTTACATCTACCCATAATCCTTTACTCAGCATTTCCCCTTGTCCTGTCCTCAGCAAAGATGGAGAACAGCTGTCTGCTGCCTAATAATAACTCACATTTGCATGGTGCTTTGAGTTTATCAAATTCTTGCCTCTTTAAGACAAATATTCCCATTTTACAGAGAAAGATACTGAGCCTTGTTTGTGGTCAGAACCATAGCAAGTATCTTTGTACCAAGGCCAAATAGCATGAAATATTTCCTCCATTCACTTGGTGGTAAGAATGATGGAATTTAGGGATAGGAGCAAGATAGGAGTGGTCTGGAGATGGAGTATACCTGGGATGAGGAAGATCTCAGAGAAGGAACTATGAACTTATTACTTTCCTGTTTTCCCCTAGCTGCTGATGCCACACCTCACAGCTCTCCTTATATAAGTGACACATGCTTGAGATGGGATCTTACCATGTATTGGTGATTAAGATCTAGAAGGGACCACAGAGGTTAGGTCCCTGTATTCTTTTCCCCCAACCCAGCCCAATTCCTTTTTGTTTGATATGTATATATTTATCATCTTTCTCTCTCTCCTTCCCTCCTTCTCTCTTTCTCTCTATTCCCCCCTCCTTAACTATCTATCTATCTATCCATCCATCCATCTCTCTCTCTTTCTCTCTCTCTATCTACCATTTCTCTCCCTTTCATCATCATCATCATCATCATCATCATCATCATCATCATCATCATCATCACCTCTATCTCTGTGTTACATACCTATATACATATCTAGAATCTTTTATGATATATTATCATCTCCTTAAAGTCCAGGATTGTTGAATTTTTATCTTTGCATCCCCAGCTCCTAGCATAGTACTTAACAGATAGCAGCTACTTAATAAATGCTTATGAAATTATTCCCATTTTAACCAATAATTCTTGCTAATAAGGGACATAACTCAGCTGTTTATATGTGTCAGGAAGACAAAAAGTGCAGTGAGTAGTCCCTCTAAATGTCATTGCCCCAGATCAAAGTTCTGGTCACTCTACTCTAGTTACAACTCTGTCTGCTGGCACCAAGTTAAGGAAGTGTCCTAGTCAGAATTTGAATCTGAGTTTCCTACCTCAAAGTCCAATACTCCTGCTATACCCCAGAACTTCTTTAAAAAAACAAACAAACAAACTTTACCCTTTGTCTTAGAATCAAGAGTAAGACAATTCCAAGACTGAAGAGTGGTATGGGCTAGGCAATTGAGGTTAAGTGACTTATCCAGGATTACACAGTTAGGAAGTATTTGAGGTCAAATTTGAATCAAGGACCTCTCTCTCTCTCTCTATCTATTGGGCCACCTGGCTGACCCTACCCCAGTACTCCTCGTTTATTCAGAGGCTTATTAAATCTCACTCAGCCTTCTCTCTTTGTTGTTATTCAGTTGTGTCTGACTTTTAGTGACCTCATTTGGGGTTTTCTTGGCAAAGATTCTGGAGCGGTTTGCTATTTTCTCCTCCAGTTCATTTTACAGATGAAGAAACTGAGGCAAATAGTATTATGTGACTTGCCCAGAGTTACACAGCTAGGAAGTATCTGAGGCCAGATTTGAACTTATGAAGATGAGTCTTCTTGACTCCAAGACCAATGCTCTGGGCATTGTGGCACCACCTATAAGCTGCCCTTTTGGGACATAGTAGGTACTTAATAAAATGCTTGCTAATTGATTGACAAAGCCTTTAACTACTGGTCTAGGGTTGTAGATTTTAGAGAAGGAATTCATGCTTCAGGTGGGGTTAGGTGAGGTGACATCTTTGATCTCTACAGATACTAAGATTCTATGATTCACTTTTGTCTTTGGGTTCCTGGTACCCAGTGCATGATAGGGGCTTAATAAATGCTTGTTAATTGACTGGTGATCTTACATGTTTCTATGGTTACCCCTAGCATCAAGTGGAGTTGAAGAAATTTTGGAACAACACGGAGGAAGAAACTTAAATCAATTTTCATCCTGAAAAAAATAGAAGGTGTCCCAAAAGTCTTAGTTTAGTTAAAGCTTAAAAATTCATTGGGCTGGGGTGGGAGAAGGAATACA
This sequence comes from Gracilinanus agilis, assembly GCF_016433145.1. Lineage (NCBI taxonomy): Eukaryota > Metazoa > Chordata > Mammalia > Didelphimorphia > Didelphidae > Gracilinanus > Gracilinanus agilis. The sequence goes on from NC_058134.1 coordinate 237,540,093, forward strand.
GCTAGGTGACTCAGTGGATTGAGAGCCAGGCTTAGAGATAAGAGGTCCTGGGTTCAAATCTGACTTCTGATACTTCCTAGCTGTGTGATCCTGGGCAAATTACTTAATTCCCTTTGCCTGGCCCTCACTGCTCTTCTGTTTTGGAACCAATACTCGTATCAGTTCTAAGAGAGAAGGTAAGGGTTTTTTTTAAGACTTTGTTGAGACTTTGGGGGCGCCCTATATTTGCCAACTCTAAGAAATCTGTGACTAATTTGACATCTTTGAAGGGAAAGCATCTGTAGCATTGAAAACCTCTCACAGAATCCTTGATTTAGTCTTGTGTTCCATGGAGCACAGCTTAGGAAATGCTGATCTAGGTCACTGGTTAAAACATGTCCCTGCAGGTTGACACTGATCAATTGATAAACTTTCTTGGCCCAGCTCTCTAGTCACCTGCACAACCAATAACTCTGTGGCCTGGATTGTGCATTTCTAGGTTAATGAGTAAGAACATTTTGTGAAGAAGAATCTACTTCTTGGCATGCCTCTTCCTCTTGCCTCACCAGGCTTGCCCTTCTGGGTAAATTAAATTCTCTCATGGGATTTGTGCTTTACAAGTTCTTTTTTTAGGAATATTGTGGTGGAAAAACTACTGAGTGATCAGTGGAGATGTGGGTTCAAACCCTGCCTTTAACACTCACTAGTTGGTTTGATGTTGGACAAGTTCCTCAGCCTCAATCAGTCCCTGTTTTCCTCTTCTGGAAAACAGGAGGACAGAATTGCCTTTATTTATCTTCCAGGATTTTAGGCAGGATCAGTTTCACACTCACACACAGACAACACAACACGCCATAACACATGTAAAACAGAGTTTTGTGAGACCCAAAGACTATATAATATGTTAGTTGCTAATATTTTCTTTACAAATCTGTGTTTAATTATCCTCAAGATGAGAAGTCTGAATTAATAAAGTAGCCTGCAGTTATCATTCATTCAATAAATATTTATTGAATGCCTATACTGTGTGCAATGCCCGGGGCTAGACATAATGGGTAATAAGAAAATGGATTCAACTTAATTCAACAAATATTTATTGAGTGTTTATGGCTGTGGTATGCATAGGGACAGGAAAACAAAAGAGAAATAATACCTTCCCTTAAGGAGATGACATTCTACTGGGTGGGTGGGGATGGGGATAAAAGACAGGTTTAAATCCTGTCTCGGTCACTTATTAAGTGTTTGACCTTGGGACAATTATTTAAGTTCTCTGGATCTTACTTTCCTCAGGTGTAAAATGAAGGATGTGGCTCTAATTCTATTATCCCATTGTAATAACTGGGTATCACTATCTGGCAAGGTTTGGAGAATTAGGGTAGAGACTGGCTCTCCCCTCCCACAGAGTAGAGCAGGATGGGTTTTTTCCTCCTCTCAGTAATTGGCTACAGAAGCATGCCCTTTCCTTCTTCCACCCTCCTACTTTCTCACTTTGGAGACTAGAGTTTTCCCTTAAGTGTCCACATTCTAAGGAACATGACTAATTTTTGGCCACAGATGAAGAGGTCCTGGTTCTCATGGATCATCTCAGTCTTTGCTCCTTAGGAGAAATTATCAACATTATTTATACTTATTAATTTTACATTTTTGCTCAATATATTTTTCAATGCACTTGTCTCCCCACTAGAATACAAGCACATAAGAACAGAAATCACTTAATTCTTTGTAGCACAACTGTCTGACACATAATAGGCGCTTAGTAAATACTTGATTGAATGATAAATAATCAAACCCATAAGATTATTTCTCATTTTCAGCATAGAACCCTCAAGCCAAGATAAAATCTCAGCTATCTAGTCAACAGTCTGATTCCCTGCCTGTTTTTATTCTGTATCTACCAAAGCAGTCATTGGCATCCTCCATGGCCTTCTCCCTACTTATGTGAATAAGCAGACATGCATCATAAAGAAGTTATTATGGATTAGAGGGGATTTTTACAAAATCAAACCAGAAAAAATTTTTTAACAAAATATATATAGAAAGTTCCTGCCAGCCAGGAGGAAATGAAACCTTAAATATCTTTGCACTGATCTCCAAGGACTAGCCCCAACAGCCTCTTTCTGCCATCCTCTTCAGAGTTGACTTAATGTGATTTAATCTCCAGTGTCAGAACTCATATTAAAAAGCAAAAACAAATGCTTGCTGATGCTCTTTTTCTTCATATTGCCATTGTGCCACGATTGCTGCCATTATTGGTGCTGCAAACCACTCTATTCTTGGCCACCACCAACTCTGGGTCACTGACCCACCTTCATTACTGCCATAATGTCCCTGTTAAAAAACTGCTTGCTTGGGAGGAAGAAGACCTCAAAGCTCTCAGCAGCATTAATCCTTCTCAAGAATGGGAAAAGATGCTTTTTTTGGTATTACAAGTTCCAAAATGCATTGTGAGGTTTCATTACTTTTCAGTCTTTTTTAGGTGAAAAGTAAACTGTCCAGCTGTAATGATGATCGATTGGGAAAGATTTGCCCACTGATCAAAACAATGATCTAAGACAATTCCAAAGGACTCATGACAAAAAAAATGTCATCCACCACCAGAGAGAGAACTGATGAACTCTGAGGGCAAACTGAAATATTATTCTCTCCCTCTCTTTATTTTTCTTGCTTTTTTTGGAAATGTGGCTAATATGGAAATATGTTTTCTATTATTTCACATGTATAATTGATATCATATTGCTTACCTTCTAGGTGGGCAGGGGAGGGGCTTGGGAAAGAAAGAGTTCAAAAAAAGAACTCAAAATTAAAAAAGAAAAGAATGTAAAAAAATTAAATTAAAAACAAGAAAATAAGGAAGGAAGAAAGAGAGAGATAAAGAGAGGGAAAGAAGGAGGGAAGGACAGAGGGAGGGAAAGAAGGAAAGAAGAAGGAAAGAGAGAAAAGAAAAAGGAAGGAGGGGAGAAAGGGAGGAAGAGAGGAAGAAAGAAAGAGAGAGAGACAGAGAGGAGGGAAGGATAGAGGGAGGGAAGGAAGGAAGAGGAAAAGAGAGAAAAGAAAGAAAGGAGGGGAGAAAAGGAGGAAGAGAGAAAGAAAGAAAAGAAAAAATAAATATGGAAGGAAGGAAGTGAGAAAGGGAGAAAGAAAAAGAGAGAAAAAGAAAGGAAGGAAGGAAGAGAAAGAAAAAAAAAGAAAAGTAACCTATTCCTTTAAGATATAACACTTAATTTGTCTAAATCACAACAGAAAGGGGCCAGTGGAAGATTTCTTTCTCAGTGTGAATTTCTCCCTGGCTAAGAAGTGGCAACAAAGGTGATAGATGGGTTATATTCTGATTTTATAGCTACATATAAATAAATACAAAGAAAATATAATGTAACCTCAACAGAAAGCAATATAGAAGCTTGTACGCTAGTGAGGGAGACACTCTGGACACAAATATCTATGATACAAGTTAGATACTTTTAAAATCACCACCGAAATTAATAGTATTTCTGGTTGTTCAATGGCAAATCCTTTCTTTCATGGTAAATGGGGTGGACTCCTGCCACCCTCAAAACCACCAATCTATTTTCCCTGAATATGCCCATTTTCTAGCTCTCTGTTCAGAACCATGCTGAGTTGTCCCAGCTTTCCAATTCTTTGCAAGGCTCAGCTTAAAGAAAATGTGTTCTTTTCTGTTATCTGTTACAAATGTTAAAAACACACACATCATGTAGGTGTAGACAAATATAGGAATGTGTGGGTAGATATATGCACCCGTGTACATGTAAATGTAGATGTACATGTATGTGCACAGGTATTTGTTGTTCAATCATGTCTGACTCTTCATGACCTCATAAGCGATTCTTGGCCAAGGTACCAGAGTGGTTTGCCATTTCCTTCTCCAGTTCATTTTACAGATGAGGAAACTGAGCCTAGTGTCACACAGTTAGGCAGTATCTGAGGATGGATTTGAACTCAGATCTTCCTGACTCCAAGCTCTACCCACTGAGTCATCTAGTTGCCCATGCATATGCATGTGTTTATGTTGTAAATATGCCAGCCATCTGCTGGCAAGGGCATGGTGGCATTAGATGACAAATGTTATTTATACAGTCCCACCATAAACGTTTTTGTTATCTTTTCATTCCACCAATTTTACAAGCAAATCAATACAAAAACCCAACCAACCAATCCAAAACCCTCTCCTTGGGGCTTGCTATGTACAAGATATTTAGTGGAAGAATGTCCTAAAGAGACAGGATTTTTTAAGCATGGCAAACAAGTGTGAGAACTCTCTTTACTGTTATAAAAAAATCAAAGAAATGTATGTGGATAGAGAGGGAGGGTGAACTAACTGGATACTACCACTGGTAATTGTGTGACAGCAGTGGAGTCCAGATAGGTGGCTAGGGCAAGATCAACTGAGGCTTGCCCTAGCTAGATGATGTGACACCTCCCTCCTTTATAACAGTGCCCAGGCAGGATCCTTCAGGTCAATGGATGGTATCCCTTCAGGTCCCACCTGGGGTTGATTGATATTGGATATTGGGCTCTATCAGCTTTGGTAACGGTTTATCTGACTGCGTATCTCCCTTCCCAGAGAAGCTATGAAATAACCACTCTGGGAAGGTACTTGAAAGGCTTTATCTATAATTGGCAAAGATGGGGTATTGGGGATGGAAAGAGGAATTGGGAAACCCTAATTTGGTAATGATAAACCTTCAGAGCTGTAGGCAGGTAACTGAGTCAGGATGGTTAGCTTCTCTGGCTCAGCCCGGCCACAGCCAAACCAGAGTAAGCAAGCTGCTGCTTCATGTCGTTCAGCTTCTTCTTTTTTCTGCTAAATGTTATGCCTAACAGCCTTCAGGTATCCACCCCCTTTCCACCCACTTCTTCTTCTCCTGCCCACTTCCCAGATCCCTCCCGGGCCCTGGGAAACCTAGATATCTACAGATGATTTGGTTTCCTAATATCTAGGGGCAGTAGAATCAGAAGAGTGATGGTCTGGGTACAGGTTGACAATGCTGGTAAGGTATAAGACAGGAGGATCTTGCAAGGTTGAGCTCAGCAAGTCACCAATCCCCAAAGACCAGGATCCACAGATCTCCAGTCCAAGGGAAGGAAAGGAACCCAAAGTCAGGTCTGCCAGGGTATTTTATACTGCCCTGGGCCAACTGCTTTCTCCCCTGTCCTCACAGCCCCTGGGAACATTCCAAGATCCAATGGACCTCACCCGTCAATCAAGGGTGAGACTCTCTGCTCCCAGAGTTTTCAATAAAACATTACCAATGTAGATTAACTGTTCTATGTCTGAAGAGATAATTCATTGGAAATCAACATAGCCTAGCGGATAGGGCACTGGCCTTGAATGCAGCCAGGAATCTGAGTTCAAATCTTGCCTCTGATGCTTATTTATACTTTGTAAGAATACATAATCTCTCCAGTTTCTTGTTTCTTCATTTGCATAATGGGGGAGGGTGAACTCAATGGTCTTTTAGGTCCCTTCTAGTTCCAAATATGATCCTAAATTCTCATAGTTGTTCAATCATTTCTGTCATGTCTGACAATGATCCCTTTTTGTGGAGAGAGGAAAAGATACTGGAGTATTTTGCCATTTCCTTCTCTAGCTCGTTTTCCAGCTAAGGAAACTGAGGACAACAGAGGTAAGTGGCTTGCCCAAGGTCAAACAGCTAGGAAGTGTCTGAGGCCAGATTTGAACTCAGGAAGATGAGTCTTCCTGATTCCAAGCCACTACACCACCTCGCTACATCAAATTCTGCTAAACCAGAGGTGGTTAGAGGTTGAGGGATTTGCTCAGAATTTCTTCCCAAGACTCTTCCTAAATCCAAGCCAACCACTTTGGTTATTATTCCAAGTCACCCTTCAGAGAAGACCGAGGTTCAGGTTCTGGACTTGCAATTGCATTAGACATGGGAATTCCTGTGTGAACAGAAATGTTACTCTATCTCTGCCAATGCAAGTTGTCACCTTCACTGCCAGTTACAGCTTCAGAATTAGAGGGCATGGAGAAGCAACTTGATCTGCCAGTATGTGTCAAAACAGAACCTGAACCCATGACTTCCTAGCTTTGCAGCTGGCTCTCTACCAACTCTGCTCCATTAACAGAGCCATTCGTAGTGATAGATGGCTATGGTCTTTGGGGAGGAAAAGCAATTTATTTGTATGGTTAGTGGAAGGATGGTCCTTGTTCTGTTGAGGCTCCATCGAGTTTAGTGAGAAATCCTGCCCCTGGGTGACCCTGAGCGATCCCCCAACTTCTAGGTACCCCAGGCAGAATAGAATTTAGGATCTTAGATTTGGAGCTGGAAGGGACCTGAAAGACCATTTAATTCAGTTCCCAATATGCAGATGAGGAGACTGATCACTGAGAAACATCCTTATTTTCTTTTGGCACCTTATTTTCCTCTTTTATAAAATGAGAATGGGCAGCTAGGTGATGCAGCAGATAGAGCAATAGGGTTGGAATCAGAAAGGCTCATCTTCCTGAGTTTAAATCTGATCTCCGATATTTGCTAGCTGTGTGACCCTAGGCAAGTCACTTACCCTTGTTTGCCTCAGTTTGCTCACCTGTCAAATGAACCAGAGAAGAAAATGGCAAACCATTCTGTTATCTTTGCTAAGAAAACCCCGAAATGTGGTCACAAAGAGTCAGACAGGACTGAATAACCACATGGGAATGATGATAGCACCTACCTCACAGGGTTGTGTTGAGGATTAGATGAGATAATTGTAAAACACTTTGCAAGCTTTAAAGGGAAATTTAGAATACAAGAATAGAATACTATATTACTTTTTAAATTTTTTTATTCCAAATTTTACAAAACCAAATAAAACTAACATTTCTATATACAAAAGAAAAAGAAGATGGTATGCAAGTGAAATCACAAATTTCCTATAGGTTTAGCTTACTGTTCTTCAACTCTACATAATAAATCCTGTCCACACGTGCCCCAGCCCCTTCCCACCTGCCTCACATCACAAAAGTTATCATCAAGGTGGCCAACGTGTACATATAAATCAAGTCTTTCATATGACATTTTTCTGTTCATTTTCTGGAGGAAATATCCAGTTTATTCTTCCAGCATTAATTCAGTGGCTATGTATAATGTTCTCATTTTACTCATTTCACTATTCATTATCTCATGTAGTTCTTTCCAAATAAAAAAAAATCAGTCTATTCATCATTTCTTATGGTATAATAGTATTCCATCACCATCAGATACCACAATTTGTTCAGCCATTCCCCAACTGGTAGGCATCCCCTTGGTTTCCAATTCTTTGTCACCACAAAAAGAGCTACTATCAATATTTTAGGACATATGGGTTCTTTCATTCTTTCCCTGTTCTCCTTGGGAAACAGACCTAGTTTTATAACTCTCTGGGTATAATTCCCAATTGCTCCTGAAAATTCTTGGATCAGTTCACAGCTCCACCAATAGAGTATCAGTGTCCCCATTTCCCCACCTCCCTCCAACATTTGTCACTTTGTCCTTCTGTCATTTTAGCCAGTCTCATGGGTGTGAGGTAATATCTCACCTGTTTGGGTTTGCATTTCTCTAATTAGTAGTGATTTCAAGTATTTATTCAAATACTTATATATGGCTTTGATTTCTTCATCCAAAAATTATTTGCTCATATCTTTTGCTTATCTGTCAATTGGAAGAGTGTTCTTATTCTTTTAAATTTGACAACATTCTCTCTATATTTTATATATGAGAATTTTATTTGAGAGACTGTCTAGAAATGTTGTCCTCCAATTTTCTGCTTTCCTTCTAACCATGGCAGCATTTATTTGATTTGTGTAAAAACTTTTCAAGTTAATGAACTCAAAATTATACATTTTACATTTCGCAATGCTCTCTATCTCTTATTAACGAACAAATTCCTCTCCTAACCATAAGTCTGGTAGGTATCATGTTCCCTGTTTTTCTGGCTAACTTAGGGAATCTCCATTTATATCTCGATCGTCATGTAAACATTTTGATCTTGTCTCACTGAATGGTGTAAGATACTGGTCTATAACCTAGTTTCTGCCAAACTAATTTCCAGTTATCGCAGCAATTTTTGTCAAACAGTGATTTCTTATCCCCCAAACTTGGTGCTATTATTTTGTCAAATAGAAGATTACTATAATCTTTTACTGCTGTTTGTTGTATGTCTATTCAGCTCCACTCATCTACCTTTCTATTTCTTAACTGGTATCAGATTGTTTTGATAATTACAATTTAAAATCTGGTATTTCTAGACTCCTTCCTTCATATTTTTTCATTAATTCCTTTGATATTCTTGATCTTCAGGAGAACAAATTGTTAATAATAATTGCTAACATTTATATAATACTCTATCTAAGGTTTGCAAAGCACTTTACAAAAAATATCTCATCTGATTCTCCTAACAACCCTAAAAGGTAAGGAGCTACTATTATCACTCTCATTTTACAGATGAGGAAACTGAGGTAGACAGAAACTTGCCCAGCTAGTAGGAGTCTGAGACTCCAAGTTCTGGTCTCTATTTACTGCACTTACTTAGCTACTCCCCAAAGGCAACTTAGTATTTTTCTTGTAAAGTATTTTTTAAAAGAACCTCACTAATAGGAAAACTCTCCTTGGAATTTTTCCTAACCTTCTTGATTCCCAATCTGAGGGTGTTTGCCAAAAGTTAGTCACTCAGCTGTGAAGAAAGCATTAGAAACAGCCACCTTTGATCTCCAGGCATTTCACATTGCCTAATGAATAGTGTGAGTAACTTAATTAATAACTTCAACTTAAATATCTACTACAATTATAAAGGACACCTATTTAAAAAAATACCCTCAGTGTGAACCGAATTATTTTGGCATGGGATTTCTGGGAAGGAGGCTCAAGATGTGATTCATTTTACCCCCTTTATCCTTATTTTAGTAAGATAGTATGGCCCAATGGTTAGAGTGTTGGAACAGAGTCAGGAACACGTTGAGATCAGATCTTACCTCAGATACTAGTTCTGTGTCCATGTGTAAGTTAATTAACCTTATGAGTCTCAGGCAGCTCAGGATGTCTCCAATGACAGGAAATAACTTAGAACTACGCTAAGACTTTTGGGACACCTTAGATATTGATTGTGATCAAACATTGAGGAGGGAGCCTCCCCCCCCAAAAGATTTCCCAGGTCCTTGCTGCATTGCCAGCCTCTTGACAAGTCAGTTTTAGAGACCACAGAGGCAAGGGCTAGGCTTTAACAATAAATAGATCAAAGGAGAAAAGGCTAGAGTTTAATTATAAACATTACTTTCATCCTCACTGAGACTATTTCCTTATCTGTAAAATGAAATGAGGGACTATTATTACTGTTTGATCATTTCTGGCTCTTTGTGACCCCATTTGGGATTTTATTGGCAAAGATACTAGAGTTGTTTATCATTTTCTTATCTAGCTCATTTTACAAAAGTGAAGAACCAAGGCAGAGTTAAGTGACTTTCCCAAGGTCACACAGCTAGTGAGTGTCTGAGGTCAGCCTGGAGCTCAGAAAGATGAGTATTCCTGATTCCAGGCTCAGTGTTCTATTCACTTTGCCACCTAGCAGCTCTGACAGAGAGCAGGCACTTAATAAATGCTTACTGACTAGTTGAATGTAGGTTCTTCTTTCCTTCCTTCCTTCCTTCCTTCCTTCCTTCCTTCCTTCCTTCCTTCCTTCCTTCCTTCTTTCCTTCCTTCCTTCCTTCCTTCCTTCCTTCC
>NC_058134.1:237550152-237573455 GCF_016433145.1 Gracilinanus agilis
TCTCTCTCTCTCTCTCTCTCTCTCTCTCTCTCTCTCTCTCTCTCTCCACCTCCCTCCCTTCTGTCTTAGTTTCAATTCTAAGACATAAGGGCAAGGGTAAGCAATTGGGGTTAAGTGACTTGTCCAGGGTCACACAGCCAGGAATTATCTGAGGTCAAATTTGAACCTAGGTCCTCCCAAACTCCAGGCCTAGTTCTTTATCCATTGAGGCATCTAGCTGCCCCTATTATTATTTCTTTTGTGGGATTTGAGCCTTTTATTATTTGTGGGTAATAGATTTGGCACTAAAAGGAATGTTAGAAGCCATCCAGTCCAACTCTCTCATTTTACAAAGGCAGAAAATGAGGCCTTTTATGGGAAAGCGATTCCCCTGAGGTCATACAGTTAGCAGCAAAAGCAGTACTTGAACCAAGGTCTCCTGACTCTGGATGGGGAGCTTTTCATCACTCCATTGACACTGTGGCTGTGGGAGGCTTAGGACCTGAGGCCGTAAGAAACAGAAAAGGTTGTAAACAGTCAAGTACAGTACATAAATGCCCTCATTCTAACCTCCTAGGAAGGGGCCGTCCCTGACAGTAGTTCCCAGCTCCACCTGCTGCAAACTCATTTTCTCTGGAAATGAAGCCACAGGCAATTTAGCAGTGATCTGCACACAGAGAAGTCCCACATTCCGGGAATTCAGTGCCTCCTCTAGTCCTCTCCCCCCCAGCCCGGCTCTCCATCTCCCCACCCCCTACACACACAGGAACACACACAGTGCATTATTCATGTCACAAGCCTGGTTTGGGGAAAGCAGATCAGCCTCATCTATGTCCATGGGGTAAAAAGCCAATCCAGTGCCCTGGAGGGCAATGTTGGATTTAGAGTCAGAGGATCTGGGTTTGAATCCTCACCCTTCCATTAACCACTTGGGTGTCACTTTAATCACTCTGCCTCAGTTTCTCTCTCTGTAAAGTGGAGGTTGTTGCTGTTCAGCCGTGTCTGACTGTGATGTCATTTGGGGTTTTCTTGGCAGATACTGGAGTGGTTTGTCATTTCCTTCTCTGGTTCATATTATAGATGAGGTAACTGAGGCATAAACAGGATTAAGTGACTTGTTCAGGGTCATCCAGCTAGTAAGTATCTGAGTTGGAATCTGAACTCAGGTCTTCATGACTCCAGGCCCAGCGCTCCAACCTCTGCACCACCCAGCTGCCCTGTTCTCTCCTTACTTCTATCTCTTTTAGTTTCCAGCTTTCTCCAAAACAATGGCCAGACAAAGCCTTTTCTGGCTTCTCTTTGCTGGCTCTTTGTTTGAGCCCTTCTCTAGGGCAAGTCCCAAAGAGGAAACTCCCCTGCCAATGAAGACCAGAACCTTCTCTGCAACTGATCATCTTCCTTAGGGGTTCTTCCCCTTTTGGGGGGGTCAGGAACCCCTTTGGCAGACTGCTAAAGCCTCTGGATTGCTCAGAGTAGTGCTTTTAAATGCATATAATCTGGGGGCAGCTGGGTAGCTCAGTAGATTGAGAGCCAGGTCTAGAGACAGGAGGTCCTGGGTTCAAATCTGGCCTCAGACACTTCCCAGCTGTGTGATCCTGGGCAAGTCACTTGACCCCCATCACCTACCCTTACCACTCTTCTGCCTTGGAGCCAATACACAGTATTGACTTCAAAAGGGAAGGTGAGGGTTTGAAATAAATAAATAAATAAACAAACAAACAAACAAATAAATAAATAAATGCATTCAATCGAATACCAAAGATTGCAAAGCAAATGAGATCTATTGAAATATAGTTGTCAACATTTTAAAAATTAATTCTATTAATATTTTATTTGTTTATTATGCCTAATAATGAATCTTTTTTTTTAAACCCTTGTACTTCGGTGTATTGTCTCATAGGTGGAAGATTGGTAAGGGTGGGCAATGGGGGTCAAGTGACTTGCCCAGGGTCACACAGCTGGGAAGTGTCTGAGGCCGGATTTGAACCTAGGACCTCCTGTCTCTAGGACTGGCTTTCAATCCACTGAGCTACCCAGCTGCCCCCCTAATAATAAATCTTGCATCTTACTGAATTAGAAAGAGCACAAAATAAATGGAAAGATAACCAAAAACAAGATCTCAGCACTCCCACTCCCCACTCCCAACCCCAGGTAAGAAATGCTGGCTTAGAGAGTTGTCAGGCTAGGAAGGAAGTAACAGTGACTTTCAGAGAGTCACAAAGGCAGGACTGGAACCCAAGTCTGCCTAATGGCAGAGATGAGTTCTCTCTCCAGGGGCCACTCTGCTTCCAGTTTTTGGATGACTGCTTATCTGAATGCATGATGTTTCCCCAGGAGAAAATATAATAATAATAGTAGATTATAATATGATCCATTAATGCTATTATATTATAATTTTTAAAAGTGTTTTTATAATTTTATTATTACTATGGGTGGTTATTTTTCCCTTTCTAGTTCCCTAACAGTATTTATTGTAGCTTGTGAAAAATCCTTATCTAATATATCTAATATCTGATATCTTATCTAGATATAATAATAACACCAGCAATAACACTCTTATTTCTATAGATAGGGCTTTAAGGTTCACAAAGCTTGCCACATGTGTTGGCCCATTCACTCCTGGAATATAAGCTACTTGAAGGAAGGGACTATTCAATTGTGTAACCCCAGCCTGAGCCCATCAAAGGTCTTAATAAATGCTTGTCAGATTCAACTGAATTGCACACGTCATCTTTAATAAGATGTATAGACACATCCAAATGTCTTCCCTCAGGAAAGACGTCTTCCTGAGTTCAAATCTATCCTCTGACACAAACTAGCTGTGTGACCCTGGACAAGTCGCTTTATTCTGTTTGTCTCAGTTTCCTCATCTGTAAAATAAGCTGGAGAAGGAAATGGCAGACCATGCTAGTATGTTTGCCAAGAAAACCTCAAATGGGGTCACAAAGAGTTGGAACTGATTGGAATGATTTAAAAAACATCATAGATATATTGGAGTCTAATCCCTCTCTCCTTCCATCAAGATCATTGACGTAGAGCTGAAAGGAGCCTCAAGGACCACCTAGTCTAATCTCTCCATTTTATAGATAAGGAACTTAAGTGACTTCCCCAAGGTCAAGCAAAGAATAAATAATCAGAGGTGGGATTTGAACCCACCCTAGATAACATCTTTCTTTCAGTGAACCTTAAATCTGCATCCTAGGATTTGGGTCACAAAGGGACTTTGGAGGCCAGGTAACTCAGTCCCTTCATTTTACAGATGATGACATGGAGGCCTGGGGAGATGAAAACAAAAGGCAACAATCCGAAATCTCTTAGGATTCCCCCACTGTAAGCCCTTTCCGTTTCAGTAGTCCCATTTCTTTGAAGCCCCTGCTGCAAGAAAAGCTCACCAGGCTTGGAGCAAGCTAGCAGATTTGCATCTGGAAGCCAGCCTGTGGGCAGATCTTTAATTTCCAAGAATCCTGTGGGGGGAATGCAAGTTTCTATAATGACACTTGTATAAAAAATGCTTCCAGGAGATTCTTCTGTGACACTGGGGTCTTTCATCTGCTGCGCATTACTAGCAGGCCTCCAGCAACATGCCTATGCATCTATAGAAATCTATCCTGCTTTAATTTTGTTCTTTAATGGGCATCCCAGATGACAAAGCTAGTCCCCCAAGCCCATCCTTCTGAGGCTTGCAAAAAGAATGGTTTCTGAAGAGAAATGGGGCAGCTAGGTGGTACGGCGAATAGGGTGCCAAGCCTGGAGTCAGGAAGATTTATCTTTCTGAGTTCAAATCTGGCCTCAGACATGGATTAGCTGAATGACCCTGGTCAAGTCACTTCACCTGTTGGCTTCAGTTTCCTCATCTGGAAAATGAGCTGGGGAAGGAAATGGCAAACCACTCTGGTATCTTTGCCAAGAAAAGCCCAAATGGATCATGAAGAGTTGCTCACACCCCAACAACAAGTAAAAATAACTGGCTCTTGTGCTAGGAGATCCCTCCCCAAATCTCATTTGCCTTCCCTTAACTTGGCTTCTGTTAGAGCTGGATAATGTGGCTAGAGAAGGTAGCAAAGATTAGGATTAGGATTACAGTGTGAATTAAAATTAGGTTTGGGTAAGGTGAAATGAAGGAAACATTTCTGAGTATCTTCTGAAACAAAAGGGAAGTGGACTCATTAGTCTGAGAGAGAAATGGGGAAATTAGTTCTAATTCTATTTTGGCTTAAGATCACTATCTTACTGTTATCCTGGCTTAAAGCATTACATTTTATTTTATTTTTTAAAATTAATGAGCATTTCTTTTCTCTCTCTTTTTTCACCCTTGGTAGGGGGGCAGGGAGCTCTTGGTAATAATTATGCTTAATTGTGCAAAGCAAACCCCACATTGACCATGTCTAAAAATATGTGTATCATTCTGCATGTTTAGTCCATCATCCCTCTGGAGGAAGAGGGACTATTTTTCATCACTGGTTACCATGGAATCATGGATGATCATGTATGCATAAGAGTTCTTAAGTCTTTCAAAATGTTTCAATTTTATGATATTGTCATTCTATAAATTGCTCTTCTGGTTCTGCTTACTCCATCTGACATCAGGTCACAAAAGTCTTCATAGGATTCTCTAAAATTGTTCCCTTCATCATTAAAAAAAACACAACAACCAACTCTCATCTTTCATTTTAGAATTCAATACTAAACACTGGTTCTAAGGCAGAAGTGTGGGAGGGCTAGGCAATGGGCGTGAAGTGACTTGCCCAAGGTCACACAGCTAGGAAGTCTGAGGTCATATTTGAACCCAGGACCTCCCACTCTCGGCCTGGATCTCAAACCACTGTGGCACCCAGCTGCTTCTCTTCATCATTTTTTAAAAAACATTTATTAATATTCATTTTTAACATAGTTACATGATTCATGGTCCTACTTTCCCCTTCACCCCTTGCAATCCCCCCACCCATGGCTGATGCACATTTCCACTGGTTTTAACATGTGTCATTGATCAAGATCTATTTCCAAATTGTTGATCATTGCATTGGTGTGGTAGTTTTGAGTCTACATCATGTCTGCCTCAACCCAAGTGTTCAAGCAGTTGTTTTTCTTCTATGTTTCCTCTCCTGCAGTCCTTCCTCTGAATGTGGGTAGCATCTTTACCATAAATCCCTCAAAGCTGTCTTATGTCATTGCATTGCTGCTGGTGCAGAAGCCCATTACATTCAATTTTACCACAGTATGTCAGTCTCTGTGTACAGTGTTCTTCTGGCTCTGCTCCTTTCGCTCTGCATCAGTTCCTGGAGGTCTCTCCAGTTCACCTGGAATTCCTCCAGTTTATTATTCCTTTTAGCACAATAGTATTCCATCACCAGCATATACCACAATTTGTTCAGCCATTCCCCAATTGAAGGACATAACCTCCTTTTCCAGTTCTTTGCCACCACAAAAAGCGCAGCTATAAATATTTTCGTACAAGTTTGTTTATCTATGATCTCTTTGGGGTACAAACTCAACAATGGTATGGCTGGATCAAAGGGCAGGCATTCTTTTATAGCCCTTTGAGCATGATTCCAAATTGCCAGCCAGAATGGTTGGATCAGTTGACAACTCCACCAGCAATGCATTAATGTCCCAATTTTGCCACATCCCCTCCAACATTCATTACTCTCCCCTTCTTTCATTTTAGCCAATCTGCTAGGTGTGAGGTCATACCTCAGAGTTGTTTTGATTTGCATTTCTCTAATTATTAGAGATTTAGAACACTTTCTCATGTGCTTATTGATACTTTTGATTTCTTTACCTGAAAATTGCCTATTCATGTCTCTTGCCCATTTATCAATTGGGGAATGGCTTGATGTTTTATACAATTGCTTTAACTCCTTGTATATTTGAGTGATTAGACCCCTGTCAGAGTTTTTCGTTATAAAGATCTTTTCCCAATTTGTTGTTTCCCTTCTGATTTTGGCTGCATTGTTTTTGTTTGTACAAAAGCTTTTTAGTTTAATATAATCAAAACCATTTAATTTACATTTTGTAATTTTCTCTAACTCTTGCTTGGTTTTAAAATCTTTCCTTTCCCAGAGATCTGACAAGCATACTATTCTGTGTTCACTTAACTTATTTATAGTTTCCCTCTTTATATTCAATTCATTCACCCATTCTAAATTTATCTCGGTGTAGGGTGTGAGATGTTGATCTAAACCTAATCTCTCCCATATTGTTTCCCAAATTTCCCAGCAGTTTTTGTCAAATAATGGATTCATGTCCCAAAAGTTGGGCTCTTTGGGTTTATCATACACTGTCTTGCTGATGTCATTTACCCCAAGTCTATTCCACTGATAGAAATGCTGATGATTTATGTGCATTTATTTTGTATCTTGCAACTTTGCTAAAGTTGTTGATTATTTCTACAAGCTTCTTAGTTGATTCTCTAGGATTTTTTAAGTAGACCATCATATCATTTGTAAAGAGTGATAGCTTAGTCTCCTCCTTGCCTATTTTGATACCTTCAATTTCTTTTTCTTCTCTAATTGCTACTGCTAGTGTTTCTAGCACTATGTTGAATAATAGAGGTGATAATGGGCATCCTTGTTTCACTCCTGATCTTATTGAGAAGGCTTCTAATTTATCCCCATTGCATATGATGCTTGTTGATGGTTTTAGGTATATACTGTTTATTATTTTTAGGAAAGGTCCTTCTTTTCCTATACTTTTCAGTGTTTTCAATAGGAATAGATGTTGTATTTTGTCAAAGGCTTTTTCAGCATCTATTGAGATAATCATGTGGTTTTTGTTGGTTTGCTTATTGATATGGTCAATTATGTGGATGGTTTTCCTAATGTTGAACCATCCTTGCATTCCTGGTATAAATCCCACCTGATTATGATGGATAACCCTCTTGATCACTCGCTGGAGTCTCTTTGCTAATATTCTATTTAAGATTTTTGCATCTATGTTCATTAGGAAGATTGGTCTGTAGTTTTCTTTCTCTGTTTTTGATCTACCTGGCTTTGGAATCAGTACCATATTTGTATCATAAAAGGAATTTGGTAGGACTCCTTCTTTGCTTATTGTATCAAATAATTTGTATAGTATTGGGATTAGTTGTTCTTTGAATGTCTCATAGAATTCACTTGTGAATCCATCAGGCCCTGGCGATTTTTTCTTAGGGAGTTCTTTGATGGCTTGTTCAATTTCTTTTTCTGATATGGGATTATTTAGGTATTCTATTTCTTCTGCTGTTAATCTAGGCAATTTATATTTTTGTAAATATTCATCTGTATCTCCTAGATTGTTATACTTATTGCCATATAATTGGACAAAATAGTTTTTAATGATTGCCTTAATTTCCTTTTCATTAGAGGTGAGGTCTCCCTTTTCATCTTTGATACTGTCAATTTGGTTTTCTTCTTTCCTTTTTTAATTAGATTGACTAGTACTTTGTCTATTTTATATGTTTTTTTCAAAATACCAGCTTCTAGTTTTATTTATTAATTCAATAGTTCTTTTACTTTTGATTTTATTAATTTCTCCCTTGATTTTTAGTATTTCTAATTTAGTTTTCATTTGGAGATTTTTAATTTGCTTGCTTTCTAGTTTTTTTAAGTTGCATGCCCAATTCATTAATCTCTGCCCTCCCTAATTGTTAATATATGCACTCAAGGATATAAATTTCCCCCTGAGTACTGCCTTGGCTGCATCTCACAGAGTTTGGTAGGATGTCTCACCATTGTCATTCTCTTCAATGAAATTGTTGATTGTTTCTATGATTTCTTCTTTGACTAGCTGGTTTTGGAGAATCATATTATTTAATTTCCAATTAGTTTTTGGTTTGCCTGTCCAGGAGCCCTTGCTAATGATTATTTTTATTGCATTATGATCTGAGAAGGTTACATTTATTATTTCTGCTCTTTTGCATTTGTTTGCAATGATTCTATGCCCTATAACATGGTCAATCTTTGTGAATGTGCCATGTGCAGCTGAAAAGAAGGTGTATTCCTTTTTGTCCCTATTTATTTTCCTCCACATATCAATTAGATCTAATTTTTCTAGGACTTCATTCACCTCTCTTACCTCTTTCTTATTTATTTTTCAGTTTGATTTATCTAGATCTGACAGAGGAATATTTAGATCTCCCACTAGTATGGTTTTACTATCTATTTCCTTCTTGAGCTCTGCCAGTTTCTCCTTTATGAATTTGGATGCTATGCCACTTGGTGCATACATATTGAACACTACTATTTCCTCATTGTCTATAGTGCCTTTAATCAGGATGTAATGACCTTCCCTGTCTTTTTTAATCATATCTATTTTTACTTTGGCTTTGTCAGAAATCATAATCGCCACTCCTGCCTTCTTTTTCTCATTTGATGCCCAAAAGATTTTGCTCAAGTCCTTGACCCTAAACTTGTGTGTGTCCACCTGCCTCATATGTGTTTATTGTAGACAACATATGGTAGGATTTTGGTTTCTAATCCACTCTGCTATTTGCTTCCTTTTTATGGGCGAGTTCATCCCATTCACATTCAGAGTTATAATTATCAGTTGTGCATTCTCTGACATTTTGGTATCCTCTCCTAATTCTACCCTTTCTTCTTACACTATTTCCTTTTAAACCAGTGGTTTGCTTTAAGCCGGTATCCCTTAACCCCTCCCTTGATTAACTTCCCTTTCTACCCCCTCCCTTATTATTCTCCTCTTTTTATTTTTAAAGGCCTAATGAATTCCCTCCCTTTTCTTCTCCTCTCCCTTTTTTGACCTCCCCACTCCCCTGCTCCCCTTGGTTTATCCCTTCTGACTTTCTCAGTAGAGTTAGATAGAGTTTTATATCCCAATGGATAGTATAGCTACTCTTCCCTCTCAGGGTTAATTACACTGAGAGTAAGGTTTAAATATTACCTCTTGATGCTCTCTTCCTCTCCTTCTTATGATAGTATTCATCCCCTCCTCTTCCCATGCCCTCTTTGTGTGTAATAGAATATCCTATTTTTCTTATTCTCTCAAGTTTCTCTTGGTGTCCCCTACTATTCACCCCTCTCTTTCCTACCCCGCATATCATCTTAGACCATTTAGTATTCCAACCTCTCCCTATGATTTATTCTTCTGATTACTATATTAGTGAATACTATAATAGTGAATAGAGTTCACTATAGAGAATTATACATAGCATTTCTCCACATAGGAATATAGATAATTAGATCTTATTGAAGCCCTTAAAGGGGCAAATTTAAAAGTCCTGCTTTCCAGTCCTGTGCTTTTCCTAATGTGCACCTATGCCTCCTTCCTTACCCTCCCTGTCAGCAGGAAAGCTAATGCTGCTCTTTGTCCATCTGTGTCTCTGTTTCTGCCTGCATCTCTCTACCTGCCTGGTTTTCTCTCCTTCAAAGGGAACTGTTCAATCTCAGTCCCTTCACTGAGCCTCTTTCCCCTTGTTATTCTGAATTAATCATGTCTGTTGTCATCCCTGGTTTCCTGAAAGTGGTGCTCAGCCTCGGTGACCTCAAATACTCCCTGGAACAACCTCTATTTGTCTGTGTGTGGGAGAGGTGGAAAGTAAAAATAAAAATGGTGAGCTCTGGGCAAAATGATCAACGGTGTAGGATGCCTTCTCTTGTTAAGCCCTGCTCTTTCTCACATACCCCCACCCAAGATACCCACTGCCTGCCCCTCTCTTCCCTAGCACAGATGAATTATATGATGCATGAAAGCAGGAGGGCTGCCCCTTTTGTCAACATGATATAGTAGCAAGAGGGCTGGATTTGGAGTAAGAGGATGGGGGTTCAAATGCTGGCTCTACCATTCAATCTCCATGTGACTTTGGGTCTCAGTTTCCTCACTTGTAAGATAAAGGGCTTGGATTAGATGGCTTCTGCAACCTCTGGGTTTTTTTTTTCTTTTCTTTTTTTTTTTAAACCCTTGTACTTTTCGGTATATAGTCTCATAGGTGGAAGAGTGGTAAGGGTGGGCAATGGGGGTAAAGTGACTTGCCCAGGGTCACACAGCTGGGAAGTGGCTAAGGCCAGATTTGAACCTAGGACCTCCTGTCTCTAGGCCTGACTCTCACTCCACTGAGCTACCCAGCTGCCCAACCTCTGGGTTTTGATCCCATGAGCTTCGAGCTTTTCTTGGAGCTTGAGGAGCCTACACTCACATATTTTATAGGCTCATAGAGTCAGAGCTTGAAAAGACTTTAGTTTGAAGCCCAATCACCTCATTTTATTGAAGAGGAAACCAAAGAACAGAGAGGTGATGGGAATCAGTCAAGGTCATATGGATAATTAGTAGTAGAGCCATTCAGCTATTCATCTTCATCATCACATCATCACCATCATCATTACCACCACCATTATCATTATCACTATTTTCATTATAGCCATCACAATCAATCAATTAATCATCATCATCATCCAGTTCATTTTACAGATGGAGAAACTGACTCAAACAGGGTAAAGTGATTTGCCCAGGGTCACATAGTAAGTGTCTGATGTCATATTTGAACTCAGGTCCCCCTGACTTGAGGGCTGGTACTCCATCGAGTGTGCCACCTTGTTGCCCCAGTGTATATCCATCCTCTTCTCTCCCTCAAGGCACTGTATTGAATGTAGCCCCATTCCCTCTCTCCCCTTCACTGCCATCCCACTCAGCTCTAAAGCCTGCCAATCATACAATCATACCTGGTTGTGATAGCAATAGTCGTCTATGGTTCTGTGATTCATATTCTCCCTTTCCTTAGCCCCTTCAGAACTCTGGCCAATAGGAGCAAGTCATTTTAGATAGACACAGTGATTAATGACCTACATTTTCTGGAGAGACATAGAAGAAGGACTGGAAGGGCATGGAAGAGATAGAGGAAGGACATGACAAGGGCACCCCTAACCATAAGGCTGTGCTATAAGGATTAAGGGTAGAGATAAAGTAAGGGCATAAGGATCCAGGGCCTTTTATTTTTTGAACCCTAATCTTCTGTCTTAGTATCATTTCTAAGACAGAAGAGCTGCAAGGGCTATGCAAGTGGGGGTAAGTGACTTGCCCAGGGTCACACAGCTAGGGAGTAGACCATATTTGAATCCAGGTCCTCTTGACTCTAGTCATGTTGCTCTATCCATTGTGCTACCTAGCTACCCTTGCCTTGTCTTTTATTGTGTGATTGATAATTAAAATCTCCATGCATGGTATCAAGGAAAACCATTCATGTTAATGCTATTTATAGATATTGAAGAACCAACAAAGGGAAGAGAAAGTATAAAAACCACTTGCCTTTTGCATCTAATTCATTTGAAAAATGGTAATGGTGTTTTCCCCTGAAATAGATCTCATGGTCACTTCGTCTTTTGTGTAATTAGAATTTGTACCCCAGGACTCCATTTCCCAGAACCCCACTTTTGTCCTTATGTTTTGGAGTTAAAGGTTCAGTAACCCTGCCAGTGAACGTGGCTGGGAAAACTTCTCTTTACTCAGACTTTTACTTTTTGCCTCTTATTTCTTTTACTTCAAGTGATTATTAATAAATATACAATATAGTACTCGGAGTTATTGGATATTAATTTTAATCTTACATTTCATTACAATGGTAATGTGTCCAACTTATATCACCTTCTTTTGCCATGGCTTGCCTTCTCACAATTGAACAATTTTCAAGGGGACACTAGCTATTACTCTGATATCTCAGTGGCAGCCGAACTTTCTTGTTCCTGATGTTATGATGTGCTGGGCCAGGGTTCAGATGCAGAGCAGCAGATGGGAATCAGATGATAATTTTATTGTATTTCAGGAACTATTTATGCATTCCAAGTGTTTAATTATTTTGGAAGTATGTTTGTAAATCCCAAAGAGAATTCTTTTGTTATCCAAATGCACCACCAAGCCAAAAAGCATTTCGAACAGCATGGTGTGCCCTCCCAGCTCAAAAACCTAGACTACCCCTCATATCAGTGACGGATGACATCATCTTTCATGGTGGCACACTATGTTGACTCCCCTGGGAATTGTAGACAATAAATAGTCGGCCTTTTGGAAGAGGGCTCAGAATCAATGATGTTTCTTGTTAAAACCCCTACTTTCTTGGCCCTTTCCAAATTGTATTTCTCTCTTGGAACCCATTATAAATCTTTTCTGTCCTAATGTATTTGGATTTATATTTGAGTACACTGAATTTCATGGTGTTGTCTAGATACTGAGTGTCATTCAGGTTTCTGGGAACCCTTCACATTTTTCCTCCCTTAGAATCATTTCCTGTGGCCAACCTTTCCCGTCATCCTATCAACAAGTCCTCCCTTTAACAAGTGGGTCACTATTAATACATCAAGTCCATTCTGGTCTTAGCTCCAAAGTCTTTTTATGCCAAATATGAGCTATTGAGCCTTATTATTTGTTTCTTCTTGGGATTTTCATAATGAGTAATAGATTTGTCCCTCTTCTTGTGGTTACAAGAATTCTAACATCCTCAAAGACGTTTGATAATTCAATGGGATATCATGGCTTCCTGTTCACTCAGTGTGATTCTTCTAGAAGAAAGAAAAACTTGTTATAAATGATGAAATCTATTTGAATAACTCTTTCATTGATTCACAATTTTTTTTAAACCTTTACCTTCCGTCTTGGAATCAATACTGTGTATTGGTTCCAAGGCAGAAAAGTGGTAAGGGCTAGGCAATGGGGGTTAAGTGACATGTCCAGGGTCACACAGCTGGGAAGTGTTTGAGGTCATATTTGAACCCAGGACCTCCCGTCTATAGGCCTGGCTCTCAATCCACTGAGCCACCCAGCTGCCTCCAATTCACAAAATTTTAGAGTAGAAGAGATCTTGAATATAATCTAGTCCATCTTCCTTTTATTTTATGGATGAAGAAACTGAGGCTCAAAGATCAGAAGTTCAAAGACATAGCTAGAAGGACATTGGAGATTGAGTCCAATTCCCTCCTTTTATATGTGGGGAAACTGAGGCTTCTAGAGGTTGTGGGACAACCTTGAGATCACATGTAAGATCCCAGGGCTGGGAGGGTCTGTAGAAATTGAATCTAGTCCTCTTGTTTTATAGATGAAGGAATAACAATCCAGAGGGGCAAAAGTCCAAGGTCACACAGCTGGTAAGTGCCTGAGGCCAGATTCAGACTCAGGTCTTCCTTCCTCTAAGACTAATGCCACCATGCCATGTTGCCTCTCCAGAGATGAATTACTTGGGGCAACTAAATGACTCAGTGGATAAAGAGGTAGGCTTGGAAATGGGAGATACTGGGTTCTGTATTATGGAAGAGTTCTAGAGGGATGGTAGGTGTTGCAACCCACCTAGGAACTCCCCAGGGCCAGTGAAGCACAAACTCTTGGTTCATGAAAAATGAAATTTATTTTTAAAAAGGAATAAAAGGAACTGGTAGGTATGACCCTAAATCTATCCAAACTAACTCCACCCAACTGTCCAAGTCTCTTTGGAAAAGAGAGCCTTCGTTTCTTCTATAGGCCCTGATTAATCCTCCCTGTGCTATCTAAGAAAACCCCCAATGCTATCTGACTTAATCTAACTCAACACCAATAATTAATAGGGAAAGAAAGGGAAAAAAACCTCTGGGTTTGGCTGCTGTACTAAGTAACTCAAAGTTATAGGCAGAAAGTTTTGAATTACCTTAGCCAACAGAATTCTGGTAGATGGATCACTGCCAGATGAAGACTGGTCTCAGGGAAATTAGTTTCTTCCAAGCAAACCCTCTACCTGGATGTCAAAGATTTCCTCCATGAAAATCTTGACTTTCCAGGGAGAATCTCTTAGAACAAAACTCCTCCTTCAGCTTGATGGGAATTGTAGGCAGAGACAAAACCTCCCTCCAACTTGGTCAAAATCCAAGAAGAAAATGAAGTTCAATTATTTCCAGTTGTAGACCCATAGTTCCTTTCTACCCAGAATCCTTTCCCAGGGCTTCTCTCAAAATTCCCTTCCTTCGACTAACCCTAGAAAACCAGACTATCCCTAATTTATTCCTACAGTTCAAATCTGGCCTTAGCTACTTACGAGCTATATAAACCTGGGCAAGTCACTTAATGCCAGTTGCCTACTTGGGACCAACACTTAATAGTATTGATTCTAAGACAGAAGGTTAAAAAAATAGAAACAAATTACTCTAGGTCCCAAGGAGAGTGTCAAATTCAAGACTCAAGTATCCTCAGTCAAGTTATTACAAGGATGGACAGAAAATATAGGAAAATAGATACTTCAGTCACTTGAAAGTATTGTTTAAACAGAAAAGCATCACAGTGTAATGACAACTGGACTTAGAGTTGTGACAACCTGAATTTAAGCCCTCCATCCTTACACATCCTAGCTGAGTGATCATCTTCTCTTTCCAAGGGCCTACGTAACTCTCTAAGGTTGTAAAATCTCAGTTATGTCCATCTGCACTGCTAAGAAGTTTCCATTGGGAACTCTATAACAATGAAATCATACCTCTGGTTAAAAATGCATATATGTATATATGTAATACATAATCTCATATACTTTGAAGCTAAATGACAATGAGATCCTCCACTAGATTGGGAAATCTTGGAGGGCAGAGACTGTCTTTTGCTTCTTTTTTTTTTTCATCTTTAGCACTTAGCTCAGTCCCTGGCACATAGCATACATAGTCTTGGACCTCAATCAATGTGATGAAATCTTTGGGTCTACTTCTCAGAATTATTTTTAATTGCATAAAATAAAAAAAGAATTTTACATAGGAATCCAATTATATTGAAATATAGTTATCAAAATATTATGAAAAAACAAATTTGAGGATGTTAGGTTAAGAACATCTGGGCTATTTGACCCAGAAATACCCTACTGGATCTGAATCCTAAAGATATCAGTGATAAGGAAAAAGGACCTACTAGTACAAAAATATCTTTAGCAGCATATTTTTTTTTTTGTAGTGGCAAAGAACTGGAAACTGAGGGGGTATCCATCAATTGGAGAATTACTGAACAAATTGTGGTATATGGTTGTAATGGAAAACTATTGCACCAGAAGAAATGATAAACAGAATCAGTTTAGAAAAACTTGGAAAGACTTATATTAACTGATGCAAGGTAAAGTGAGCAGAACCAGAAAACAGTGTATACAGTAACAGAAATATTTATTGTATGGTGATCAGCTGTAAAGGACTAAACTTTTATCTGCAAAACAAGGTTCCAAGATAACACCAGAGCACTCATGATTAAAAAAAAAAATGCTGGAGGAAGTTGGGTGACAGTGGATTGAGAGCCAAGCCTAGAGACAGGATGCCCTGGGTTCAAATCTAGCCATAGACACTTCCCAGCTGTGTGACCTTGGGCAAGTCACTGAACCCCCCCCTGTCTAACCCTTACTGCTCTTCTGCCTTGGAATCAATACACAGTATTGATTCTAAGAGGGAAGGTAAAATTTTTAAAAAGTATTAGCTACAGGCAAAGAAGGAACTCTTTGAATCTCATTGCAGATCAAAGCATACCATTCTTTATTTTATTTCCTTCATGAGTTTTTTTTAATTGTATATGTGATATGCATCTTCAATCATAACATGGGGAATATGGAAATGTGAATTGTATGAAAGCCCTGATATAACCTCTGAGATGGGGAAAATAGGGAGAGAATTTGAATCACAAAATGTTAGAAAACAATTGTAAAAAATTATTTCTATGTGTAATTAAAAATTAACTTGCATTAATTTTTTTTAAAAAAACACTCCTGGATCAGTTAATCTCCAAAGTAGGGTGAGTTAGGATGAGCTGGGGATGGGGTAGAGGGGTGATGCTGAAACGTTTTTCCAGCGGTAGTGCCCTGGGTTTGGGGAAAGAAATGGATCAGAGACATCAGGCAGAAAGTAAGATAATGCACAGAGAAATGTTCTGGGTGTAAATAATTGACTTTTTTTTTTTTAACATTTATTAATATTCATTTTTAACATGGTTACATGATTCATGCTCCTCCTTTCCCCTTCGACCCCCCCCCCCCCGCGCCCCCC
Source organism: Gracilinanus agilis (assembly GCF_016433145.1). Classification (NCBI taxonomy): domain Eukaryota; kingdom Metazoa; phylum Chordata; class Mammalia; order Didelphimorphia; family Didelphidae; genus Gracilinanus; species Gracilinanus agilis. The sequence continues at coordinate 237,566,076 of NC_058134.1, forward strand.
CTACCCATGGCCGATGCGCATTTCCACTAGTTTTGTCATGTGTCCTTGATCAAGACCAATTTCCAAATTGTTGGTAGTTGCATTGGTGTGGTAGTTAAATAATTGACTTTTAATGGGATTGTCTCTAAGAAGAGATATGCCAAAGCATTCTAACAGCAAGAGCAATCCTTTCAAAATAATTCAGTGACAAACTGAGTGATAAACTTTGCTGTTGTTCTTGTTCTTGCTGTTTTCAGTTCCATTCTTGGTTCACACATTCCATGACACTCCATCAACAACCAGCAGAACAGGATCCAACCTAAGGGTTCTACTGTCTTATGTTTGGAAGAGCACATATGGTGAACACCTGTCAGTTGACACTTTAAAACTTTAGAATGAATAAAGCTTTGCACACACACACACACACACACACACACACACACACACACAGAAACAATATGAACCTGATTTTTGGCTTGCCAGTGACATGTGAACCTCTTCTTCTTCCTCTCATCTTCAGCTGACTGCTTGTCCTCAAAGTGTGGGAGACATCCCAGATAGCCTTTTGCCCAGAACATCCTTATTGCCCCCAGATCAGACAGGGCATTTAGGGAAACGACACCAAGGCAAGCCAAGATCTGTTTTGTTGGTGGACCACCAAATGAATGGGTTCTGCAATGAAGCTAGTGAGGAAGACAAGTAGAAGGCTTCTTGAAATGCCAGTTTCTTGAGGAGATAGAAGCCTATGATCAAAGAAAGGGTCTGAGCTTGGTATAAGAGCACCAGATTGAAGAGTCACAGGCTTGAATGGAGGTGATACATCTAAGTTAATGCCACCAAAGTCCCTGGATCTTTGGCCCACTCTTTATGTACAACCAGCTGCTTAGTTGCCTAGATCCTTGGTTTACCCAGTGGAATTACCATAGTCAGTTACCAAGTTTTGCCTAAGGAATAACAATTATCACTCAATGTGCCACTGGCTGGAATCCTTATGTATGGTTTTGTGGAAGCCATTTCTATTTGAATTTGTCACCATTGCCCTCCAGTGATGGAAACCAGTGGACTTGAACAACAAAAATCAATCTCAGGATTATGTGAGAAAAGTGTTTTTTAATCCAAGAGGTACTATAGATATGTATGATGTTCTTTCATATGCCTGAGGATTTGGGAGGAGCACATAGGATCCAGATTCAAATACCACTTCTGCCCTTTGCTCCCCTATGCAACTGTGGCTAGTTACTAAACTTCTTTTGGTCTGTTTCTGGTTTTATTTTTTTAATCCCTTACCTTTTGTCTTAAAAGCAAAAATATATATATATATATTGGTTCTAAGGCAGAAGAAAGGTAAGAGCCAGTCAATTAGAGTTAAATGACTTTCCCAGGATCACACAGATAGGCAGTGTCACCTGACTGCCCCAGGCCTGTTTCTTCATCTATAAAATGAGGAGGCTGGACTAGATAGTCTCTGAAGTCCCTTCCAGCTCTCTAATGTATAACTCTAGGAAAGTGGCATGGTCATAGGTGAATCACTGAGGCTCAGACGATTCTGTAAGGCTATCTACTAATATCTGTCTATTACCAATTTTAGAAATTAGTGGATGGAAACTGTTCCTATAAAATAAGAGATTTAAGGCTATAATTCTTATCAATAGACACCATTTTCCACCTAATACTACCTGCCTAGAATCACAGAATATTAAATCTGAAAGGGATCTTATGGATGATTTAACCCAATTTCTAATTTCCCAGATGAGAAATGGAGGCCAAGTTTCATGGATGGTGAGTAAGCAAAGCACTGAAGACTTGAGTCTAGGAGTTCTGAGTCCTACTCTCAAAGTCTTTTCATTTCCTTGATCCATCACTTGACAAGTATTTATTTTTTATTCATCTGGGAAATGAGAAAATTGAACTAGATGGTCTTTGAAGATCCTTCCAGTATAGATTCTAGGATTATGGAGTTAAATCTAGAAGTCAAATCTGGAGAAACTGAGACCCAATAAGTTTAAGTGACTCAGAGTTGTTCAGTTACTAAGTTTGTAAATGTCTAGATTGGGATTTGAACCCAGATATGCCTGACTCTGGGCAACTGGGGAGAGCAATGTATAGAATGCTGAGCCTGAAGTTGGGAAGACTCATCTTCCTGAGTTCAAATTCAACCTCAGATACTTAGTAATTTGGTGTCCCTGGGTAAGTCACTTAACCTTGTTTGCCTCAGTTCTTCATCTGTAAAATGGACTGGAGAAGGAAATGGCAAACTACTTCATTATCTCTGCTAAGAAAACCCCAAAATGAGGGCACAAAGAGTTGGACATACCTGAAAAATGACTGAACAACAACATTCCTCCTTCCAGGTTCAACACTATCCACTGTGCCATGAATCTCTTTAGCATCTTCTATTATCAGACATTTTACTAGAATGAGGGCATTTGAAAACAAAAATACAAGCCCTTACCCTCATGGAGTTTACATTCTATTGGGAAGATAACATTTAACCATTTCTTTGTGCCTCACTCAGCTCTGCTACTGACTTTCTAGATTTTTCTACAATTTTCCAGCAGCTTTCTCACCCTGTAGGATACTTCTGGTCTCATCACCTCTTTCTCTGATGAAGGAGTTCCTCTCAAAGTCTCCATTTGTAGGAAGTGCTCAAAATGGCTGTGTTCACTCCACTCTTCAGTGGGCTCCACTTCTGACTCTCTGACCCCCTTTTAACTTCCTTCAATATATTACCTTTTCTCCCAAGCCCCAGGAACAATAATACAATATAAAAACACGAATTCTCCATTAGAATATTTTAATAGAATATTAATGAACTCAAATATAATAACAACAATGACAATAATTCCCACATGAATGTAAGTTTCTTGAGGTCAAGGGCTGATTTTCTTCTTGCTGTCATTTGTATTCCCAGCCAATATCACAGTATCTAGCACACAGTAAGTAGTGCTTAATCAATGCTTTTTGGTTTGACACTTCTGTTCTGCCCCAACATTAAGAATTACCTGCATGAGGATACAAAATAAATGTACATAAATCATCAGCATTTCTATATATATCCAACACATCATGGCGGCAAGAGGTAGAAAGAAAAAGACCATTTAAAATCACCCTAGCCAATATAAAATACTTAGGAATCTATCTACCAAAACAAACACAGGAATTACAACTACAAAACACTTTCCAAACAATTAAAACTAGATCTAAACAATTGGAAAAACATTGACTGCTCATGGGTAGGTCAAGCTAACATAATAAAAATGACCATTCTACCCAAATTAATTTACCTATTTAGTGCCATACCTATCAAACTACTAAAAAACTTTTTTACTGAATTAGAAAAAACTATAACAAAGTTCATTTGGAAGGACAAAAGATCAAGAATATCAAGGGAAATAAAAAAAAATGTGAAGGAAAGTGGCCTAGCAGCACCAGATATTAAACTATACTATAAAGCAGCAGTCATCAAAACAATATGGTATTGGCTAAGGGACAGAAGGGAGAATCAGTGGAATAGACTTGGGGTAAGCGATGTCAGCAAGACAGTGTATGATAAAACCAAAGAGCCCAACTTTTGGGACAAAAATCCACTATTTGACAAAAACTATTGGGAAAATTGGAAAACAATATGGGAGAGATTAGGTTTAGACCAACATCTCATACCCTACACCAAGATAAATTCAGAATGGGTGAATGACTTGAATATAAAGAAGGAAACTATAAGAAAATTAGGTGGACATAGAATAGTATACCTGTCACATCTATGGGAAAGGGAAAATTTTAAAACCAAGCAAGAGTTAGAAAAAATTACAAAATGTAAAATAAATAGTTTTAATTATATTAAATTAAAAAGGTTTTATACAAACAAAAACAATGCAACCAAAATCAGAAGGGAAACAACAAACTGGGGAAAAAATTATAACAAAAAACTCTAACAGAGGTCTAATTATTCAAATATACAAGGAGTTAAATCAATTGTATAAAAAATCAAGCCATTCCCCAATTGATAAATGGGCAAGAGACATGAATAGGCAATTTTCAGGTAAAGAAATCAAAAGTATCAATAAGCACATGAGAAAGTGTTCTAAATCTCTAATAATTAGAGAAATGCAAATCAAAACAACTCTGAGGTACCACCTCACACCTAGCAGATTGGCTAAAATGAAAGAAGGGGAGAGTAATGAATGCTGGAGGGAATGTGGCAAAATTGGGACATTAATGCATTGCTGGTGGAGCTGTGAGCTGATCCAACCATTCTGGCTGGCAATTTGGAACTATGCTCAAAGGGCTATAAAAGAATGCCTGCCCTTTGATCCAGCTATATACCATTTCTGGGTTTGTACTCCAAAAGAGATCATAGATAAACAGACTTGTACAAAAATATTTATAACCATGCTTTTTGTGGTGGCAAAAAACTGGCAAACAAAGGTATGCCTTTCAATTGGGGAATGGCTGAACAAATTGTGGTATATGCTGGTGATAGAATACTATTGCGCTCAAAGGAATAATAAACTGGAGGAATTCCATGTGAACCGGAAAGACCTCCAGGAATTGATGTACAGTGAAAGGAGCAGAGCCAGAAGAACATTGTACACAGAGACTGATACACTGTGGTAAAATCAAATGTAATGGACTTTTGTACTGGCAGCAATGCAATGACCCAGGACAATTCTGAGGGATTTATGGTAAAGAACACTACCCACATTCAGAGGAAGAACTGCAGGAGTGGAAACACAGAAGTAAAACAACCACTTAAACACATGGGTTGATGCAGACATGGTTGGGGATGTAGATACTAAATGACCACACCAATGCAACTATCAATAATATGTAAATAAGTCTTGACTGATCACACATGTTAAAACCAGTGGAAATGTGTGTTGTATATGGGGGGGGAGGTTGAAGGGGAAAGTAAAAACAGGAATCGTGTAGCCATGGAAAATTTTTCTAAAAAATAAAATATTTAAATCTAAAAATAAAATAAAATAAAATAAAATGAAAGCCATAGTTCATCTAAACATTAAAAAAAAAAAAAAAGAATTGCCTGCATGATGGAATACTATTGTGCTCAAAGGAATGATGAACTGGAGGAATTCCATGTGAACTGGAAAGATCTCCAGGAATTGATGCAGAGTGAAAGGAGCAAAACCAGGAGAACATTATACATAGAGACTGATACAATGTGGTAAAATCAAATGTAATGGACTTCTTTACTAGCAGCAATGCAATGATCCAGGACAATTCTGAGAGACTTATGAGAAAGAATGCTATCTACATTCAGAGAAAGAACTGTGGGTGCGGAAACACAGAAGAAAAACAACTCCTTAATCACATGGTTTGATGGGGACATGATTAGGGATGTAGACTCTAAATGATCACCCTAGTGCAAATATCAGTAATATGGAAATAGGTCTTGATCAATGACACATGTAAAGCCCAGTGAAATATCACATTGGCTATGGGAGGGAGTTGAGAGGAGGGGAGGGAAAGAACATGAATCATGTAACCATGGAAAATATTTCATAATTAATCAATAAAATAAAAATAAATAAAAAAGAATTTAAAAAAGAAAAGAATTGCCCTGCAGCTGGATCCCCTGGGTCAGACCTTCCTATTTCCTACCTTTTCTTTTCTTTTCTTTTTAAAATTTTTACCTTAGAAATCTAAGAATCTATACTGTCTATTCCAAGGTAGATAAGAAGGAAGGGCTGGGCCACTGGAGTTAAGTGATTGCCCAGCTAGGAAGGGTTTGAAGCTAGATTTGAACTCAGATCCTCCAGACTCTTAGACTTGGCTCTCTATCCACTGCTCCTTTCCTTCTGTCTCTCCAGAACTCCCACCTCAGCTTTGACTTTAGGAGGAAGGAGAAGGAACAAGTAGGTGGGAACTATTCTGGAGAACTCATTGCCTTTCCCTTCTTAATGGAAAGGGAACAATTTCCCCCTCTTGTTTTTCCCATCACTTCAAACACTTGACTCACCCCTTACTGAGAAGACACATCATAATCCCCAGGCTTTCTATTTAGCTCCCTTGCTCCCATGCTGCGCTGCTGCTCTGAGGGAGGATGGGGAAGGAACTGAGCCTGAAAAAATTGTCAACTTCCTGGAAAGTTGCAGTCTGAGCACCTGGTGGTGGGAGTCTGCAGGCATTCCCTGTGATTGCCTGGTAACCAGGCAGTCTATCTGCCACGAGACTGTTAGGAGACAGTCAGAATAACAACAACAAAAGCAAATCGGAGATATATTTTCACTGTAATGTTCATTTTCTATTATTTCTATCTTCTCAGCTAAACACACAGAGAGGGACAGACTTTTGAAGATAATTTTTTTAAAAAATTCAATTTGAGGGGCAGGTGGGTAGCTCAGTGGATTGAAAGCCAGGACTAGAGACAGGAGGTCTCAGGTTCAAATCTGGCCTCAGACACTTCCCAGCTGTGTGACCCTGGGCAAGTCACTTGACCCCCATTGCCTAGTCCTTACCACTCTTCTGCCTTGGAGCCAATACACAGTATTGACTCCAAGATGGAAGGTCAAGGTTTAGAAAAAAAAATTCAATTAGCCAAACTATATATCACTGTTTATGATAGTGCTTGAACTCTCATTCTTAGGGATCTGGTTTTTGTGGTGAGATGGGAAAGTTTGGGCTTAAATAACCTGAGGGTGATGAGGGGGAATCAATTCCTTTGTTCTCTTTGGCTTGGTAGTGTCCAACTCTTCTTGACCCCATTAGGGGTTTTGTTGGCAAAGATACTGGAGTGGCGCTGTGTGTACTATGGTGCCACCTAGCTGCCCCTTAGCAAATGGGTAATATAGGCTAAGTATTGGGTGAAAGATGATTAGATTTTCTTCTGCCAGGGTTTTCCTCCCAGTTCTCCCCCTCCCTCTCTGACCTCTCCTGCTCTGTCTCCTCTATTGGTTCATCATCCATAACCCAAGCCTAGGTGTAGAGCAGGGCTTGGACTTGGACCCTCTTCTTTTCTTTCTCTTAAATATCTTATTATCTCCACTGATTTCAAATACCATTTCTATGTTGATGATCCCCAGGGCTATCCATCTAGCCCCAGTTTCTCTCCTGAGCTCAAATCTGGTGTCATCAACTGTTTGCTGGACACCTTCAAAGGAATTCCCTGTAGATGTCTCCAACTCAACTTGAGAGGTATTGGGGCTTAGTGAAAAGGGTGCTGGATTTGAATTTGAGAGGATGTGGGTTTGAATCTTGTCTCCATTACTTAATATCTAATATCTGTGTGATCTTAAGATAATCACTTCACTACCTCCATCTCAGTTTACTTATCTCTACAATGAGGGAGTTGGTTTAAATAGTCCCAGAGATTCCTTCTATCTCTAGATCTTGGATTCCTATTCTTCTCTGTCTAAAACAGGACTCTTTATCCATCCCCCCCCC
>NC_058134.1:237575684-237585206 GCF_016433145.1 Gracilinanus agilis
AGTATTGGGTGAAAGATGATTAGATTTTCTTCTGCCAGGGTTTTCCTCCCAGTTCTCCCCCTCCCTCTCTGACCTCTCCTGCTCTGTCTCCTCTATTGGTTCATCATCCATAACCCAAGCCTAGGTGTAGAGCAGGGCTTGGACTTGGACCCTCTTCTTTTCTTTCTCTTATTATCTCCACTGATTTCAAATACCATTTCTATGTTGATGATCCCCAGGGCTATCCATCTAGCCCCAGTTTCTCTCCTGAGCTCAAATCTGGTGTCATCAACTGTTTGCTGGACACCTTCAAAGGAATTCCCTGTAGATGTCTCCAACTCAACTTGAGAGGTATTGGGGCTTAGTGAAAAGGGTGCTGGATTTGAATTTGAGAGGATGTGGGTTTGAATCTTGTCTCCATTACTTAATATCTAATATCTGTGTGATCTTAAGATAATCACTTCACTACCTCCATCTCAGTTTACTTATCTCTACAATGAGGGAGTTGGTTTAAATAGTCCCAGAGATTCCTTCTATCTCTAGATCTTGGATTCCTATTCTTCTCTGTCTAAAACAGGACTCTTTATCCATCCCCCCCCCAACCTCCCCCTCCCCCCACCACTTCCATATTTCTGTTGAAGTGATGATCACACTTCCAGTCATCCAAGTTCATAACCACAGAATCATTCCTTTTTTTTTTTTTTTTTTTTAAATCATACCTTCTGTGTTAGAATTGTATCAGTTCCAAGGAAGAGGAGTAGTAAGGGCTAGGCAGCTAGGATTAAGTAACTTGATTTAGGGTCACACAGTTAAGAAATGTCTGGGGCTAAATTTTAATCCAGGACCTCCTAACTTCAGATCTGGCTCTTAATCCACTGAGCCACCTAGCTGTTCCCAGAATTAAGAATTCTTCTTAATTCTACCTTCTCTCTCTCCCTGGTAATCAGTTTCTAAGTTTTGCCCATTGTATAAGGTGTCTGTCCACTCATCATTTATCTGGCAATTGTTCAACCAACCACACGCCCATCCTTTCCATTCACATAAATAGCCACCACCTAGTTGAGGTCCTTATCACCTCTTGACTACTTCAATAGGATCCTAATTGATCTTCTAGGCTCCAGACTCTATTCTCTCCAATCCATCCTTGCCTCCCCAGTCCATTCTCCACCTGGTTGCCAAAATGATATTCTAACAGCATGGGATCTGATCATCACTCCCCTGCTCAAGGAGTTCTAGTGGCTCCCTCTTGCCCCTTAGATATTTTTATCTTTGTATTTTTAAGTTCATCACAATCTTGCTCTAGACTACTGTTCAGGTTTATTACACATTACTCTGCATGTACTCTGGAGTTCAATCATTTTTCAGTCATGTATGACTCTGTATGACCCAATTTGGGATTTTTTTGGGCAAAGATACTGGAGTGGTTTGCCAATTCCTTCTCCAGCTCATTTTCTATATGAGTTAACTGAGACAAATAGGTCTAAGTAACTTGCCCAGAATCGCAAGAGTGGTTTGCTGTTTCCTTCTCCAGCTCATTTTACAGATGAGGAAACCAAGGCAAGCAGGGTTAAGTGACATGCCCAGGAACACACAACTTCACATATTATATAAATTCAGGCAAACTGATGCTATAGTAACGTAAGCTATTACTAATTAATTGACTACCATGTGGTCAGTAGCACCAGAGGCACTCTGGCTGTGTACTGGGACCATTACAGGATTATTTCTCTTCCACCTCTACAAGTCTCTTTCAGGAGCTCTGTCCTCATCACCACTTCTCAGCATCCTGGTCTTCTTTCAAAGTCAGCTCAAGGGTCACCACCTCCAAGGAAGCCAGTTTTCCCTTTGGGGATCTGCTTTCCTTTTATGAGCCTCACTTCCTTCTTTGGCTCACAGACTTTTCATATACTGACTCCACCCAAACCAGGTCATTCCAACCTTTTGGCCCTACCTTCTCAGTTGTCTCCCACCCTTCCTTAGTTCACCTTAGGGGAGGAAAGAAAAACAAACATCTTCCTACCTTCTTTTTAAAATGCCTCCTACAGTTTGCCTACAGATTGTGGAATTTAACATTTAAGCCTGGTAAAGGCAGGGGCCCGCCCTTCAGAGGTAGTTACAGAATCTTTAAGAGGTCAAACCTACAATTTTATTATTATTATTATTATTATTATTATTATTATTATTATTATTATTAGGCAAGGAGGTAGTGCAGTGGATAAACTGTGGGGCCTGGACTTAGGCAGACTCATTTTCTTGAGTTCAAACCCAGCCTCAGACATTTACTAGATGTGTGACTAGCTGTGCAAGTCCTTAACCCTGATTGCCTCAGTTTCCTCATCTGTAAAATGAGCTGGAGAAGGAAATGGAAAACTAGCCATATGATCCTAGGCAATCAATTAACCCTATTTGCCTCAATTTCCTCATCTGTAAAATGAGCTGGAGAAGGAAATGGAAAACCACTCTAAGATCTTTGCCAAGAAAATGCCAAATGAAGAGTAGGGTATACCTGAAAAATGATGGAACAACAATTTTTTTAAAGCTTGGTGTACAACTGTGCAATTAGCTATCGACATAATCCTTCCTCCCCCCTTCCCCAGCACAATGAACTTCTTCATCAACTATTCCATCTCCCTTTACCCCTGTCTCAACCAACTCCAATGGATTCTGATTCAATTCTTGAATCAATCTGATTCAAGCTCAGTTCCAGGCTATTACTGTTAGGAACTAGGTTCAGAGATCTGTCCTCCTTCAGCTGTCTTACATAGATTTATAGTTTGAGCAGACATAGCTTCATCTACTCTCTTCCTCATTTTACAGATGAGGAAACTGTAAATGATTTGCTGAAATTCACACAAGTAAATATTAATCCAGATCCTTTGACTCCAGAACCAAGGTTCTTTGCATTGCCACACTGTCTCAATCTTTTCTTTCAAAAAATTCTTACTTTCTATTTTATTATCAATTCCAAAACAGAAGAATGGCAAGGGCTAAGCAATTTGGGTTAAGTGACTTGTCTAAGGTCACATAACTTGGAAGTGCTTAAGGTCAGATTTGAACCCAGGTCTTCCTAACTCCAGAACTGGTACTCTAACCACTGCACCACCTAGGTGGCCCTGTCTCATTCTTTTCATTGAATACTAAGGATATTTATCTTCAACACCATGGACCATGCTCCATCTTTTCCAGGTTGCCAAGATGGAGCCAATTTCTTCTTTGGGCAGAGACACTTCCTGTCTATCCACACAGCCTCAAATCACATTGGGTTTTTGTTGTCTCGGTGAACTCCGAATCGATTTCTAATTAAGCTCTCTTTGGGCATCGCTGCTTCCTAATTTTCTCCTCGGCTGGGATATTATTGTTGAGTGAGGATTTATATAATGCTTTTCCTCAGAGGGAGCTTAATTTTTCAACAGGCTTTAAAATTCCAAGTAACTACTTACCTTCAGAAGAGCCCTTGAGATGGGGCAGACACATTTATATCTCCAGCAAGCCAAAAGCCCCAGGGGGGCCAACAATGTCCTCCACCCCATGGAAATATCTGGCAGCTGCCAGAAAAGTGACAAAGGCTAGGCTGAGAGCTTCCCTGGAGAGCCGGGGGCACATCCCAGGGACCAGATGTTTTTGCACCACATTGAATCTCTGTCCCCCAAGATCCACCCCCTCTTTTTTTTTCCCCTGGTGCTCAATGTTCTTATAATCTGCAGGGTCTCTGAAGAAAGCAGACTAAGTGGAAAATGTATCTGGGAAATTTTCCTAGGGCACCGACATGAAACATAATGGAAAGGATTTCCCTGAGAAGCCTGGATCTGCTGTTTCCTATCTGTGTGGGTTGGGGCAAGTCCCTATCCTTTTCTGTATCTCAGTTTCCCCATCTGTAACATGAGCCAGATGGACCAGCTGATCTGACCATCCCCTGGGTCATGTCTTACCTCTCAGAACCCTTTGTTCCTTTAGAACTGTTAGAGGAAAATAGGATTTAAGAGTAGGAAGCAGATTTAGCCAGGCAGACTGGCAAGAGCTTGAACATTCCAAACCTGGAATGCAGCAGAGGGACATTCATGAAGAGGATTCAGGAATAATGGACATTGTATTGAGACTGATGGACTTATAAATTGAACTGATTAAGACTTTGTTTAAAGGAATCCCCAAAGAAGAGGATCAATCATGGACAATTGGGACTAAAGGTTTGAAAGGATTTTGGGTAATGTAAATAGTGTCACTACATACTCATATACATCCATCATTGCACATAAAACTATCAAGAACTTCAATGGGGAAAAGGAGGAGAAAATGGAGAGAGGAGAAGAGTTCCTCGAAGAAAGGAGATCTGAAGTTTTGGTAGGTATCATACATCCAACAGTTTTACAAATTTTCCTGGCTCATCATAGAATTTTGGGGCTTTCCTCTTAATGGAGTCGATGTCCTCTGCCTTAAACCTTGTGTATTGCTTTACATGGAAAATCCACTGGGAAGTCAGGGAGAAAGATGTATCTTGTCTGTCCACCATACAAGACAGCTAAGTTCTGCCTGAACTTCTTGAACTTGCTAGATGATAGGATGATCGTGCAGACACTTCCCAAAGCACAGAGATAACCCCAAATCCACAGGCTCTTTGGTCAGCAGCTGTAACTCCAACTCCTTCAAACCAACTGCCATTAGAGAGAGTTCTCTGTGTGAATGTCCCTCTGCTGCATTCCAGGTTTGGAATGTTCAAGCTCCTGCCAGTCTGCCTGGCTAAATCTGCTTCCTACTCTTAAATCTTATTTTCCTCTAACAGAACTCAATTTCCCCATTTGGCTTTGCCTGATCCTCCCCTGATCTTCCCCTTCAACTACTGGTGTGTTTAATGCCTTTGTATTTATTTTCTGTATGCATATTCTATACATTGCATGGATATGCATGCACCTACATGTCCATACATGTAACATAACACACCTAACAGGCACTCATACACATATACATGCAACACAGAAATATACATATACACATATATTCATATACACGTATATACTCACTAACCTATGCCTATATATACTTTTATAGACACACACACATATACTGTGTGTAAGTGTATATAGGCATCCTCTATACTCTATATTCATATATGCATGTATGTATACAGATGTATTCTCTCTCTATGTATTATATCTACTGTGTGTATATGTGTACATACATGTATAAATATACATGCTGCATATAATAGATTCTATAGCTACAATCTATATGTACATATACAGATGCTTTCTTATAGGTTCTTTGGAGAGAGAATTATTGTTCTGATCAGAGTTCCTTACAATGGTATTATTTATAAATTGCACTTCTGGTTCTGCTTACTTTATTTTACTTACCCAGTTCCTGAATTGGGGCTTTGTGCCACAACCAGGCTCTTTACTTTACTGGAATCAAGGCTGGGGTAGGGAGCCTCCACTATTCCCTTGCATTCTCTTAGATGCCACCCTTCACCTTCCAGGATTAGGGTGCCTAGATCTGTGAATTCAGAGGGCTGGATTTTTCTGGGTCCTCTCTGGTATCTCAGGATCCAGTGCTAGGGAACTCTATTGCAGTCCCAGGTCCCTACTATTGATTTTCAATGATGGGGGTTTTTTTCAGAAAAGTCCTCTGCTTTTACTATTTCCAGAGACAAAGCCCTGTAGCCTCCATCCTTCTCTGACCCTTTTCTGGTGGAACTAAGAGGATGTCACTTGTTTGTCTATCCTAAGGCTGGTCCCCTTTTCTATTGCCTGTAGGCTTCTGACTGACTTTCTGTTCAGTTCTGGGGGAGAAAGAAATCACTTACTGGAGCTTCTCGTTAGATTTCTAATGATTATTCATCTGGTTCAATCTTTAGAATGTTAAGGGGCTGCCTATCATTCAGATAGCCTTCTTGGCTGGAAGTTTCTAAGTAGATGAAATGACAGGTTTGAACAAAAAGCACAAAATGGAACCATACAGTCAAGCTCAAAAGGAGTCTTTTGAAATCACCTAGCTCAGGCCCCTCATGAGACCAGAGAGCAGAAGTGATTAGCCCAAGATCACTCATCCAGACTGAATTCTAAGCATCATACTCTTTTCCTAACCTGCAGGTCAATATCTGGGGTCATTTCATGGCATCTCCTGGAGTCCTGGACAGAAAGATGGCGCCATTCTCCATGGTCTCCCCCACCCATGTCTCATTCTTAAATAGATTGGGAATGGAAGGGAGTAGGGGGGGAGGAGTTGGAATAAATCTCTTTAAAATGAATGGATCCCTCAACTGGAAAGTCTTCTGAGAGGTGGCTCTTTTGGTGTTTACTGCAAAGAGGAAAATTGTTTTTGCTTGCCTGTCCTTTATTCTTGGTGCTCCCCATCCCCGGCTTGATTATACAATGCATCTGCATGTTTAAAAAGTGCATTATGAAACCCAGCTTAAATGCCTGCGAGTACGTATCCATCAACAGATAATTAGAAAGGCTGTATACATATTTATGAGCTCTGCTTAATATCAATTTAATGAGGAGGCTTACTGGAAATAACAGATTCAAGAGAGAGAGCCCCGTTAACAACCATCCGTTTTTAAGAAGAATACATGGGAACAGCAGACATCTCTTGTTCCAGGTTTGTGGTAAGGGCTGGAAGCAAATTCCAGCAGGTCCCCGAGTTCTGACTCTTTTGGAGCTGAAAGAAGAAGGTAGATAAGGTCAAAGCTAATTTGGAAAGCTCCTGGGAGAGCAGTGGGTGGTTTTCTAGAAATGAGGTTGACATTATGGAATACAAGAACTAAAAGGGACGTCAGGGGCCATAATGATGAATAGTAGCTAACATTTATAATTCACTTTAAGGTTCACAAAGCCCTTCATAGAGTATCTTGTTTGATATTCACAACAACCCTGGGAGGTAGTTGCAATTAGTACCTGCATTTTACAGATGAGGAAATGGAGGCAGAATTTAAGTGATTTGCTTAGATCCACATAGTAAGTATCTAGTTCAGTGTTTGAACTCATCTATTTGAGAGAAAACTCAACACTCTCTCTGTTGTTATTGTTCAATCATTTAAGTTTAGTATTTTCTTGGCAGATACTGGAATGGTCTGTCATTTTCTTCTCTAGCTCATTTTATAGATGTGGAAATTGAGGCAAGCAGGATTAAGTAAGTTGCCCTGGATCACAGGAGTGGTTTGCCATTTTCTTTTCCAGCTCATTTTCCAGATGAAAAAACTGAGGCAACCAGTTAGGAGGTTTATCCAGGGTCACCAGGCTAATAAGGCTCTGAGGTTGCATTTGAACTCAGTTTTTTCCCCTAGATGATACCTTCTATGATATGAGACTGTTGTAAATACATTTTTAAAATTAAAAAACAAAAAAATTCAAGTCTTCCTGATTCTGGGCTTGGTTCTCTAACTACTTACTGAACCACCTAGCTGCCTACTTTGTCTATGACACCAAGTCTAATATATTTTGTTTGTTAGATGAGGAAACAAAGGCTGAGAATGGTTGTGACTTCCCACATTTACATTTCTAAGGCAGTATTTGAACTCAAGCCTTTGACAAAAAGCCCAACAGTATCTATTATCCCTTCCCATTTTACAGATGAGGAAACTGAGGTCCAGTGAAGCATGACCAAGGTCATACAGGTAGTAAACACCAAGAGGTCAGATTTGAACCCAGGATCTGATTTGTCTGTTCTCCTAGGGCTCAGTCAAGAAGGTCTGTCTGAAGTAGTAATTATATGAGTTAGAAATAAGGCCAGAAGTCCCTAAAGTCAAAAGATAGTAAAGTAGTAGTTTTACTATCACGCCACTCTTTTTAATTTTTAAATTTGTTACATGTAGAAGCACTTTTTGACCATTGTTTTCTGATTTTAGGATTCAGATTTCTCTCTCTCTCCCTCTGCTACTGAAATGGTGTATAATCTAATATAGGTTATGCCAATGCTTTCAAGTAATATATATTTCTATATTGCTCATGTCATGACAGAAGACACATATCACAAACAGAATAAAAATCTCATGAAGGAAATATAGTGGAAGATGGTGAGCTTTGATCTGCCTTCAGATTCCAACAGTTCCTCTGGCTGGGGGCAGTATTTTTCATCATGAGTCCCTTGTGGTTATCCTGGAGACTTGCTTTGCTGATAATGGCTTAGTCCTTCACAGCTGATCATTATGTTCTCTGGTTCTGCTCACATCACTTTCCATCAGTTCATACAAGTCTTCCCAAGTTTTTCTGAACTCATCCTGTTTGTCATTTCTTACGGCAAACAACCATACACCACAATTTGTTCATCTGTTCCCCAAGTAGTAGACAACCCCTCAGTTTCCAGTTCTGTGGCACTACAAAAAGAGCTGCTACAAATATTTTGGCACAGGTAGTCTTTTCTCCTTATCTCTGATCTCTTTGGGATACAGACCATCCCCCCCAACCACTCTTATTTTGGCTTTGTATCCCTTGTATCTGCTATAATGTGTGACACTTAGTGGAAACTTAATAAATCCTCATTGAATTGAATCAGGTCAAACTCCTAAATGTCCAATTTGCCTTGCGTCCTGTAAGGTTCTACAAGTTCAACTTGCTCCATTTCTTGGCCATCACAATTTTCAATAAGTTACAGCTCACATGAAATAATTTTTTATTTTCTGTTTTTTACTTTTCCCTTCATGGAGAACTAACATGGAAGGATCCATAGGGGTCAGACAGAGAGCATACAGGGGAAAGCTGTTCTTCAGGGGAAGTAGTCTCATGGTCACCTAGCTAAGGATCCCATTAGTGGCTGAAGAATTTTTTTTTTAAACTGGCTATTCATGGTTCCCTCATTACCTTTTGACTCTGGGGACCTTTGGCCCCATTTCTAACCCCTACGATGACTACTTCAAACAGGCTGTCTTGGCTGAGTCCTGGGAAAGCAGACAAAGCAGGAAGCATTCCCTGTCACCCCACTTTGTTTGACAGACCTGGCTCCTGATAGCCTGGGAATTTGGTTGTGAAGTCTGAAGCCTCTCTCAGCAGTCACTGCTGAACCACTTCCATCTCCCTCCTGCATGTGATGTGTCCAGTTAAAGAAGAAGTCCAGATGTATTATGAGTCGGGTTAAATTTGATTAATTAGAAAGTTAGACTTTTTTGGCGGGGCTGTGGGAGAGGGAGCATTTACTGTGCTATACTAAGTCTCAGGCATTACTCAGGGGATGCAAAGCCAAAGCTTGAATGTTAAAGAACAATGAAAATAATAAGACATCAAAGGACAAACAAGTCCAAAACAATAAACTTCCTGCTAATTGTATTGGGTACGAGACTTGGGGAACTTAGATCATAGAATTGAAACAGATTCAGAGGTAGCTAGTTGGCTCAATGGATAGCACCCTGGAGTCTGGAGTCAGGAAGACCTTAGCTCTCAAATCCTGCCTGAGTTACTAATTGTATGACCCTGGACAAGTCATTTAACTCTTCCTTCCTTCCTTCCTTCCTTCCTTCCTTCCTTCCTTCCTTCCTTCCTTCCTTCCTTCCTTCCTTTTTTCCCACCCTCCTTTTTCTTTCTTTCTTTCTTTCTTTCTTTCTTTCTTTCTTTCTTT
>NC_058134.1:237587642-237614568 GCF_016433145.1 Gracilinanus agilis
AAATTATCCTGCTCATTGTTCCTTATGATGTAGTGAGCCACTTAATTTTTGTCAGCCTCAGTTTCTCATCTCTAAAATGGGGATACCTCCAGGAACATTTTCATATACAAAGAAGTACAGGGGGGAAAATGAAGGACATATCTCAATAGTTTTAAAAACTCTGGAGGTAAACAATGTCTTCAGGCATCTGGGAATCTTCAGTACCCACAACTGCCAGCTGTCCCCTCTTGAAACTCTTTCATCCATCGCCTATGCCTGCCCCATTCTGTATGAAATGATTTGGTACAGGTTAGTGATAAAACCTCTGATGATGGACAATTATCTAGGGACTCTGCCCAAGTCATGCAGCTGGTCTGTGGCAAAGGCAAGACTTAAACCTAGATCTGCAGAATTCAGGTTCTTTCTAGTATAACACAGTTATCTCTGTCCTCTGAAAAGTTAAACGTTCTTTGGAGGTCGTTTGAATGACTGAAAGGGAAGTATGCATCTGTAAAATGGGGATAAGAATAGCATCTACTTCAAAGGATTGTTGATCAAATGGGATAATATGTAAAGCACTTTCTAGACCTTGTAGCATGATATAAATGCCAATTATTATTATAAAAAACAATATCTGATTATGTGTTCACCTGGTACTGTGGCAAACTCACTGGGTTTGGAGTCAGAGGACCTGGTTTTAAGTTCCTCTACAGAGAACCACATCATTTTACTGTCCATATCTAGGGTTTCCTGGATTTGTTGTAATTTAGTCCTTTTGGTTGCATTTTGTGACCTTTGTGATCTCATTTGGGGCTTTCTTAGATATTGGATGTGGATAGCCATTTCCTTCTCCAGATCACTTTACATACAAGAAAACTGAGGCAAACAAGGTGAAACGACTTGCCTGGGGTTACAGAGCTAGTGTCTGAAGCTGAACTTGAACTCAGATCTTCCTGACTCCAGTCTCTAGTGCTTTATCAACTTTGCCACCTAGCTGCCCTGCATTAGGATCCTAAATTTGGTATAGAAAAGACCATTTGAACTCACAAAGTCCAACTCTTGTTTTGCAGATGAGGAAACCAAGTCTGTGAGAGGCCATTTCATCACAGAACTGGAGCTCTGGAGCTAAGGGGGACCTTAGAGGTCATCAAATCCAACCACCTCATTTTATATTTAAGGAAACAGGCATTTGATAAGTGACTTCTGCAATGTCACCCAACAAGTAGCTAACTGAAGCAGGATTTGAACTCAGGCTTTCCTGAGTCCAGGTCCAGCATGTTATCCATTAGGATACTTTTCTACCTTTGATTAGATGACTCCTCAAATAACTATTTGCTTTTATTTTTTAAACCCTCACCTTCCAACTTGGAGTCAATACTGAGTATTGGCTCCAAGGCAGAAGAGTGGTAAGGGTAGGCAATGGGGGTCAAGTGACTTGCCCAGGGTCACACAGCTAGGATGTATCTAAGGCCAGATTTGAACCCAGGACCTCCCATCTCCAGGCCTGGCTCTCTGTCTACTGAGCTACCCAGCTGCCCCCAACTATTCGCTCTTTATCTAAAGCTAAATCACTTTCCCTTTATGGGTCTCAGCTTCCTCATTTATAAAATGAAATAAGTGGACAAGATGAGCTTGAATCCCTTCCTGTTCTAGGTCTAGGCGCAATACTCTGTGATCTCACCTCTCCTAAAAATTCAAGTTCTCCTTTGAATTCACTACACTTGGAGGCAAACAACATCTCTAGCAAGACATCTGCTAGGAAGCTTTTCCTCCTCCAAGAGTCCATTTCAGTCCAAAGCAATTTCTTTTAGCATCTGGCCTCGAGATTCCCACTCACTAGATTTGTTATTATTGTTTAAAAACATTGACCTTCTATCTTAGAATCAATACTGAGTATGTTTCCAAAGCAGAAGACAGGGAGAGCTAGGCAATCACACAGCTAGGAAGTGTCTGGGGTTAAATTTGAACCCAGGACCTCCTGTCTCTAATCCTGGCTCTCAAACCACGAAGCCACCTAAATGCCCCTCCATTCACTAGATTTTGCTTCATTCCTGAGAGCTTTCTTATTATACTTCCACAAAGCCTCCCGTTTTTGTGTATTTTTTTCTTCCTTTATTTCATATTAGGGCAGGAAAACATCCTCAGAACCCTGGAAAGAGTCAGGATCCTTCTTATCACATTCCAAGTCAAGTGTAGAAATGTTAGCAATGTCTTACTGGCCATCGAGTGGGTTATGGAGTCAGGCTAAGGGAAATAGGTGTTCAAATGGCATCCCAGATTCTGGCAGTCAACAGGGGAGCCACCTGGGCTCAGGATCAGCAAACGTGAGGAGGCAGATGCCTCTTCTTGAGGGAAGTAGTTGTGGTATAATGGGGAGAATACTAGGAGAGTTTTAGCTCCTTGTCCGTTGACTTAGGGCTTAGTTGCTCTGGGCCTCAGTTTCCTGATATGAAAAATGCTGATAATCCTTTCAATTCAAATCAGTAAATATTTCTTAAGCACCTACCCTGTGTTAGGTGGAGGGGGCAGTATGGTGTAGTGGGTAGATGACCGACTTTAGCATCAGGAAATTATACAGTTGAATCGGACTCTTGATGACCTCATTTGGAGTTTTCCTGGCAAAGATACTGAAGTGGTTTGCCATTTCTTCTCCAATTCATTTTCCAGATGAGGAAACTAGGGGTAAACAGGGTGAAGTGACTTGCCCAGGGTCACACAGCAAAGATGTATCTGAAGAGAGATTTGAACTCAGGAAAATGAATCTTCTTAAGTCCAGGGCAGGCACTCTAACCACTGTGCCACCTAACTGCCTAACACAAGGGAAGTCTAATGGGGAGTTAAAGTCATGGCCCTGACAAATATTGGCTGTATGACCCTGAAAAAATCACTTAGCCTCCCAGTAACCCCAGACAATTCTCTAAGACTCGAAGTCGGAGAGTTTGGTGTCAATCTGCATTGGAAGAGAAAAATTCCCAGAAAAATAAGTTTGTTTTAAAAACATGCTCAATCATGGGAACACAAAGAGAAAAACTCTTCCCTTTATTCAAGGAGTTTACATTCTACTGAAGAGAAATGACAAGTACATAAATATATCATTACAAAATCCATACAAGATGTTTGTTTGTTTTTTGGTGGGAGGAGCAT
Organism: Gracilinanus agilis; assembly: GCF_016433145.1. NCBI lineage: Eukaryota > Metazoa > Chordata > Mammalia > Didelphimorphia > Didelphidae > Gracilinanus > Gracilinanus agilis. The sequence goes on from NC_058134.1 coordinate 237,590,766, forward strand.
TATGAGTCTGGAGATGGGAATTGTAATCAGGATAGGCTTCTGGTAGGAAGCGAGAAGGTTGTGTGCATGGTGGGGACGATCATAGATTTTGTGCTGGGAAGGGATAAAGCCATCTAATCCAATCTCCTCATTTTACAGATGGGCTAAAGGTCATAGGGGGAGTAAGGGGCAGAGTCAGGATTTGAATACCTGTCCTCCAACTTTAAATCCCCAATATTCTTCTCCACTATGTCATCCTGCCTCCCATGGGGTAATTGGCTATGCAAAGGCGAGGAGGAAGGAGATAGAGTATTGTATGTGGGGAAAAGCAAGTGGGTCAATTCTTCTGGAAGATGCAGTGTGGGAAGGTAAGGAATATGTGATCATTCTGGAAAGAGAGACTGTGAAGGGCTTAAATCAATAAGCGGAGGAGTTGTATTTTATACTAGAGGCAGGCACTCCCTACTGCAAAACCTTTTATAAGCCATCAAGTGCTTCTAAAGTGAGAGCCATTATTAATGATCTCTCTTCCCCCAGCTTCCTTCCCTCCCCCTCCAATGTCTCCATTAAAGGCCTCCTTTACTCCCTCTTTGTTAGGGGTTCGCTTGGGCCCTTGAAGGTGGCAAAACAAATCTGGGCAGCTTCTCCTAAACTAGAAGGGCTTTAGGTAACAGACCCCAGGATGGACTAGATGGTTTGGGGTCTGTCCAAGGACCAGCTGTACTGGTCACAAAATGATGAAACTTTTGGTCATCACAACTCTCAAAGACCAACTCTTAGAAAGATTTTGATCCAAATCAAGGAAGAAAGTAGCTATCTTTAAGAAATCATAGATGCTTGAAACACTGGATTATGTCTTTTCAATTTTTTTTTAAACCCTTAACTTCTTCCTTAGTTTCAGTTCCAAGATAAAAGTATGACAAGGGCTAGGCAATTGGATTAGATAACTTGCTCAGGTTCACACAGCTAAGGAAGTGGCTGAGGTCAAATTTGAACCCAAGTCCTCCTAACTCCAAGACTGTTGCTTTATCCACTGTGCCACCACCTGGATGCCCCAGGTTTGTCAATTATTAAGGGTCAGTGTTCTTTCCTCCTGTAGAGCAGGACAATCCCCAATACCAAACTGGTTGGTTGGAATACCGAGGGACAGATAATCTCAAGAGCAGGGTAAGTTTTAGATTTTCCTGGTCTGGTCAACTCCAAGTGCTTAGGGGCTATTGGCAAAAAGAACATGGGGTCTAGTGCCAGAGAATCTGGGTTCAAATTCTGTCTCTGATGTTTATTATTAATAATCTCTGATTATTATTAACACCTTGGGCAAGTCACTTATTAAATATAGCTAATGCTTATGTAATATTTTATATATATTTGAGATCATATAACTATGTGGGTGAACCTATGGCACACATGATGGAGCATGCTGGAGGGGGCTGCTCTCCTCCTCCTTGCCTTGTGCACCTGAGGACATTTCTCTCATCTCCTGCCCCTCTGCCCAGCAGCCCAATGGGAGTGCTTCCTCCCTCTCCTGTGGGGGACTCACATGCAGTGTGAGGGTTACACTTTGGGCATTTAGTCTCTACAAGGTTCACCATCACTGTCATATAATATTTATATACCTATATATACAGTGATATATGTACACAGGGATAAATGTATATATATATACATATATATATGTATATATATATAATATGATCTCATTTGTTTTTCAAAATAAATTGTCAAGTAGTTAATGTCACCCTCCAGCCCTTTGGGCTTCAGACTAATTAGGATTGGATCTCTGAAGATCCTGCCTGCTCTCATTCCATGCATGACCTTTCTGATTTCCCACAGATGTTTATCTCTGATAATAGCAGCTTTTGCACAGACTCAGAAGTGATGTGGCCCAAAGGAAAGAACATCACTGGAATCAGAAGATATGGGTTCAAATCCCAGCTCTGGCTCATACTCCCTTGGACAGGTCACTTAAATTATCTGGACCTCAGTTTCCTCATCTGTAAAATGAGTGGGTTGGACTAGCTGACCTCTTAGGTCCCTTTTAGATCTGTGACCTTTGTGAAATTCTGAGTATGGGTCTCAAGTTTAACTAGAAATGGGGGCTACTAAACCTCAGGATCCCTGTAGGTGCATATTGACTTAGAAAAATCAGAACATTATATTCTATTGCATTTTTATTTATTTTGTTAAATATTTCCCAATTATATCTTGATCTGGTTCTGGGCTCACTTGGGAAATTGTGGGCAGAGGGCTGAATGCTTGATACTGGTCTATTGGAAAGAAAATTATACATATAGAGCTAGAAGGGTTCTTAGAGGCCATCTAGTCCAACCCCTTCATTTTATAGATGAGGAATATGAGGTCTGAGGAATGAAATGATCCATCCCAGTTCACAGAGGTAGTAAAAGACATAGAAATTATTTGAATTAGGGTTCTTTGGTTATAGACTCAGTGTCTTTTTAACTTTTTCCTGTTATATCAGATTCTGAATTAGGGAACAAGTCTTCAGCTTCCAGTTCTGCCATTTCTCAGGTGTGTGGTCTTAGACAAATTATTTACCTCTCTGGGCTTTTGTTTCCTCATCTGTAAAATGGGTCAATGGTAGAGTGTTTCACTAGCTATCTCTATGACTCCTTCCAGTTCCTGAAATCCTTCCCCTTGCCATCAGGAGGTCTTAATACAGCCAGCTCGCCATCCTATGAGGAATGGGCAAAGGATCCAGAGGCTGGGCTGAGAACCTTCATTGCTGAGCACTTTCTCTCCAGAGGAGCCCTTTTCTGAATGGCTCTGAGGCTCAGGGCCCCGCTTTCTCTGCTCCCTCAGGCCTTTGGGCTGTGGCGGGGAACATGTGCTGTTTATTCTATTCCTGGACTGATCTCCCGGGACATGGTTATTGTCAGGGAGGCAGCCGCTATTAGGAGGATTTTAACCAGACTACAGCCCGGCTCATGTTTCCCCACAGGCGAGGGGTCTGCAGAATTTCAATCAAGAATGATTTATTCACTTAAGAAAGTCCTTATGGGCTTGGGAATTAAGGGGCCCTTTTGGTTGTGGGCTGTGTTTTCTAGGGGCAGAAAAGCAATTAAAAATACACTATCTTCTGCGCTTTTAGGCAGGTGAAATCGAACTGCTTGTCTTTGGTGGAAGGGGAGATTGAATGGAGGAAGGGCCGGTTGTCCATCTTCTACATGAAGCCTTTCTTGATTCCCTCAACTCCTAGTGACCTCCCTCTCAAATTATCCTTCATTTAACTACTTTGCATAAATGCATATAATTATATGTTTATTCATTTTTTTTTAGACCCTTAACTTCGGTGTATTGTCTCATAGGTGGAAGAGTGGTAAGGGTGGGCAATGGGGGTCAAGTGACTTGCCCAGGGTCACACAGCTGGGAAGTGGCTGAGGCCGGGTTTGAACCTAGGACCTCCCGTCTCTAGGCCTGACTCTCACTCCACTGAGCTACCCAGCTGCCCCCTGTTTATTCATTTTATATGCATTTTGATTTTGTAATGCTGGTTTATTACTTAATTCCAGGCTTATATATGAATGAGGAAGCTGGAGTTCAGAGGCACTAAATAATTTGCTCAAGGCCCCATAGCATGGTGCAGCGGAGTTAGCAATGGTTCTGGAGTTAGAGGACCTCCAGTTCAAATTCAAGTCCTTCTTCTGAGGCTCCCCACTTACAGGACCTTGGACAAGTCACTGAAATTCCCCTGACTTCAGTTTTCTCTTTTGTAAGATGAAAGATTGAACTAGATGGCCTCTGCAGCCTTTTTTCCGCTTTTAGTCTGTGTTTTAAGTGTCTGAAGAGAGACCACAGCCTCGGTCTCCCTGACTCTAAAAGTCGTTGCTTTATTTAGAACAAAAAAAACCTGCCATTCTACGCAATATTCAATTTCTGAGGATGTCTATTTTTGATTATTTCACAACATTCACTCAGGATTGTTTGTAATTTTTCTTTTTCCCCACATATGTTCTTTTTTTTTTTAACCTTACCTTCCATCTTAGGATAAATACTGGTTCCAAAGCAGAAGAGCAATAAGGGCTAGGTGATGGGAATTAAGTGACTTGCCCAGGGTCACACAGCTAGGAAGTGTCTGAGGCTATATTTGAACCTAGGACTTCCTATATCTGGACCTGGCTCTCAATCCACTGAACCACCTCCTTGCTCCCTGGTTATTGTTGTTGTTTAAAAACAACAAATATTTATTGAAAAAAAAACCCTTTCATATAAGTTCCCATTTTTAAAAAGTTTACTCACTATTTCTCAGTTGTATCAGCAGAATACAAAATATTTCAAAACCAATGGCACATTTGCATTTGGTTTCAACCAGAGACCTTTTCGATCTGGTACCAGCTTTGAGAATATGTTTATAAATGTCACTGGGCTCTGGGATGGAAGTGGGGTGAGGATTCAGGAAAGAGTTTTTTTTTTTTTTTTGAAATAAAGGTATCTAAACACTATACTGCAGCAATTTTTAAGTTCTATGCTAGTTCAAAGTTTGACGAGTTAGTGTATGAGCATAAACCCATCCCTTCCTTCTTAGGATCAGTAAGAGAAACCTAGCTGACCCCTCCCAATTACATTTTAATTTGGTTTGGGCCACACTCTAACTTAAAACAATAAATTTGGTTGTTTCCATATTATTGGAAAAAATGAAGTGCTGTCAACAAGCCTTCTGAACTTTGGCTCTTGAATCAAAGCCCCAGCCACCCCCATACTAGTTATGACTCCATCATAATATTCTGTCATCAGATCTGTGACTCTAAATTGGTTTACCTCCTAGGTACTATTTAAATACTCTATCTACACTCTCATTTCTAGGACCTCATGATCTGTGACAATTTTTTGCTTCTATTGAGAGGGAATTGATTACCTCAAGTAAATACATACTTAATCATTAGGTACATCAGGCTTCTGAGGAAGCCCATTCTATTACTGGACAGCTCTAATTGCTACAAAGGTCTTCCTTTAGTAGAACTGTAATTTTCTCTGAGCTATAAAGGAGCTATTCCCTCCAAAAGCAATTTTAAATTTTGTTGAGGGAAGCTGACCATTTCAGCCATCACCCTTGTGCAAATAATGATCTAGGCTATTTATAGAATGTAGCCTATTGGGCAGACCAATACATGAATCTAATCTCATACAGACATTGACTTCTTAAAAGATAGTTAATCCACAGTCAAGCGTAGTTAATTTTAAACAGCGTATTAATAAGACCAAACACAAAGTGTTTGGATCTTGGTTGAGAAAAAAACGTCAAGGGGAAAGGATAGAGGTTAGGAACACTGAGATCCAAAACACTTAGGGGCTGACATTTTGGGAATGACTGTCCTTTTCAACAAGGCTAAGTGAGCTTGACTTCCAATCCTGGCAAAATTCTAGAACATAACATTAAAGGGATGGTTTGTGAACATTTAGAAAGGGAAGGGATGATCACAAAGAGTCATCATCACTTCATCAGAAACAAATCATGCCACACTATGTAGTCATAATGATCAAAGTTGGCTCTGAAGAAGAGATGGGAAAATGAACCTCCCTTTCTTCATTATGGAGGTCACATACTATGGATGTGGAGCATTGGTTGATGTGTTGGTTAATTTTGTTGAACCACTTTCATCTCTCTATCTTTCTTTGTCTCTATCTATGTCTCTCTTGTCTGTCTGTGTCTTTCTCTTACTTTTTCTTACAAGAAATAGTCCCAAGAGGAGGAGGAAAGTAAGAGGGATATGTTTGGAGATAAAGGGGATAGAAAAGCAAAATATATCAATAAAAATTAAAAGCTACAGCAATAAAAAGATGAGGTCATGGCTGAGTAACCTCATTTACATTTTTGTCAGGGTTATTAGGCTGGTGGATCATAGAATGGTTGGAGATTTAGTTTAGCTAGTCCAATAAAACATTTGACAAAGTCTTTCATGTGCTGTGGGCATCTTATACTCAGAACATATATAATGGAACTTATTATTTCCCCCTCTTCCTAAATGACCTACCTCTGTTGATAGCATCATCAACCTTCTAGTCAATTATGTTGGAAACCACAGAATTTTTCTCCAATCTTCACCCTAACTTACCCCTTCACACCTAATTAGTTGTCATCCTGCTGATCCCTCTTCCCAAACATCTCTTGCCTCTGTCTTCTTTCCATTTATATGGCTATCGCCCAAGTTCAGGCTTTCATCACTTCTTGCCTAGTTTATTGAAATAACTTACCTCAAGTCTCCCTCCTGTCCAATTCTACCTCCAGACAACGGCCAAAGGAATATTTCTACAGAGCTGGCCAGTATTCCTATTCAAAAGAGCTCAAGTTGTCTATCCAACTCTATTGTCAATACAGAACTCTCCCAGACTTCTTTGATTGGCATAATATGGCTCCAGCCTGACATAGTATGTTTCTCTCCTTCATTCTCTCCACATTCTAGCCAGACTTTCATACGATTCTAGCTCTTGTCTTTGTGCCCGTCCCCTCTCCTCATCTCCACCTCTTAGAACCTCCAGCTCTCTCTAAGACTCAGCTCAAGGAGCACCTCCTACAGGAGACCTTTTATGATCCTCTTAGCTAGTAGTGTCTCTGCTTAGCCCAATTAATTTGTGTAATCAGGGACTCAAATCCTATTCACAAAAGACTCTCCTCATTAGTGGAGATTGATTACTCAATGTTCCATTGTTCCAAGTGAGGAGCAGGATGTTGGCAAGAGCTTGGGAGAAGAGAGATCTCGGGCTTCTGGCTTTCATTTTCAAAAGAGAAGATGTGGTGATCTACATGGGCAATGCATACACACACAATACACACTCTACCCTTGTATTTACTGAGTGTGTATATTATTATATGTTAGGGGGGTTCCTCCTATAAGAATATATTGTTTCCTTCTCTAGAATATAAGTTTCTTGAAAGAAGAGAATGTTTTTGTCTTTGTATCCCTGGTGCCTAGCACAATGCTTTTGGCACCTAATAAATGCTTGCTCTTCTTAACTGTGTGATCCTGGACAAGTCACTTAACCCCAATTCCCTAGCCCTAACTGCTTTTTTGCCTTGAAATTGAAACTTAGAATTGATTCTAAGTCAGAAGATAAGGGTTTATAATAAATAAATAAGTGCTTGTTGATTGATTATTTGGCTTTATTCTTGTGAACAAGATAGAGATGTGGGCTAATTGATAATGAGGTTCAAAACCAGTTGATTGGATACAAAGAATAGTTATTAATAAGTGAGGTTGTGTCAGCATAGGTGGAGACCTTTAGTGGCTTGTACCAGGGATCCATTCTTGACTCTGGGCTTGTCAATGCCAGATCCATGGACACCAAACCAAGGCTCCTTTTGCCACAGTGCAGTTTCCATGTTTCATCAGTGACTTAGGTAAAGGTGTGCATGGCATGCTTGGCAAATTTACAGGCTCTCTGCTCCTGCCTCTTAGTAGCCTTCTCCCTAACCCCCATAAAAAAAACCCTCTTTAAAAAGAGAAGGCAGAAGAAACTACCATTGGCAGACCTCCCTCTGCCCAGCGCGGTTTATCTACTTTACGGCTGACCTAGACAAATGAAACTGCAGCTAAGGGAACCCTACTGTATGTAGTTCTGAATGTCACATTTTAGGATGGAAATTGGGTAGTTGGATAGCTTTCCAGATTGCACCCCATTGGGGATTGTTAGTCTGGTCCAGAGAAGAATTGGGTTGGAGACTGGGTGGTTATGATAGTTACCCTGACTAGGTTATAGGAACTCTCTTCCATTTTGGTTTCTAGGAAGAGCCTCCCTTGTGGTCTGTAAATAGTCATGTGGGTGCCCAAACGATGATTTCTGGGTAATGACTTTGGTAACCCAAATAAGAGCAATGGGAAAAACTTGTCAAGTCAAGGCAAGTCAAGCCAAGTCAAATCGAGTCAAGAAGCACCAAAGTGCTTACTATGTTCTGGACCACTGTGTGAAGTGGGGAGGCTACAAGGAAAGGCAAGCTGAGTCCATCCTTCCATGCAGGCTCTTCCCTTGTTCATTCTGGCTGCTGCCATCTTTAGTTGGCTGTTCATTCTTGTTCCTGCCATGAGGTCAAGGTCTACGGGGCCACAGGAGAATGGGGGGTGCCAGCCACACAGCCTGGGTGCCCCAGGGAGCCTGCGGGACTGAAGGATCTAAGGCAAGGCAGTGATTACAGAACACCCTGAGACAGGGGGGCGGCTGTGGCAGGTGGAGGGGATGGATGCTCAGGATCGCTCTACACCCCAGAGGCCTCTCTCCTGGCACATATTCCCTGACAGGTTGCTCTAATTGGAAAGGCTGTCTTGTGCAATAATTAGAGGGGCGGACTAGAAGAGGAAAGGCTAGTGACAGACTCTTCCTGTCTAAAGCCCAGCCCTCAGGGGACCTCCACCCAGGAATGAAAACGGAGCCATTGTCTGGGCTCTGGAAGGGGAGCAAAACCACAGGTGAACACAGGCTTTGACAGTAACTGGGAGGTGAGCCAAATTGAAGCCTAGAATGGCAGAAATGATGATAAAGGATGGGGCTCTCTTTTAAATCACTGCCCAGAGCTCCCCAGCAGCCAAAGAGATTCTGGGAACCTCTAATATAGAAGTACAGATGTTTGGAGCTGGAAGGGATCCCAGAGGGCCTCTCATCCAGTCTAGCTCTGAATAAGATCGTCCCCCTGGACTCCCCCAATGTACATAAGGGGAAAATTGTCCCAAGAGATCACTAGGGTTTTATTCGTTTATAACTGTCTCTCAGAGGGCAGGGAATTTTTTCTTCAAATTTCCATCTTCAGGCCTAGCTCCTAGAATATCAGAGGTGGTTAATAAATGCTTGCTGAATTGAAAATCTTTTATAAATATATTTATATAAATTATAACACAAAATATGTATTATATAAAATTATATATATATACAGTTATTATTCTATATTCTATAAATATAATTTATGATGACAGGCACATTTCTAGGCTTCCTCTCACCAATCTAGGAAGAGTGGACGGAAAGGGTCTTATAGCCCTGACTTTGGCCATTTCAGGACAGAGAAAAAGAAAATTAAGTTCATAAGTAAATATAGAAGAGCAAATGCACTGAATATGGGAAAAGCAAAGACAAAAGCTATTCTGCTTCATAGACTAAAATAATTGCCTTCCTAAATCTCTCAAAGTAGAAGAGATTTCCCCCCTTTCTTCTGAAAGTCAAATTTTCCTACCTCTAAAACTTTCTATTCATTTCCTCAGTAAAATGAGATCAATCCCAGGGCTAGAGGTTGTAGGTAAAGGTCATAGCACCAGGTTGGGTTGGGCCAACATCAGGAAAAAATACCAGTGTCATCAAGGATGGGCCAGGTAGCTGCAGTTATGACTTTGAACTGAACTTTGGTGTTAGAGCCTCAATTCTCACTGAAGGTTCCCCTTAAGCCCTATTCCAAAGGTCACAGTTTTAGGATTTTTAAAAACTCTGACTTTCTGTTCTAGTAACAACTCTAAGACAGAAGAGCAAGGGATAGGCAAATGAGGTTAAGTGACTTGCCCAGAGTCACGCAGCTAGGAAGTATCTGAGGGCAGATTTGAAGCCAGGATCTCTCATCTCCAGGCTTAGTGCTCTATCAGCTGAGACACTTAGCTGCCTCTGTTAAAGAATTTTATAATTAAGCTCTCTTTCAAGCAACTGGAGGGTACTCGTCTGTTGTTCAGTCTGTTGTTGTCTGTTGATTAGTTATTTCAGTCATGTCTGATTGTTTGTGACCCCATGTGGGGTTTTGTTGGCAAAGATACTAGAGTCGTTTGCCATTTCTTTTTCTAGCTCATGGTATAGATGAGAAAACTGAGGCAAATAGGGGTAAATGATTTGTCAAAGACCATATAGCTAGAAACTGTCCGAGACTAGATTTAAACTCAGGAAGATGAGTCTCCCTGATCCCAAGCCCAACATTCTATCCTTTGGGCTACCTTTCTTAAGTCTAAACAATCAGCAAAACAATAAATAAAATCCTGATTTCCATTTTTTTAAACCTTACTTTTTGTCTTCCTAACAACTCTAAGACTGAAGGACAAGGGCTAGGCAATTGGGGCTAAGTGACTTGCCCAGAGTCACACAGCTAGGAAGTATCCGAGGCCAGATTTGAACCCAGGACCTTCTGATTCCAGGCCTAGGGCTCTATCCACTGGGATGATTTCCATCTGATAACCAGTTCTAGCATTTCTTTAGACAAATATAAGTTAAGAGCTAGAAAAGACACTAGAGTTTGTTTTAGTTCAGCCTTCTCAATTTCAGAAATGAGGAAACTGAGGCATGGCATGTTTAAATGATTTCTCTAGGGTCCCACAGCTAGCAAGTATCTGCAATAGGTCTATCTCCCTCTACCTCTATCCACTATACCAAACAGCCTCTGGTACTAAGTGGCAGTATGGGAGTAGGGTGGGATGAAAGATAAAAGGGAAACTCCAAAAAGGGAGACAGGAGAAAATAAACCTCATGGTCTAGTTTTCAATCTGCTCTGCTACAGTCCCTTCAGTTGTCCTCCCTCCTCCCTTCTCTGCCCAGCCACAGGCTGATTTTCAGTTTTCATGTTTTAATATCCTTTCCACTCATTTCAGCAGTTGAGATCCTTGGGCTTCTTCCTGTTACATCTCCAAAATCAACATCCATCTCTCACCCCCAGTGCTAACCTCCCCAGCCTATCAGGGTACCCAGAGAACCCTGCATTCTCCAGGAGCCTCACTCACAGTGATTTCTTTCATTTTTCTCTCCCTGGTACATTCCAACTGTTGTTTCAAAATGTTTTCTTCTTTATTCTGGTCACATTGAGCCCAGACCTTAGATCTCTTCCTGGCTCCCTGCCTTGTGCTTTCCAAATCAAGCTCAAGATTTTATTTCTCTCATCCAAAGCTCAAACAAATTCTTTCTCTGAGCTTCCTTGTTCTTCATGAGGAAAGTTTTTCTTTAGCCAAGATAGGGTAATTGGATTGAATGGGACCTCTGACTTTTCGAGATGGTCTGTTCTGGTGCTGCCTGGGCAGATGGGACTGGAAGCAGAGGAACAGGATTGCTGATTAGAGAGATAAAGCATTTACTAGATACTTAGTATATGCCAAACACTAGGGACATGGATGCAAGAAAGAGAATAGTCCCTACCCTTGAGGACCCTACATTCTAATGCTGCCTTTCAGTTGTGACCAACTCTTTGTGATCCTATTTGGGGTTTTCTTGGCAAAGATACTGGAGTGGTTTTCCATGTTCCTCTCTAGTTCATTTTACAGATGAAGAAATTGAGGTAAGTAGAGCTAAGTTACTTACCTAGGGTCACACAGCTGATACTTTATCCAAATCCAGATCTGAACTCAGGTCTTCCTGACTTCAGATTAGTCACTGAACCACCTTGCTGCCCCACATTCCAATAGGAGAAGACAATACATAAAGGAGAACTGAATGGTAGTAGAGGTGGAAGGGAGGTTCTTAGGGTCTTTGCTTAGAAATGCCTTGGAAGCAATGTGAAATTCTAATTCTGGGCAAGAATTCATCTATCAAAGAGAATGGGGGTGATGATGACATATGATAAGAGAAGGTAGAACTACTCAGCTCTTACTCTACGTCTGTAGTCTTTTCTAAAAGTATGTACTTTGGACTGATAAGAGATAAAATATGGCTATAAGGATTGGTGTCCACATCCTCTACCAAAATACTCCCCCCAAACCATAGCTATGAGAGAGATGAAACTCAAGATCAGTCCAGATAGAAAGAGAACATTTATTGGTGAGTTCAAATCAACAGACCTAGAAAAATCAATAAAAAATCAACAAGTACTTAGTAAACCCTTATCTTGTACCAGGAACTGTGCTGGGGGTACAAAGAAAAACGATCCTTGACCTTGAGAAGTTTTCTCAGGCTAGCTGAAGAAGTGAGTCACCATGAGGGAGAGACAGAAGTTATTATACATGAAACAAGTGAAACCACCATAATCACTTCCTCTCTTTAGATTCTGATGGGCACAGAAGAGGACCCTGAGTCCAAGAGCCTGAGGAATAGCAGTGGCCCTTAGCCTACCAGATTAGCTTCCTGCCTAGCCCCCCACAACCATTATTGAGGGGAGAAATCATTATGGAGAAGGTGTACACATTCTTCATCACCACTAGCAACCAATTGCTGACCAACAGGAAGAGGCACAAAGATCTTGGAAATGGTAGTACTAATCCACCACTTCCCAGACTACCAGTCTTGCTTTTAGACCAGATTTTACAATCATTATTTGAGAAAGCAAATCCTGTAGAGAAGATAAGAAGGTGAACCAGCCTAGCTAAGGCAATAAGGAACCTGAGGGAGAGACCAATAGCAAATCAAATTGCTGCCACCATCACCACCACTGATCACCATCTTCCCTCAGACTCTGATGTGGATGGCTCAAGACCCTGAACACAAAAGCTTTGGGAATAGCAATGGTTCCAGCCCAGTGCCCTCCACCATCATCTTGGGAAGCAAGCCCTGTGGAGATGCCAGCACAGTGATTGATTGCTCTTGCAGGTACTATAGCCACAACTACTGAAGTCCCAGAAAGGAAAGTTTGTGCCACCAAAGACCTTGGGACTATCAGGTGGTTCAACATTAGAAAGTAATAAGATTTTATTAGTGGAAATAACATTAAAGAAGAGGCATTTCCATCTGCTTTGCAGCTCTATCCTATGGACCTTGAGACCTTTCCATCGGACTTGCAGCTGAAAACATCCATGTATGCTATCTCTCCTATCTGATGGGAGCTCCTTGAGAACAGGATTGCCTTATTTTCCCATTTGTTTCCCCTAGCACTTAGCTCACTCCGTTTCATACTGTAAGTAAGCACTTTACTTCATTCTCTATCCATTCAGCTATTCTTTTATTCCTTATTTTTTTAAACTTCTTTAAAGAGAAGCCATTAATGAATCTCTATCAACTTAGAGGTGTCTTTCAACTGGAAGGGAGATTTCTTTTAGCATCAATTCTAAGACAGAAGAGCAGCAAAGGTAAGGCAATGGGGTTGTTACTTGCTCAAGATCACACAGTTTGAAAGTATATAGTCAAGTTTGAACCCAGGTCCTCCCAACTCCAGAATAAGTGTTTTATCCACTATGCTACCTAGCTGACCCTCATTCCTTATTGTGAGGGCAAAGGTTCTAGAGGATTTTGCAAATGGATTTGAGCCAATATTCTTTTTAAAATTCTGAAGGAGAATTTCTATTGGATTGGAGAACAAACGTTATTCTGTTTTTTGAAAAGGAAAAAAAGTAGGGGCTTTAAATGATGTGATATCACAGGGCTATTTTGTTAGCATTTTGAAAGGGACACGGTGATCACCAAGAAATAGCATGGCTTCATGAAGAACAAGATGTACCTTCCTAACCTCATCTCCTTTTCTGACAGGTTTATTAAATTGGTTGACCAGAAAAGAACCACAAGAGATAATATGCTTGTATTTCAGCAAGACATCTAGTCACAGAATCATGGATCTAGATGGCCTCTGAGGTCCATTCCAAGCTCTATAATCTAGGGCTATAAAGGGAACTTTGAGGTCATGCAAGTCATAGGATCATAGATTCTGAGATGGAAGAGATCTTTGCAGTCATCTAGTCCAATATCAACAATCTTCATTTTGCCAATGAGGAAAGTGAGGTCACTGATTAAGTGATTTGCCCGATATCATAAGTATCAGAATTAGGATTTGAACTCAGATCTTGTGAATCCAAGATCAATAGTCTTTTTTTTTTTTAAACCCTTACCTTCCATCTTAGAATCAATACTGAGTATTGGTTCTAAGGCAGAAGAGTGGTCGGGGCTAGACAATAGGGGTTAAGTGACTTGCCCAGGGTCACACAGCTGGGAAGTGTCTGAGGTCAGATTTGAACCCAGGACCTCCCATCTCTGGGCCTGGCTCTCAATCCATTGAGCCACCCAGATGTCCCCTCAACAGTCTTTTAAGAAAACCCTTATCTTTTAACTCAGAATTGATACTAAGTATTGATTCCAAGGCAGAAGAATGGGGAGGGCTGGGCAATTAGAGCTAAGTGATTTGCCCAGGGTCATACAGCCAGGGAGTGTCTGAAGCCATATCTAAACCCAGAATCTTCCATCTTCAGGCCTGGCACTCCAACTACTGAGCCACCCAGCTGCCCATCAATTCTCTTTCTTTTATTTTTAAAATCTCTTATCTTCCATCTTAGAATCAATACTGTGTAATAGGTCCAAGGTGGAAGAATGGTAAGGGCTAGGCAATGGTGATTAAAGGTCTTGTCCAGGGTCCAACAGCTAGGAAGTAGTTGAGGCCACATTTGAATGCAGGACACCTCTCTGGGTCTGGTTCTCAATCCACTGAGATGTCTCCTATCAATACATTTTCCATTCCACTATATTGTCTTCCATTTGGCAAAATATCTTGTGTTTTTCTTTTTGACAAGATAGAGATGATAATTCAGGAATTGGAAGTGGTTGAATGACAGGATCAAAGAATAGCTATTAACAAATTACTATCAACTTAGAGGAGTCCCTCATTTTGGAGGGAGATCTCTCTACCATTTAGCATTTTTCTTCAGTTATGTGGATGAAGGCATAGAAGATGATGGCATACTCATAAAATGTTCTGTTGATCTGAAGCTGGGAGAGATGACAAAGGGAGGAACACAAAGGATAATTGGTTCATGGATCAAAATTTAGAACCAGAAAGGTACCTCAATGGTCACTGAGTCAAATTCCTTGGCTTTGGAGATGGGGAAACTGAGGTCCAGGGAAGTGGAGAGACTTGCTCAAAATCACCCAAGGAATAAATATAGAAGGCAGAATCCAAACCAGGTTATCTCACTCCAAATCTAGTGCCTTTTCCATCATGCTATTCTAAGTAGTGTTATGATTAAAATTCTCTGGAGACTATATATTAATTTATAATTAATTATTAGTAAAAGTTGGAGTAAGAAAGAGTGTCACATAATCACCTGGCCTTACATAACTAATATGAGTTTGCCATACTTATCTCCATTCCATCTGCTAGCCAAAAGCAGCCATGGCAGGAAAAATCTTCAGCCCAAGAGAGCCAAGAGCCCCAACGGCCAAAAAGTCCCCCCTAAATCTTCTCACTTCCTCAGTCCCCTCTCTTCTATAAAGCCACTGATGTCACTCCTTCTGGGTCTCTCTGGTTAGATAGCCATGACCACAGTCTGGATCAGAAGCTAGTCTTCTTGATGCCACAAGTCACGGAGGAATGAAGCAAGCCTTTTGGGGGGCACCAGGAGTCACCAGGCCTCTGACTTCCTCCCAGAGTACTCAAGCATGTCTAATCAAAAAGTGGGGCTGATATCAACAAAAAATGGGCTTTCAAAGGGAAAGAAGGGTGTGATTTATATTAAATTCACACAATGGAGTGGAAGAGTGAGTTTCAACAGTCAAGAAGCCTCGATTGAATTTAATAGGAATAACTTAATAAGAAAGATCATATTTGGTTCAGGGATTTAATTTCAAAATGGAGGTCACATGGTTAGACCCCTGGATTAAAAAAAAAACATGGAGTTTTTAGTTCATTGAAACTGTATAGAAGTGTAGCTAAGCGGCACAGTGGATGGAATATTGGCCTTGGAAACAGGAAGACTCAACTTTCTGAGTTCAAATTCTGTCTCAGACACTTACTAGTTGTGTGACCCTGGGTAAGTGACTCAACCTTGTTTGCCTCAGTTTCCTCCCCTGTACAATGAGCTGTAGAAGGAAATGGAAAGCCTCTTCAGTATCTTTTCCAAGAAATCCTCAAATGGGATTACAAAGAGTTGGACATGACTGAAACGACTGTACAGTAATAACGAAAACCTCCCTATGTGCTGACAGTGTGACGTGGCAGCGAAAATCATTCAGTTGTAGCCACATTCAAATAAGTCTAGAACCTGGACTGTGAGTTCTCTGCCCTGGTCAGGTCACGTGTGGATATTGTATTCAGTTCTGCACAGCACATTTGAGGAAGGACATCGGCAAACAGGAGTGTTTTCCAAGAAGGCCACTAGGATGGTGAAGATACCGATATCCTAGCATGATCAAATGAGGAAATTGTGGCCATTTATCCCAAAGAAGAGGAAGATCAGGAACAACATGAAATCCTTCTCCAAATCTTTGAAGGTTTGGCCTCTGGAGCAATTAACCTCCTTTTTGACCCCAGAGAACAGAAGTAGAAGCAATAGATGGAAGTAATGGGTCAAAATGGGCAAGAAAACATTTTTCAACAATTAGAGCCCTTCCAAAGGACTCATGACAAAAAAAGAGTCTCCATTGCCATGGAAGGAATCAATGGGGTCCAAATAGGGCTGGAAGCATACCATTTCTCACTTTATTTCCTTCACGAGTATTTTTTTCTTGTCAAAGTGGCATGTGTCTTCTTTGGCAACATGGGGAACATGAAAATATGCATTGCATGATAGTGCATGTATAATCTTTATCATATTGCCTACCATCTTAAGGGAGGAGGGAGAGAGGAAGGGTAGGAGAGAACATGGATTGCAAAATGTCAGAGAATTGTTATTAAAAATTGTATCTACATGTAATTTGGAAAAGAAAATATGAAAAAATCAAAACCAATGAAAGCCCTCCCCAAATTGAACAGACCATCACAGGAAGCAGTAGGTTGACCTCTGAAGGAAGTCTGCAAGCAGAGGCTGGATGACCACTTGTCAGGCCTGGGGTGGTGGGCATCCCATCTGGAGGGAGGAAGTGGGCTGGACTAGTTGATTGATAAAGTTCCTTCCAACTTAGAGATTTGGTGACAATGGAGATCCATGACTGATAGCAATTCATCCATTTTGACAGTCTATCTGCCATGTTTTAGACAGAGGGGTTCCAAAGCGTTTTTAAGCTATAAAACTTAAAACAGAACTCACTTTTTGAGATAGACATCATTTTTTTAAACCCTTACTTTCTGTCCTAGATTTGGTATTAAGTATCAGTTCTGATGAAGAAGAGAGGTAAGGGCCAAGCAGTTGGGTCTAGGTGACTTGCTCAGGGCCACTCAGTTTGAAAATGTCTGAGGTCATATTTGAACCCAGGTGCCCTAGATTCCAGCCTGGTGCTTTAGCCACTGTGCTACCTAGCTGTCCCTGGGACATATTTTTGAGATGAATAGGGACATCTGTCTGGATCTGAATAGGCAGTGTAAAGTATATCCATTCTAGAGGGTCATCTTTAGTTTCGAGTAGCATTCCTAATCTTTTTTTAGGGTATGTATCCCTTTGGTGGTCTATGGAAGCCTCTGGTTCTCTTCTCAGGAGTTCTTAAATGCACAAAAAAAAATACATTGGATTACAAAGGAAACCAATTATATTGAAATAAACATGTAATTCCCCCTCTGACCAAGCTTATGGAACCTCTGAAATCTATAGCCCCTTTGGGTGTCTATGAACCCCCAAAGATGATTTCTCCAATGCTTTCTGCCCCTCCCTTTGCCCTCAGCTTTTCAAGGTCTTCTCAGAATACAGGGTTCCTGATTACTCACTGGTCTTTCAAAGCCAGACTCTGTCTTTCTCAGCACTTTCTTTGCTTTAGTCAAATTGACCATCACTTCTGCAGTATTGATCTGGGAAATTGCCTGGGGTACAGAGTGTTCCTCTTTAAAAGTAAAGACTGGAGCCATCTGTGAAATACTCAGTGGGATTCCCTGGCTTACAAAGGTATAAGGAATTTCTCTATGAAGTCAACGGTAAATTTTCCTTTCTGGAGCAGCTAGGTGGCTCAGTGGAAAGAAAGCCAGGCCTAGAGACAAGAAGTTCTGGGTTCAAATTTGACCTCATGGTACTTCCTAGCAATATGACCCTTGACAATCACCTAATCCAATTGCCTATCCCTTTCCTCTTTTCTGCCTTGGAACCAACACTTGGTACTGATTTTAAGTCAGAAGTTAAAGATTAAAAATTAAAAAAAAGTTTCCAAATGACATGTAAAAATTTTATAAGTAATCATTTTTTTAAAATGTCAAGTTCCAAATTCTCTCCCTCCTTCCCTCTTCTTCCTCTCCTTCAGAAGGGAAGCAATTTAATTTGGATTGCACGTGTGAAGTCATGTAAAACATATCCATATCAGCTATTTTGCAAAAGGAATCACAAAAAATCATGAAAATTAAATGAAAGGGAGCAGCTGGGTGGCTCAGTGGATTGAGAGTTAGTCCCAGAGACAGGAGGTCCCGGGTTCAAATCTGGCCTCAGATACTTCCTAGCTGTGTGACCCTGGGCAAGTCACTTAACCCCCAATGCCTAGCCCTTACCACTCTTTTGCCTTAGAACCAATACCCAGTATTGATTCTAAGATGGAAGGTAAGGGCTTAAAAAATTTTAAATGAAAAATTAAAAATAGAAAGTTAAAATAAAACCTTCCTTCGATAAACAGCTCAGGTTGCCACCTCCTACGTGGGACCTTTTCTAATTTCTCTTTCCCTCTTCCACCCCTTCAAGTCTGTAGTGTTGCCTACCTCTTAAAGTCCTTTATATTACTTCAAAATTGCTTATCTCTGCATATATTTCATCCTCTCTATTCCTGCCCCCTTTAGTAGAATGCATGCTCCTTGAGGGCAGGATTTTTAAAAAGATTTTTGTCCTCTCCTACATGAACTTGTGCATAGTTGGCATTTAATAGATTTGTTACACTGAAGTCAATTGAAATAACTTCAGACAAAGATTGGAGCCAAGAACAGGCAGTTTGTGAGTCAAGAATACTACCATATGGGAGACAAGATGGGGGCCAACTTTCTAATTTTGAGAGAGAGAGCATTGAAGCATTGTAGTGTCAAATTAGAGTCATTCTTGTAAAAAAAATCCAGGTTTCCTGAAGTGAGGAACTCATCCAAGCTCAATGTAGAAAGAAATGGCAGCCAACATGGGTCCATCTGCATTAATATTGTGTTGCCCGTCAGGATCCATCTAAGCACCAAAGACAACAAGTAAGTCACCGATGGGCAATCAAAAGTAAGCTCAGGTATGCTGATGGATTAGTGACCTCGATGATGCAGGCATACCTTTTGCCATTGCAGGTAGCAGCCATATGATCTTTGTCTACATCCTTCCATAAATCCTCCTCCATAAAGGATCTCCCCAGAGTGCTAGAAGTCTTCCATTGGGTCTTTTAGTATTTCAAGAATTCTAGTGCAGCCTGGAGGCTGTCCATCTGTTATCTTCATACTCCTGTACAATCTTACTACATGCTTGGTCTACCATCTTTTAACTCTTTCCACACACGCTTATTATTATTTTTAAAAATTATCCTTTTCCCATGCAAGTCATCACTGGCAACATGCTGTCATGTCCTTATTTCCCATAGGTCTTTCCATTACTCTTTGGGTAACCAAAGTACAAAGAAGATATGAATAGTACTAAATCAATCTTTAGCTCTAGTCAAGCTATATTCTTTTCTTTTATGAATATATCACATTCATTTCTTTACTTATATTGTTCAATTGATCAATAATATAAATCTTGATGATGATGATTTAAAAGATTTAAACTCTTACTTTCTGTCTTAGTAACAATTTTAAGACAGGAGGGCAAATATTGGGCAAACACAGTTAAGTGACTTGCCCAGTGTCACACAGCTAGGAAGTATCTGAGGTCAGATTTGAACCCAGGTCTTCATAACTATAGGCCTGTTGGTCCATCCACTAAGCCATCTTAGCTACCCCTGATGACTGATTATTGATGTTGTCCTACTGGACTATTATTTACCTTGTAAGAGAGGCATCCAATACCCCAACTTCACTAATTACAGAGAAACTAAACTTCTCAAATCAACCAACCAATCAATCAGAGGTGTGAATGAAGCCTAAATATCTATTGAACCAATCAATCAAAGACTTCATTAAGTCTGAAAAGTTCTTACTCAATTTAGAAATCCTAGAAAGCCATTAGATAAACTTAAATTGCACAGGAAGTACATTTGGATTGGTTGAAGAGACTTGGTAGATGTCATATAAATTGGTAGGTATATTTGGAATCCAGGGAGTCTCCAGAAAAATGGATGAGAAGGAATTTCATATGGAGAAAAGTTTCCAGGCCTCAGTCTCCTATCCCCCTTGTCTAGAAGAAGACTTTGTGAACTTTGGGGAATGAAAGGGTTTTGGACTTCCTACTGGCATTCTAGGCTTCGCCACATCTCCAAAGCAGCTGTTAGTGTTTGCACTAGGAGCTGAGGATAAATCGGACACATTGAAGAGAGGAATCTTCAGGACTCTATAAAGATCCTAGAAAAGTAGCTCCATTATGCCCAGCTCCATCATGTAGGAGAACTACATCAGTGCTCTATGAAGGAGAAAAAAAGACACTAACAATTAGATGCTATGAGGTATCTCTTTGTCACATATACTATGTAAGCTTGAGCCCACTTTCTCCTGTATATTCTTCTGTTGTGCCACATACTTATGGAAGAGATGTTTTATACCAACTGTTCTTATTCTAATGCATTAATAAACAGCCCTAGCTAAAAGCTAATTAAATCTGACTGATGAATTGACATCAACTGATAATCAAAAGAGGGAAACAACTGAAAGTGATTCATAAGTGATAGTATTAGAAATCCCCAATACCTCAGGGCTAATCCTAGAACCCTGATGGGAAATGTATCAGTTGCCCTTTGGGATCTCTGTCTTTCAGATCCAGTAGGAGATGAGAGAATAAGTCCAGAACTTTTGCTATATCCTTCACTCATCTTTCATAGTTTAGGCAAAGTTTCATCTTCTCTATGAAGTCTTTTCTAACTAATTCAGATGTTATTGAGTACCATTTTTCCCCTGAAATCTGATAGCACTGAAGATCTGTGCCACACAACTTGACCCTTAAATATAAAATGTCATTCATAGTTTCATGTGTATTAATAATAGAATTACCAATTTCTGAGTTGAAAGAGGCTTCAAGGGCCTGTGCCTAAATAAGACTCTTCTCTATACCATCCACAATAAGTGATCATTCATCAGTTGTTCACTTGAAAGCCTCCAGCAAGGGGGAACTCAACATGGTATTGGGGAGAGTTGGAAGTTTCTTCTTTTTTTCTTTTTTCAGTAGTGTCAAGATTTCTTTATTAGGATATCCTGTATGTGCCCAGACTTGGGGAGTATCAACTCCATTTGACTGCATTGCCTACAAAGTCTGGGCATGGGGAGAAGAAACATGCAACTAGAGAAAGGAGAAAAATACAAGTTAGAGATTTTACCTCTCAGTGTCCATTTAGTTTGTAGAAAGGGAGGAACAGGACTTGGGGCAGATTATTTTAAAAAGGGCATGTCATCTCCTATTAGTGAATGAAGGAGGGATAACTGGAACCCCCTGCTGCCCAAGTACTCCTAGAATATTTGTCTTCAGTGTTCTTCAGAAAGGGTTAGAGGGGACACAAGTTGTGTCTAAGCTCCTACAACTGAGACCTAGGGTATCAGTTCTATCTTCAAACTATCTTTGCCTTTGTACAGAGTCTTGGGAAGTTCCTTTTCGTTTTTTGTGCCCCATTGTTGTTATCTGTGAAAGGAGTCAGAGATTTTGAGTACTAATCCAGGACCTGTCATTTACTACTTGTGTTACAGTGGTCAAATTAACCTCTTAGAGCTTCAGTTTGCTCATCTATAAAATGAGTAGGATGGATTAGATAATATAACAGCATCTCATAATGTTCTTGTACAGAAGATGGAGAACTGTGGACTAGACATTAATACAATTAAATCGATTAAGAACTTGTTGGATGAATGGACATAAAGAGAAGTTGTTGATAGTTTAATTCAAGGTGGCAGGAGGTCTCCAAGGGAGTACCCTCATGGAGCTGTCCTTGGTCCTGTGCCATTTAACATTTTTTATAGATGGCATAGAGATAATACAAAACTTAAATGTAGGTTCAAGTTTGAAAAAGTTCTTGGCAGCCAAGAAAGTTAGACTATACTGAATAATATGAGTACAAAACCCAGCTTCACAAGTACAAGGAGTGGAGGGATGTTTAAGCCACAATTGTTTTGAAAAAGATCTCTGAGTTTTGGTAGAGTCAGCAGAATGATGTGACAGCCAAAAAAAACTAACATGATCTTGGGCTGAATTAAGAGTGGCATAACTTCCTGGAATAGGGAGGTGGCAGACCCACTGTACTCTGCTCTTGTCAGATTTTATCTGGAGTACTAGGTTCTCTTTTTGGTCATCCCAGTTTAAGAATACTAATAAGCTTCTGTGTCCAAAGGAGGACAACCAGGATGATGAAGGTCCTTGAGTCTATTCATATGAGTTCATATGAGGATCATATGAAGAAATTGGAGATTTTTAACCTGGAGAAAAGGAAACTGGGGCAATAGGGAAATGCCTTTAATTATGTGAAAAGCTCTGAAGGGGTGGAGAGATTGGATTTATCTTGTTTGGTCTCTGGAGAAATGGGTAGAAATTGTAAATATGCCAATTTATGTTTGATGTGTGGAGGAAGAACTTCTTATTGTTGTCTGAAAGTTAAATGGGCTGCTTCAAGAGGTGGTGGGTTCCTCTTCCTTGGAGGTCTTCAAGAGGAGATTGGAAATAGCTCATTGGGTCCATTGTTTGGTGAATTCCTTTTCATGTGTTGATTGGACTAGATGGCCACTGAGGTCCCTTCTACCTCTCAGATTCTGGGATTTTTGGATCTCTTTGTTGGCTTCTAGTGCCAAAACTATTATCCAATGAGGAGATCTAGAGGTATTTCATTATCCACTTTTGAATAGCAGCAATTTAGTGGATAGAGTTCTGGGCCTGGAAACAGGAAGACTCATCTTTATGAGTTCAAATCTGGCTTCAGACACTTATTTGTTGTATGACTCTGAGCAAGTACCTTAATCCTGTTAGCCTCAGTTTCCTCATTTGTAAAATAAACTAGGAAAGGAAATGCCAAACCATTCCTGTGATCCTAGACAGGTCACTGAACCCTATTTGCATTAGTTTCTTTATCTGTAAATAAACTGGAAAAAGAAATGGCAAACTGTTTCAGTATCTTTGCCAAGAAAATACCAAATGGGTTCATGAAGAATTGCATGTGTCTAAAAAAATGACTCAACCAGAACAACAAATTATTAGAAAGTTTAACTAGTGTCATTAAGCCTCTTCTGCTTCTGGGCACATTTTTACCCCTTGTTCTTATATATGTCATCCTCCAACTGAATGGCTCTTAAAAAACCCCCAAAGTTGCTATAATTTCCTTCCCTTTTCTCTAGCCTAATCCCTCATTCCTTCTAATGATCATCCTGTTTCACTGTCTCTGGTCTTCCCAACATAAACTTATTCCTCCTCCACTGGATGCACTCCAGGCCCTCAATGTCCTTCATAAAGTGTGATGCTCTACAATGATAATACTCCAAATATGGTCTGATCAGGACAGGGGCTAGTGGAACATTTTCCTTTTCCTTTTGCACACTCTGCCTCCTCTAAAGCAATCCAGGATGGCATTAACTCTTTACACAGCTATATCACATTGTTAACTCATTTCAAGCTAGATCTTTTTCTATGTGAACTCCCAAACTATTTCTGGGAAGTCAACCTTTTTGTGCCCCAGTATGGAACATCATGTTTCTCCTTTTGGAGTTTTATTTTCCCTTTGCTCCTTAAGGTCAAAGACTGTCTTCTATATCTTCAGGACTCCACTGGATCCAAGAGCAAATATTAAGCACCCAAGCACTCAGGAAGTACTTATTGATAGAATAGTCCTGGCTGCTAGTTAAGATGTGGTATAAGACTGAGTGAATTCCACCTAGGGATTCTATGCCTGATGAAAAAACTGGTATGCAAAACCAATAAGGTTTGTTCAGTCTTTTCTTCTTCTTCTTCTTCTTCTTCTTCTTCTTCTTCTTCTTCTTCTTCTTCTTCTTCTTCTTCTTCTTCTTCTTCCTCTTCCTCTTCTTCTT